>NW_004955408.1:5131808-5205038 GCF_000276665.1 Chinchilla lanigera | reverse complement strand
TCCTACCACTTTGTCTGTAATTTGGTAAGCTCCCCCCATTATTGTTATCCTTCTTTTACTCTTTAAAATAAAAAAAAAATGATACTGCATAACAACTATTTATATAGCATGACACTGTTTTAAGTATTAGAAGTCTTCTAGAAATGATTTGAAGTATCCAGAAGGATGTGTGCGGTTTATATGTAAATTCTACACCATTTTATGAAGAATTTGAGCATCTGTGGTTTTTGGTGCCTGTGAGGCTCTGGTATCAATCTCCTGCAGACACTGAAGGGCAAATATGAAGTATGCTGTCGTTTTTACTTGAAATTATCATGTGGGTCCTCTAAGGCCTCGGGCCACTGCCCTGGTGTCCCTGGCAGCTGGTGCTGTGGAATTTGCCATGGTGTGTGGAACAGTTGGTGCAACTCCTAGATGTGGGTGACTTGCTTGGGGGCAAGACTTCTGCACTCAGAAGTCTGCAGGGCCGCCTCTCTCACGAGGATGCCCCCCAGCTTGGGAGGGCACCCTGAGCTTGCCTGCGTCCTATTCTCTGGTCTGTACACCCAGGGCCAGGAAACTGCAGTGGCGCCTGATGCTTGTGGCTGGGGGCAAGGCTAAGGTGACACTGATGTGCCGCTCTGGCACTTGGGTCACCGCAGTGGCACGTCCTTCTGCTAGTTCTGGAACCCCGCGGTTGGGGGATGGGCAGGTTGGTAGGCCAAGCTGCAAGGCCAGGGTGTCGTAACCATTACTGAAGGCTGCAAGAGAGTGGAGAATGCTCAACGCGGCTCCTCCGGCCCAGGGATTGTGGTTTGATTTGGTGAGGGCAGCAGCTGGAAGGCACCATGCTCAGTGTGAAGGGACTAGAACTTGAGGCAGACTCACCCTGGCCAGCTGGGTCCAACCCAGGGGAGAGCTGGCTCCTGTGGGCTTGGAGCTCTGCTCAGAGGAGCCCGAGTTTGTGCCTTTTGAGGACTGCCTGACTTCCGGCTGTGCTGAGCTTTTGTCCATGCAGTGATTCGGAGGTTTTGAGAAGGTGAGTCTTCAGATGAAGCAGGGTAGGGGCCCAAGTTGGGCCTGGTGGCCTAGGCCAGGAGTGAGGAGACTCCAGAGGAGATTTTCCCATGGAAGCCCTGCCCTCTGTCCATCTCTGGGACAAGTGGCGCCTCGACCTTCAGAGGACAGGGATGTGACCTTGGGCCCTGAGACAAGCCCGCCAGCTCCAGAAGAGCAAAGCTGCTGACCCTCTCTGTGTCCACTAACGGCCAACAGAACCATAAATTCCGATTAGGAAAAGATGCGGGTTGGCAATGACATATAAAAAAGTTTGTGATTAGTGAACTGTAAAAGCTAACATGACATGCTCGTAATTGGGATGTATTTACTGCGTGAAAAAACAGCATGCGGCCCTTCGGGCAGAGTGACTTTGAAGGAACTTTCTAGAGGAGAAAGACACAACTTCCCTCTTCTGCTTACCCAACAGCAGTAACCATTATTGATGGGCTTTTCACGTGGCAGCTGTGGAGAGAGGGGCTGCGATTTCATGTCAGAACTGCTTTATGGTGCCGTATTTTCCGGGTGTTTAAGAAGCCCTGTTCATTTGTGGCATTATCCTGGGTGATTTATGGACCGTTGAAGGGCTTACTTCATTTCGATGTTTTAGGCATTTCTCTCTCTCTTTTTTTTTCTTACAACAAACCTTATTCCAATATAATCAATAGTGGTTTCTCTATTTGGCCTGGGAGGGGAGTGGCTTTTGGGTTTATAGCAAAATCAATATGAGGATAAATGGACAGCAAAGCAGGTCCCTTGTCAGGGTGGAAAGAGGCTGGCACATTCCAGGCCCGGCAGCATGGAGAGGGGTTCGTCCAGAAGCCGTGCCGCTGGACACGGTCACAAGGCTCCCTCCTCGCTGGGGGATCGGGTTCCACACAGCCAGGCAGTGGGGCGAGGGCTGAGCCACATTGTCATTAAATAGAACAATAAGTTTGTTTACACGTGACAGCCCCCCCCCCCGCCAGCTCATCAATGTTGGAAGATGTTGGAATGTATGTCTTCTAGTTAAAGTAAGAAATGATTTCCACACATGTCCGTGTTCCAACGGGAGGTTTCTTGGGGAAGAGAAAGCAAGTGAGTCGCTCAGAGCTGGGCCTAGTGTCCACCCTGAGGGGACAGCAGCAGAGCCCCAGACCTTCTGGGCCACCTTCTCCCCCTGGTCAGTGCCAGATGTCCCCATATTTCCTCTGGAGACATGGAGGGTACCACAACAGTCTGCCTCTACCAGAGGGATGTGGGGGCAGGGATAGTGTGGGGCGCCCTGAAGGGGTTGCCAGGAGGTTAATGGGGTCCTTTAGGACAAATGGGAGTCTTCTTTTACCAGAGAACGAAATATACAGGTCTCCGGAGGTCTCTTGGTGGAACGCAGTAAATACTGAATTAATGAACAAACACCAGTTCAGGCTGGGAATGGAAGCAAGCTGCAGGCAGAGTGGACCATGTGCGGGGGACACTGCACACAGCGGCTCGCTGTCCCCCCAGCTGGCCCCAAGTTCACTCACATGTGTACTTGGGCCTTGAGCTCCTGAGCTGGGCAGGCCGGGACCTGGGGGCACGGTCACACCCAGGACAAACACACCCCTGCCCCCAGGGACCTCAGGGCCTAGCATGGGGAAATGGAAAAGGGGTAACAAAAGAGGGAGTGATGGAAGTGGATGTGCGATTGTCGATCGTAAGTGTCATGAGGGAAAAGAGCCAGGCCAGCTCCCTGCTCCTCTAAGTCACCCCTTGCTACTTTCTGAGAGAGAGACCACGGCTATTTCTAGTGTTCGACAGATTTGCTTCCATCCCAGGCTGTTATTTAAGCTCCTTCTTGTCTATACACAACCCTCCATTCTTTTCTTCCAGAAAAGGCCGCAGACTGACTCCTGCTCTGGCCCCCGAAGGCAGCTTGATTGTGCGGGCAGAGCTCTGTCAAGGTTTGGATCTATTGGTTCCTGAGCTGAGCCTCCAGGAGTCAGTGTTGTCATAAAGTTCTGTTCTTTAAAATACCTATATTCTTGTCTTTGTACCAGGCAGTGTTCAGCACTGAATTATCCCTGCCTTGAGTTGGTCCCTCTTGATGTCATGTTATTAGAGTCCCAGAAAGTTGCGGGGAGGTTGTCCTAGAGGCTCCTCGGTGTCCACTGTTGCCCATCTGAGCATAGGCCGGGACACAGAGTTGGGGCTCCTCCGGGCTCACTTCTATCTCCCTTCGGGGACTCAGTACCTTCTAAATGATAACAACTCTCTATCACGGGTCTGCAAGCTTCTAGAGGACCTAGGCCACGTGGGGCAGAGGTGGCCAATGGCCCACAGCAGTCTGTTCTTCCTGAATGTAGTGCAAAGCTGTGACTGGAAAGCCCATGCATGGACCATTTTCCAGCAGCCTCTACCTTACCTCATGTGACCCATTCTTAACAGAATATGAGAGGAAGTGATGTACGCTACGTCTAGGCCAAGGTTCCCTTTCCTTTTATCCGCTAAAGATGACCACAAGGTCCTGAGGATGGTGGAGCTGCAAGATGGGAAGGCCCTGGGTCTCTGAGGACTGGAGGGAAGCTGCCCGCCCACCTGTGTCCCTTGGTTTGAGCTGCTGCACAACCAAGAAATAAATGACTGTTGGTGCTTGAGTCTTTCCATATATTTGGATCTAGACCTTAACCAAAATGCCTGTCTTGTCAACTTCACTGGATGAAGAAATGGTTACAGACTAGTGTAGCACTTTCCTGGCTGTGCCTGGGTGGGCCAGGGAGGCCTGCCCTTGGCCCCTCTCATCTTCCTCTGCAGTGCTGTCCCCGTGCTTGCTTTCTGGCCTGCATGAACTCAGCAGCTTTGCTTCTCTACAACCTTGGCCCTGATGTTCCTGTCAGCTGACCGTGGACTGAATCTCCCAAAGTGTGAGCTAAATCAAACCTCTCCTTTAAATTGTGAGTGTCAGGTACTGCATCAAGCAAGGAGAAAGCTGACTAATACGCCAACCCAGTAAATAAGAAACACTAAACAAATGAACCAAATCCTGGCAAAGGCAGAGGTAAGTGAAGTGCATGGTGAGAAGCTCCTTCTTTCCTCGTGTTAAGAGCCCCAGGGAGGAGAGAGTACTGCCTGATGTTGTTAAGAACTGGGACGTGAACGGAAGTAGTACAACCAGTCTTGGGCAGATTTTAAAGTGCGGCGGGGAGGGCATGGTGGCTGACTGTCTTCAGAGACACAAGCTGGAGCCTGCAGTCCCCCTCTGCACCTCTGGAATGAGCCCCCTATTTCTGGCTTCTCCCAAGATACACTTTCTCAGCACCCTGCTCATCTCCCCGAGCCTTTTCCTTGTAAGGAAATTGTGCCTCCAGTCAGAACAGGTCTCAGAAATCACCAGCTTTGCTTACTTGCTTTATAAATTATATGTAAGAAGATATGGAAATGTAGAGCTAATAATGTAATGGACACCCGTACACCTGTCGCCTAGATTTAACTAACATCCTGACATAGTTGCTGTATTTTGTTTCCTCTTGGAGTATTTAAAAATAAGTTACAGGCATCATGCTGTTTTACCCTTGCTACTTCTATGTGTACCTCTGACATGTAAGATAACATATATGACTGTAATGCCGTTACTGCACTTAATAAGGTCTGTAGTTTCCTGACACCATCTTTATCCTGTCTATGCCCAAATTTCCCCAAGCATGCCTCATATGTATATACATATATATATATATATCATGATTTTTTTTTTTTTTTCAGTCTTTTTGAGACAGGGTCTCACTGTGCAGTTTAGGTTGGTCTTGAACTCACTTTGTAGCCCAGGCTGGCCTCGAACTTGCAATGATCCTCCTGTCTCAGCCTCCCAAGTGCTGGGCTTATAGGAGTGCGTCCCCACGCCCAGCTTCCACTTTATGGTTTCTTTAGGCTAGTGTCTACTCAGGGACCTTTTGAGAGCACAGATGCCTGGGTCACTGTCTCCTCCAGGCCTGGAGTGGGTAGGGCGAGGGTGCTTGGATACAGGGTTTGGCTGTAGGTCTGAAAGATAATTATTCATTGCTGAGAACAAGAACAAATGACTCATCATAACACTCAGGGCACCATCCCTGTAATTTATGGGGTCCAGTCACTGAGCACTTCTGTGCCAAAGTACTCTGATTAGAGCTGCCTGGGGCCCCGGCAAGGGCGAGGCAGTGTGACCAGGGTCACCTCCAGCAAAGCATGAGAAATCCACTCAAGGCTAGCAGGCAGATCTGGGCCTGAGAGCATTATGGGACCCCTGTGCCCAGATCTTGAACATAGGGACCTGGACTCCTGTCCAAGGGGAGAAGGTAAAGCCCAGCCAGAAAGGGGCCAGGCCACCACCAGGCCCTGGCCAAGCATTCCAGGACTAGGTTGAATTTGGCCTCCCAAGAACATGAGCTGAGAGAGCCCAGGGGTAAACACAGCTTTCCACTGGGTTATGGGCAGGACACCAAAAACATGGATCAGATCACGTGTTAAACACCTCGACGAAGCTGCACTCAAAGTCCAGGTAAATCCGTTTTTAAAGTCAAGGATTCTTCTATTACGTGAATAATTCATACCTTAAATATCAGGTTTCTGTGAATTGGGTTTTCTGGAGATGAGCATAAAAGCATAGGAGTTAAAAGCATAGGTCCTGGATTCTAGACTCTGCCTCACACAGAGGTAGAGTGACTCATCTACATAAGCCTTAGTTTTAGTATCTATAAAATGGGATCATAGCTCTACCTACCACAAAGAGTGGTTATGAGGATTATGTGTAGCTGGCACATAACAAACAGTAAATGTTGGCTTGCTGTTACTATCACTTATATTATTAGTTTATCAACCAGACAATTAAACAATATTGCACAGGATTTAGCTCTGGTCTAAGAACTCCTGCAGGTCACCTAGATTGGACTAAACCTGGAAGAAGGCCCACAGTACAATGAGCCAGGCTTGAGTTCCTGGAGGGAGAGGGACGCCTGGACAGGAGAGGCGTGCCTCATGCTTTGGGAGAGGGCCTGGGGCTTTTCTAAGCATTACCTATCCCAAAGCTCTGGAAAAATCTCAAACTCGGGTCTTGTCCAAAGTTTGACCATGACAGGACTATGGCCAGTTTGACCATGACAGGACTATGGCCAGCAGGGACTAACCTTAGTCATATTTAATCTCCCTCTAGCCTCAGTTTCCTTTCCTGTCAAATGAGGATGGCAGCATCTGCCTTCAGTGTATCAAGGACAATCATGTGGCACCCTAGGCCTCGTGTTGCCAAGCTGAGACCTAAACTCCCCTTGAGTGATGGCGCTGGAGTTGGTGGCACCACCAGGAGCAAGGATGCCATAGGGGTCCGCCCCCCTCTGCCGGGGCAGGGCCCATCTACACATTCCCACACCCGCTCCAGGGCAGGAGGGGATGCTCCTCTTGGGTTCTCTTGCCTGTAGGGGCAAGTGGACGCTGGCCCTAGCTGCTCCCAGCTGCAGAGTTGCCCCTGGGAGCAGTTCTGGGTATTGCTGCTTGGAATTCACAGCAAGTGGCTTCTGGTTCCCACCACTGTTTTTCAAAGTGATGACCTAATGCAGCAATTACTGTTCCAGCTGGGAGGGGATCTCCACAGCCCGGGGCCACACCGGCCTCTGTGGCATCCGCTACCCTCCTTATCTTCTCCCGGGCCTCCGCAAGGAACACCTTCTCCATTTGTGCAGACATTGCTGATTTATAATGGCATCGGCAGCGAGATCATGCTCCTTCTGAGGGGACACTTTTAAAAGGAAGGGGCTCTGTGCTGTCCCAAGAATCTTTGTGCGGAAGCCTTTGGTTCTACCAATGTTCTTTGGATTCGGGGTGTCTTTTCCCCATTGGCGAGCAAACTGAGTTAGAGTTCCATTTTATTTATAGGCAGTTGCGGCTGCAGTCTAGAATGTTTAATGGGAGAGCACTGCCACTGTGCTTGGTTGGGAATCGTTTGTCTAGGAAATGATTCTTCTCCAAGGTAGCCTCAAGCACAGATCACACTGGGGCAAAAGGAAATTATGCGGGGGTAGTTCTGGAAGTTGCTTCTGAGCTGACTGACACTTTGTGGACTCAGGCAATGAGGAGACAGAGACTGAGTCACATGGTGGAGGTGGATCCTCCTGCTGGAACTGCAGAGAACAGGACTATCAGGGGCCTGGCCAAGATCCCCAGCTGCCTGTATGAGGGGTACGGTGAAATAGGAAAGAGATAAATTTAGTAATGCATGAGGGAGGCTGGGAGGTTATTGCCGCAGGATGGACAGAGACAAGGACACTCCATGCCAGCCACTATTTATTGGGTGTGTACAATGGTAGGAGGGGCTTGGGGAAGAGCCAAGGTCAGAGGAAGACTCAGAGGTCAGTGATGCAGCAAAACGGATAATCCTGGGATGACTCAAGAGGAGGAGTGGATCCCATGCTAAGAAGGATCTTGCCCTGGGGTATTTTTTAATCTTAGCGGTTGGAGTTCAGTCTTAGTGGGTGGGAGAGGATGGCCCATCCCTAAAGAGTTAATGGGAAATCTCACAAGGGTGATACCAATAATCCCAAGCCTCCATTTATCCCTCAAGGAAGTAGCAAAATTAGCCATTGTGAATCTGTGGTCCCCAACAAGGGGCAGCAGGCACCCCACCCGCAGGGTGCATATTAAATACAGCTGCAGGGCTTTGCACTGTGAAATAAGCAGTGAGACAGAGTGATCCTCATCTGTTCTCAGGGAGTCTTCTGCCGTCACCACCTTCCCCCAGAAGTGGCCCTCCCAGATGTTTAGCTGCCGGCTCCACAGTGTTTCCTTTCCACCTGGCCTCTCCTGAGAAACTGCTGGTTAAAGCAGATGGCGGTGACTGTGCCTGGTCTGTTACTCTGTCCAGCTGCTCACAGGAAGTTGCAGGTTCCCAGTGTTATCTGCCTTGGCACCGCAAGCTACAGCTGCAATGAATTTGGACGTGGGGTGCACAGACCTTGCTCCCACCTGCTGAGGTATGTACCTGCAGTTATGCTCAAGCACCAGGAGAGGCTATAAATCCACATGGCTGCGGATCATTTTGCTGGGGAAGGCAGGTCTGTGCGAGATCGTTGCCTGGCGCACTGCGGAGCTTCCCAGCCGTCCTGCCTGAGGCCACGCTGAGTTTTCTGCCAGGTCGGTGCACCAGGCTTACAGGCAAACCCCAAGCCCTGCAGTGAAGGCACCCAGCTTCTTCCAGCTTTCGAGCTGTCAAGACAGTGATGTTCTTTTGAGCACCAGTGCCTGGTGTCTCTGCAGGAGGACTGGGAACCGTGCTCCCCCAAGTTACAAGCACCCAACACTGCAACTGTCATCACATTTGTTATTCTCCACTCGCATTTACATAATGCTTCTGCAAAGTGCTTTATAATAATTTCATTAGTCATTCATTTGCTTAATTGCACAGCCTTCAGTTCAGTTAGAAAACCTGATTTTTAAACTTGAGTTTCCAGGAGCACGAATTTGGATTCAGAAAAACTTTTTTAAAAGTTTGGTTTTTATTTTTTATGTTGGAAATGCTTCCAAATTTTGTGTCCTATCTCTCCAGCAGTCCCTTGTTCTCAAGGACAGAGTGACAGACAATTTCAAAAGTGGCTTAGTGGTGGCCTGGTCCTCGAGGTCTAATTTAGAGTCGAAGGGGAACTGCCCACCTTGAAACAGGAAGAAAACCAGAAAGAACACTTGGCGAAGTAGCAGGACTGGGCTCGCCGGCTGAAGAGGACACGCAGCACCCACGATGACAGTGCTTACCAATCTCCCTCTGGTGCAGGAGGAGGACGGGCTATAGCAGCAGCCCTGTGCAAGGAACTGTGCGCCATCGGGTAGGCCGGGCCTGGCGCCAGGGGGCCTCCCCAAGAAACCCTCCCAGCTGCTCTGCGTCTCTTGGGTCAGGACCCAGTGACATGTGCATGGAATCCCCCAGATCTAGGTAGCCTGACATGAAGTCTTGGCCAGGGATTCTTAGATCCTGCCGGTCAGGGAGGCCCACTTCTTGCTCGGTACCCGCCCAGAAGTAGTGCCCTTCGGAGGGCTCCCTGAGACAGGCACAAACCATCGGTCTGGACGTTATCAATAGATGATGCTGTCAGGCCGGTACAAACTGCCCGGCAACTCCTTAGGCCTGTGATGGCAGAGCAGGACCATTCATCAGGAAGTGTCCTGCCATGACCAGGGCTCAGCGGTGTACAGGAGTATCTCTTCTATTGATACACAGCCTGGACCAATGCCAGGCTACTCAGCTCAGGGGTGTGTGTGTGTGTGTGTGTGTGTGTGTGTGTATGTGTGGTGTGTAAGAACTAGGAGTGTTTGGGACCCACTTAGCGTGCCTTGGGGAGTCAGGGGACCTGGCCTGCAGGGAACAGGGCTCCCCACCCCTCCACCACCTCAGCCCTCCTGGCCCCAAGGCTGCCAGCCTCCTTCCCCCTGTCCATTCTCCAGCTCCTGCGGCCGGGCCTGAGCATGTGGATTTGATCTTGTTCTCACCCAGATGTTGCCTTCTCAGCGAGCCTGTCTCTGTGTGCCCGGCTTTCTTTCTTTTTGATTTATACTTGGCACGCTATGTTTTGCTCTTTCATCTTGCTTGTTGTCATCTTTCCTGCTAGAATGTAGGTACCACAAGGCAGGTTTTTCCTCTTAAAAATCCGTTTTGTCCGCCATGACCGTGCAGGACAGTGGGCGCCTAGCTCTACTTCTTCGCAGCGCCTGCTGGCTTTCGGGACCCCGACCTGGGCCCCTCTCAAGCGGGTGCACATGGCCTTTCCGGCTTCTCCCATGATTCCCTCCATCCCACCCAACACATACCTGCCGTTTGCCACCAGCTGCCTCCTGCCCTCTAGTGAGCCTTACGCTGTACCCGTGCCACTTCCCGCGAGCCAGTCCCCACCTGGAATTCGCTCACTCTTTGCCCCGCTGCCGCCTTCAGCTTCTCCCCTGCAGTGGAACATCACCTTCTCCTGCAGTCCACCGCCGCGCTGCTTCCCCCAGACCAAACCCTCGTCGCCGCCTGCTGCGCGTCCTTCACCCCAGCCCGCTTGTGCTCCATGCTGCGTCTGATCACCTGCTCGCCAGCTCGCAATGCCCCAGAGGAGAGCCGAGATAATGACCGTGGCCAACGCTCTCAGGAGCCCGGCCTCGGGTTACGGGCTTCATGTGGACATTCTGGTTTGATTTCTTAGTTTCCCCATGCACCAGGTCCGTGGCTGTTCTCACTGTATAGAGCACCAAATGGAGACTCACCCCCACGCTGGGATTCCAGGAGGGTGCCACTGTGCCTGTTTAATTCTGATATAATGTTAAACAGCTCTCCATAAGCAGGGCATGGTGACATACACCTTTAATCCCAGCACTCGGGGAGGCTGAAGCAGGAAGGTTTTAAGTTTGAGCCTGGTCAGGGACCCTGTCTCAAAAAAATGAGATGGAGTGGGTGGAGATGTAATTCACTACAAAGGTTCAACCCGCAGTATCACCAAAACAAAACAAAGCAAAACAAAACAAAACAAAACAAAATAAAACAAAAGAAAGCCAACAACTAAAAAGCTATAGTGTAGACTGTGGATAGTGAAACTTCCTCAGTAGCTTTTATAATGGTAAATCGTCCTTAGAATGGGGAGGGGAGAGGAAACGTCCTTAATATATGTGGAGTAAACCTCAGGGCTACCTCAGACTTCAGTTATCAATATGTGGAAGTTTTAAACTATACAACAGAACATTTCCACAGAACATTGAGGACTCTTAACCAAATGTCTTATTGTTGTATTGAAGTATTCAAGCAAAAAACTCAACAGGATCAAATGACCTCAAATGGATTTAGAATTAAACTCAAGTTTACCACTTAGGTATTGGTAAATGCTGTATGGATTTAATAAGTTCTTCAACTTTTTTTTTAAAGGAGGCTCAGAGAGGCTAAGAAACTGACATGGTATCACACAGTTGGTCGCTGGTGCCGCCAAGCCTCACTCTGCAAACTGTGCCCTTAACTGCTCTGGCACTGTACCTGCTCCCACCGGCTGGTTTACGTTTGTGTTCGCTGTGAGGACCGAGGGAGCGATACTCCCTCTAGTTTCTTCCTCTGCTTCCTGGTGTTTTCGGTCTCCCCTTGCTGTTCTTGGTCAGCAGGTCTGCGAGAGGAGGTAGGCACGGACACAGATTCAACCACAGACTGGAAATACTTGAAAAAACATTGCATCCACACAGACGTCTTCTTGTCGGTATTCCCTAAACAATGCTAACGGCTATTTGCGCAGCGTTTACATTGGGTTTGGTATTGTCGTCCTCTAGAGACAAGTCGCAGCGTACAGAAGGAGGTGCGTCGGTTCTACACAGGCACGCGCCATCTTATACGAGGGACTCGCACGCCCGTGGAGCTTGGTATCTGATTGGGGTCCTGGGGTCCCTCATGGGGACTTAGGGATGACAGGGCCTGCCCCTTTTCCTTTTCTTGGTCCCAGGATCTGAGCCGCCCCTGGATGGCATGTGCTTGTCACTGCTCTCAGGACTGTGGTTGTCACCTCCACCCCTACGGGTTGGGAGAATAGACTATGAGGAAGCCACCAGCCCTGAGAGTTAAATCACGGTCCCCAGTTCAACCTGTTTAGAAATGAAGGTGGCTTTTCTGTCTCCCACCTGCCTTAGTCTTAGTGGTTGATTGGTTTGCAGTTCAGGCAGACAGCGGGAGCCCCTGGCCAGGCCCTGGACCTCAGGCCTGGGAAGTGTCCTCTGGACTGAACTGAGGGAGGAGGAGCTGGGAGGAGAGGGAAGCGAGGAGGGTGGGTGGGCTCTGGGCACAGAATGAAAATGTTCTCAGAGCCCTGGGACAAGCGGCAGTTGTGATGGGAGCAGGGCACTGCCGCTGGGCCCTTGGGGTTCTGTCAGGGAGACGCTGGCCCTGCAGTGCAGGCCTGCTAGCATCCCATGGTTGCTGTTGGCGCCTCTGCTTTTGGCCTGGTCCCCACCCATTTGGCACATTGCTGGTGGCCCTGTGTCCAGCTTGCAGAGACTATGTGGCCTCCCTGTCATTTCTGGTGTCCCTGGCATTTCCTCGGGATCCTGTACTGGCTCTACACTGAGGCTGGCCTCTCTCTAGGCCGCTCACCCACTCAGCTCTGCAGGGTCAGTCTCTGGTGGCTGGGGGGGGGGGTCGGGGGGATGCCCGTGAGATGGTTTGGAGCTCCTGCCTCAAGCACCTGACTCCTGTGGCTGTGACCTGCCTCCCAGAGAGCAGGCCCCGACGTCCTCCCGCTGGCTGGGCTGGGTGGAGTCACATGGCTCCCGGGCCAGGCAGCCTGAGGTTAGGCTGTCTCTGCACATGCTCGGCTGCTCAGGGCTGTCACTTGGGGTTGGGAGGGCTGCAGTGGTTGGGAGCCCCACGCATGGGTGGCTCCATCCAGCAGACTGCCCACAGGACTTGGCAGAGGCTCGGCCTCAGTGCCCTGCACCCCTCCTCTGCGTGTACCATCAGCTAACTTTGAGAGCGTACTCTTGTGAGCAGAGTGGCTTCATCCAGCTCCTCTCTGAATCCCCACCCTCCTGCTGCCCCCATTTGGGCTGAGGTCGGAGGCCAATCCCAGGTCCCACAGCCCTTGCTTACCCTGGCCCTTCTTAGGGGAGTTACATGTTGCTCTGAGTAGCGGGACAGCCGCCCTTGGGCACATTCAGGGTCTCCCTGAGCAGCGCCATCCAGGCAGGGTTCACAAGACATCTGACCCTGCAGGTTAGAGGTTCCCTGATAGAAAAAGTCAAAGCTCCTTTGTTATTTGACTTTTCAAAGCTGCTCACACCCTTCATTTGCCTGGTAACACCATGCACGACTCTCAGTGCGTCTTTTTCAGCAAGCGAGCACGCAGAGCCCCGGTAAATGTGCTGCACAGGAAGTGGTTTCCTGAGCGTGGGGCTCCTCCCTCCAGGCTGTCCTGCCCCCAATCCCTGGGAGAGGTGTGTGAGCCTTTGGAGCCCCACCTGGGCTGGTGTGCTTGTGCTGGGGGAAGCTCTGGGCCAGGCTGCGCTCACCAGCACCTCTTCAGTGTGATGCTTGACCCTTCTGGGCCCTGATCCTCAGATTATCACTCTGCAAAGGTGATATCAAAGGGCTGCGCCTGACCCTGCAGCCTGCTGAGCCGGAAGAGGAGGCCAGGCACGATGGCTCCCAGGCCCTCTGGGATCCTGGGGTCTGTCAGGAGGAACACTTGCCTCAGGGACAGAAAAGCCTGATATTTCAGTGGCTTAGCGCACACTTAGTCTGGCAGCAGTGACCCTGGTCAGGCAGTGGTGCTCCAACCAGTAGTTGAGGGACGCGGACTCCTTTATGTTGTGAGTTCCCCAGCTTCGATGATCCCTGGTCACGAAGGGGTCATCGCCGTTCCACCCTGAATAGAAAACATCAGGGTGCATCTCCTGCGCTGGCAAGGGGCACATCTGGCCCCCACCCCCATTCCGCTGGGCAGAACTCTGGTGGGGGCCGCATCTGCCCACAAAACCTGCTGGGAGAGCTGAAACCCTGACAGGAGAGCGGAGCAAGCATAGCTGAACACCACCGCTTGGCGCAAGGAGCAAGGCCTTCCCCGGGCTGGCGTCTCCTTGCTTCCCGGCGCCTGGCGATGAGTTCCCAGCAGGACGGGGCCCTGATGTCCTTGTCCTTCTTGCTCGCCCGTTAGCAGCACTCTGCCTTAAGTTCTGGCCTGGCCACATGGAAGGGACCCACTAGAGCCTCAGCATGCCACTGTGTCACCTGTCACTCCTTGGGGCTGGAAGAGGGCCTTGCTGAAGGCCCTGGTGCCTCTACTGGGTCAGAGACCCTGAACAGTGGACCCAGAGTGAGGGCCGGGCTCCACCCTGACTGATGGACTGGGGACCGCGGCTGAGTCCTCCTAGCTCGCCTGGCCTCCAACACTTGCTGAGTCCAGCCTGGCTGTGGGAGCCACTGGAGGAGAAAGAGAAGACATCCAGAGAGGATAAGTTGCGGCAGGACGGAGCAGCAAAGGGAGACAGAGCACAGGGGGGCCTGTCTCACAGCAAGGCGGTGACGCCTGGCCCTAAGGATGCCCATGTGTCCACCAAGCATGATTCGTTAGGCACTGCCCAGCCATTACAGCAGGCCGCCCACCTTGACTGGCTGTCTGATTACTGCACACCGAACGCCAAGGCCCTGGGGATCTTAACACATTAGTAGCATTTGATCCAGCCCTATTCCTCTTCAGTTAAAAATAAGCCTCATAAATTGAGGCCATGCCCTAGGAGACAGCAGTGTTATAAGCTCATCACCTGATGATGTTCAAACCTAGTTATAAAAATACACAGCACCTCGGCACCAGGGAGGGAGCGACCTACTTTGTACCTTGAGGACTGCTGCTGAATTGCCAGGGTTACGATCCAGGCCCTCATTCTGTTTTTAAATTCTTGATGGTTTGTGGTCTCCAGTTGGTTGCTCTTCCTAAAGTCTGAATCTTTGTCCAGAGCACTTTTCCTGGATTAATGCTGCAGCCTGCTCGGCTCCTGGTGGACATAGCAGGCTCCAGACAGGATAGCACCCTCAGCAGTTGTGGGGACGCTGCCTGGGGTTCTTCCCGTCTCCACATCTGGGTGAGGGCCCAGGAGTGGGCAGCAAGGACTTTCCAGGGGTGGCGTCTCCTTCACTGTGGCTGGCCTGTTGGGCCCAGGAGGATTTGAGCCTTTTGTTCTTGCCTTTATTATCTGCAGCCGTAGTCTGCTCTGAAACTCCCCGCTGGCAGCATTTTCTGAGCCGGGAGCCAAGGGACACAGAGAAAACCCTCACTCTTCACTCGTTCATCCATTGAGTGTCACCATGGGTGTCCTGTGAGTCTGAAAGGAAACCTGCCTCAGGGAGCTCAGCCTCTCTAAATTGCCTGAGCTCGCATGCACTTACTATGGGGCAGGGGAAATGCTAAGAAGGCACCCACAAGGTCTTTGGAGGGTCTGCAGTGTGGAGCTCTGATCTAGTCACGGAAGTCAGGGAGGGCTCCCTGGAGGAAGACTCAAGCGAGCTGACATCTGATAAGGAGGAGGAGACCCAGGAAATGATGTGCAGCAGCTGAAGAAGCCTTCCCAGGACTACCTACCCACAGCAGCAGCCAGCTTCTGCCAGAATGTGCAAGGGCCGCCGCAGTGCTGTGAACACGGGCCATCCCTCCTGACCCACCTGCTTGCTTACCCTGCCTCCTGTGGCCTGGGAGCACGGCCATGTGTCTTGGGTCTTGCAGGCATGAATTCAAGAACAGGCCTTCACTTTCTAGTGAGTGTCCTAAGCCTTCAAGGCTCTGTAGCTTCTCCTCTTTCTTATCTGAGGTCATTGAGAGTCATCTGGCTGATTTTGGTCAGCAGAGCTGACAGATATGCCTCCTCTGTCTTGGTGGGCAACACGCACACCTGCCACTGCCCACCCTGTGGAGTTCAATATACTTTTGATATTTTTTTTTTTAAAGCAAAAAGAAATGAGATTGTTTGCCAGCTCCGGGAGTGGGGGTGCCCTCGTATTTGGTGTGCTCAGGAGCAGAGAGGGAGCACTTGCGTTGCTTCTCTCTGCCTGCAGCCTCCCGAGGGGACCCTGACCTCTCACTCACGAGATGTCCTGCTGTCAAGTCTGTGCCCGAGTCTGGCCTGATGAAGGGCCGGGTGGGTGACAGTGGGCCTCCCCATCTAAAGGCTGTTTCAAGGGTGCTCTTGTTTGCTGTGGACAGGTGACAGGTGAAGGCACTCGAGGCTTTACTTTTAAGTGCAGAGACAAATGGGTCCTGGCAAATTTTTCCAGGAGAAAGCTGGGGCTGTCATCTTCCTACTCATTTCCACCACTGCGTCCAGCCCTGTTTGTAGAAACACCCAGCCTTCCAACCCGAGCAGCAGCCTTTGGGAGAGATGCTTTCTCAATTTCCCCTTCCAGGACCACCCGGAAAACCCAGGACCTGAGCCCCAGGAGTCTCCCAGGCTCCCAGGCCAGAGTGTGGCACGAGAGGGTCTGGCTGAAGAATCTTACTGATATTACTATAGCAATTATGTAATCGTTGCAGGGCAAGTACAGTGTAATTAGGTAAATAAATGAAGTGGGCAGCTCTGTCACTGCGGTATACTAATATTTGCCAAAGCTCTTCCCCAATTGGGCTCTCATTCTTTCCCTCTAAAATGATCCTATGACATCAGATGCCACTAAGCTCATTTGCCAAAGAAGGAACGTGAAGCTCAGAGAAGTTGTTTCGCATCTGTCTGCAGCAGAGCTGCCCTCCTGCCCTGGTCCAGAGAAACCAGACTAACACAGATAGGGACCCAGATCTAACACAGATAAAAAGCGCTTTCTCCCCGCTGTCCTAAAAGTCCCAGAGAGAGAGAGAAAGAGAGAGAGAGAGAGAGAGAGAGAGAGAGAGAGAGAGAGAGAGAGACAGGTTGCGGTGCCGAGTGTGCTTCATCAGAACCATTTCTAGAAAGTCTGGCCCAAGGGATGCGCATGACCTTAGGTGTCCCCCTTGCTCACATGCACATTTCCCAGGACAAAAGGAGGATGGAATTGTCTGCAGGACAGTGAAGGCACTGGTCTCCCAACCAGACCCCTGAGCTCTGGAGGACCAAAGAGGTCTCCCCAGCCTCCGTGAAGTCAGCTGGCTCCTGACCCACACACTCAGGGGACAGATGGAGGGAGGGCTCCTGGCTATATGCAGAAGGCAAATCTTGGGGACACCCGAAGAGAGAAGCAGGGACTTTGTGAGGCCCGCAGAGACCAATCCTCAAAGAGGAATGGAGGAACAAGTGTGCTTGGACTGACAGCTGGGGGCCACGCGCAATACCTGTCCCCGAAGGGAGCTCAGGGAATGGGGCTCTAAGCGTCCTCTGCACGCCTGCCTGCCTGCCCGCCCGCCCTGCCCAATGCCTTGTAAATGAGGCAGCCCTCACTTCCAGTTTTTGGGTGGCTAATTTGTTCCTACAATCATGGTTTCAAATATCACATGAATAATTCAGAAAATTATTTTACTGTACTTAGATAAGTCTGTTAGCTGTCACACAGAGGAATGAATTAGCTCTCTATCCCATGGGGCACAGATGGAGGCACCGGACAGAAACAGTGCCTCAGCACAGGTTACCACTGCACTCGGAATCTGACTGCAAGAGACTGTGTCTGCCTCAAGGGCAGGGGGCGATAGGCAGCGTAATTTGTCACGAAGAGCTTGGTTGCTGCTGAGAGTGGGCTGGTCACAGATGGCAATTAGTTTCTCCCTCTCAGATCCGGATTAGAGATGCATGCGGCTGCTCAGCAAGCCCTGGGTGGTACAGCCATGACCTCCTGCTCACAAACACAGACAAGAGTCTGTCTTGTGCATGTGAAGCAGCTGGCTCTGCTCTGCGCCAGTCAGACGTGGAAAGATCCGCCTCAACCCCACCAAACACTCCCTTCAGGAAGGCAGCACAGAGAGAGACATTCATCTGATTTTTTTGGGGGGTAGTGGGATGGTGGGGAGTGCCCTGGCTCCACCCCTTATGAACTATGTTATCTTATGCATTTCTCTTCCTTCGCCGAACCTCAATTTCTTCAGCTCTGGATTTGGCACAGTATTACCCTCAACTAATGTTTTTTGTGAGAGTTGAAAATACAACAGTCAAGGTGCAAAGCTTTGAAAACGACAGGATGCTGCTGAGATAACTTCCGCGCCTGCTTTCTCCAAAGGAGAGACTTCTCGCAACCCTTCTCAATTAGTACTGAGAAAAGGCAACCCCAGTCCCTGTTCTTGACACTCATTCTGTGCAGTCCTTGACAGTGTATGCAGTTCCACATATGTGGAGCGGTCACTCACCGTATGCCAGGCACTAGCCTTTGGCCTGAGCCCCTTGCACCCCATGGGGTATGCCATTCCCAGGAGCAACACTGGGTGGCTCAAGAGGACCCGTGCCAGTGGCAGTGTACAGTCAGCTTTTTGTCACGGTGACAAAAAGCCCCGACACCCACAGTTTAAAGGAGGAAAGGGTTTGTTTGGCTCATGGTTCCATGGGGTTCAGTCCATGGTTGACTGGCTCCAGAGCAGAGACATCCTAGTGGAGGGCCTGGCAGAACAAAGTTGCTTAGTTCATGATAGCCGGGAAATAGAGCAAGGGAACAGCTCCAGAACAGAAGGTGCCAGGGACCAAATACAGCCTCTGAGGTCATGCCTTCAGGACTCACCCAGATGCTTCATTAATCCCGTAGGTGGCTTCCGAACCAATCGAGTTGAAATTAAAGTTAACTGTCACAGACAGTAACTTCTGGCCCCAGATATGGAGCTGGCTCTGTCTGAGAAGCTCCATTGGCAAGGCCAGAATTGAGGTGCCAGCAGAAAGCAGCCTGAGAACCATAGATCAGAGGGAAGAGGGAGGGTGGTCTGGTGGCATTTCTACCTGTGCCTGGGACATGCCCGACAAATACTTGTGGGAAGAAAGACTCAGTTTCCCAATGCTGCTTGGAGGAAGGGGGCCCCAGCACCACGTGGGTTCCAGTGACGGCTCAGCTTGAGGGTGAGGTAGGAGCAGCTGGACAGGGCCTTTGAGCTGGCAGTGAGATCCGAAGAGGGATGTCAGGGGTTGCTGGGGAGGTTAGATGGAGGTCTGAGTTCCTGCTCAGGATACGGGAGGAAGGAGGCACCCGGGAGGGCAGCCAAGAAGGACACAGGAGAAGACCAGTGGCCAGGGCTGCGGGGACCTAGCTGGGTGCCAGGGAGTGTTGAGGGTGGAGGAAATGGCCAGGGTAATATAGAAGTAACATTAATAATGCAGGTTCTCAGCTCAGAACTCTGCTTGGTCCTGATGCCACCACTGGGCAAGAGATGAGACCCTTCTAGGCTTCAGGGTTGCATGAGGCAAAGCTGTGCTGCAGTTATCATGATGGCCAGCATAAAAGACCTGGGAAGGGGCTAAATGGATGTTAACTACTATCGCTGTAAGTGCCTGCCTACCTTGATACATATGAGTGCTTTCCAGGAAGTTCTTGCCTGCCCCAGGTCAAGAGCTTTCCCTGCAGTCCTGGTGAGGCAGCACCCGAGGGATGCACACTGCCCATCCCTCATTGGGTCCTCTGGAGGCTGCCAGGTGAGCATCTCATCTAGTGCTGCCCAGTGCCGCTGCCTGGGAGCCAGCCCTCCCCCAGTGTCCCCGCTTCCCCTTAGTCTTTTTCTCTGAGGCACACCCTCAGGCCCAGCTTGCTTGTGCCCAGGGCTTCAGGATAGGAAAGGTGAGGGACTCTACATCCTCAGGGACATCAGGCTGACTTAGCTGCGAGATCGTCCATTGAATTATGAGGTGCTAGCAAGCTGGGGCTGATGGAGGACATCCTGGTGGAGGCAGCTGAAGGTCAGGATTCTTCTTCCTTTTTAGAGATGTCAAAGATAGAATGGGGAGACCAGACCTGCACAGGGAGTAGAGTCAGAGCGGTGCTGCAGAGGCAGACAGCTATGAGATCTTTCAGAGAAGGAGGTAACTGGCTTCAGGTTCTAGTTGCAAGCAGCACTGCTGAGCAAGCCATTTATCAGGGTCTTGGTGACAGGTGTTTAAAAGGAAAACTATTTGCATGTACGTGTTTTTTTTTTTCAAAATGATTAATATTCAGATTAGTGTTAGAGAGCCAAATCGCTAAAGTGTAACTAGGCAGAAAACTTCTCTGACAGCTTGTAATTTTCAGTCCATTCCACCATCCCCTGCCCACTCCAGTCTAGTACCCAGAAATATCTTTGGGCTTCTATAAATGTGTCCTGGAAAGGCAGCAGCTCCTAGGAAACCCAATTCCTGATTCTTGTGTTGAGGGTACCTGACCTTCCAGGCTAAGAACAGCTTTCCTTTGACCAACCAGCGCCCTCGAGTGGTCCATCACCTGTCATGCACCCGGTCCCCACTGGACGTCCTCCCAAGGGGCATAGCTGTGAACACGACTATGTCTCTAGCAATGTCACCATTACTTCCTTGTTTGCAGAATGGTCTGAATTTTTTTTTTTTGGCAGAGATTATCATTAAGCCTCTACTACAGTTTGGATAAGTGTCTCCCAAAAGCCCATGGGTTAGAGGCTTGGTCAAGGAAATATGGTGCTCTTGGGAGGTATAGAACCTTTAGGTTAAGAGGGGGAACCTGTGGAAAGGAAGTCAGGTCTTTTGGGATGGACCCTTCCCCTTTCTTGGCTGCCACAAACTGAGCAGTTTCCTCTACTTCATGCTCCCACCATAATGTTTCTGCCTTGTCACAGGCCCAAAAGTAATGGAGCCAACTAACCATGGACTGAAACCTCTGGAACCGTGAGCCCAAAATAAACCTTTTCTCCTTACAAGTTATTTTACTCAGGATATTTTGTCACAGTGATACAAAACTGACTAATATAGCCCCAAGCTAGCTTTCCAACTTTACAACTTTTGCTCTTTTCTGCCTTGCCCAAACCAGGCCCCCAAACTTCCAGGTATGAATACATTCACCCCTCTGCTTGCTGTGTGTGCCATGGCCTCCGCTGGTGCTTTCTATTCATTTACAGCAACTTGAAAAGCTAGACAGGGCCCATTTTCCTTTAAGCAAAAATAATATCTTATTTGACAGTTTAGAAAACCACCTAGGCAGAAAAAATATCAATACAGTAGCTATTTTTTATTCTCAGGTTTAAATGTAGTATTCCAGCTTGGAGACTGTACTAATCCTGAATCCCTTTGTGTGAGAAGTTTTCACTGAGCATGTGCCCCATGGGTTAATCTCTGGCAGACTGGTTCCACGAGGTCATTATGTGCTACTCCTACTTACTTACAGACACTGGCATTCTTGCCCTGAGCTTCTTTTTCTTCTTCTAGACTGAGTGTCCAAGAGTAGGCACAGTGTCTTAGCAATCTCTTAACGAGCTCTCTGTCCGTAGCATTTAGTGTCCATCGTTTGCTCCACTCACTAACTCCTCTGTTCATCTAGCCACCTGCCCAAACACCCACCTATCCATCTATCCATCCGTCCGCCTGGGTCTATGCCTCCTCTGGGCCCACAGTCCTCCTACCAGACTGGGTAATTAACTGCTTGCTTGTCTTTCTGCCTTTGCCACTAGAAAAGTAGCTTTTGAGGGCAGGCCTGGACTTTGGTTGTCCACTGTTGTATTTAAGCACTTAGCAAAATAAATAAATTAAAAAACTCAGTAGGTCCTCGATAAATGTTGGTTGGATTAACAGACAAATGGGTGGGTGCTGGTACTCAAAGGCACCCAGAGGACACCAGACCTCTGGTGGCGGCTCACGGGTCTCCACTCAGCTGTTGGCTTCTGATGGGGAAAGCAGGAGCCCCTTTCATGGGTGTGAGTTGGACAGAAGCATCCAAATCCTCATCCTCTCTCTATGTCCTCACCACCACCCATCACCAACTAAGAGGATTCTGGCCTTTGTATGGGAGTCCAACAGGCAGCCGCAGAACACAGGCTGCAACAGACAAATGGAAGTAAGAGGAAGGCGCAGGAGGTTGGAGGCCCCGTTGGGCCTGGGCGGGAGAATTTGTACAGCGGGTGCAGCTGCAGGTGGAGGGGTGCTAACAGACGCCCAGGGGAGGGAAAGACTAAGAACTTTGCTGTGCTTTATGAATGCAGTCTCCTTTTAGAAACAGAGGTTCAGCTTGCTTGGCAATTATATTTATTTTAAAGCTGGTACTTTTTAAAAAGCAAAGTGAAACCAGGATGGGCCCATAAAGCGGGCTAACCTTATATGGCCTAGGTGTCCCAGCTGGAGAGAGGCGGGAGCCTTCAGGGCCACACACTCTTATAATTGGGAGGTGAGCTAGGGGCCGTACTTGGGCACCCAAACCAGTGCCATTTCTCCTAGAGCACACTGCACAATGAGTGTAATTCCATTTGTCACATTCCAAACCAAAGCACAAGAAAGATAGAAATAAAGGCAAAGCATTGTAATTTTGGAGTGCCCTACTATGTAGATATTTTAGAAATTGTCTCAGGCCTGTTGGTTTAGAGCAGTGATAGAGTGCTTGGCGAGGATGATGGTTAATGGTGACTATAAACTTGATTGGGTGAAGGGGCACCTAGCAGATTAGGAAGCACACTTCTGGGTGTGTCTGTGAGGATGCCCTGAGATTATTACTAGTGTGTGCGCCAACAAATGATGGGGAAGACCCGGCCTGATGTGTGTGGCACCATCCACGATGCTTGCAGCTTGGGACGGAATGAAAGGAAGAAGGAGGAAGGCAGCCCATGTTTGCAAAGCTCCATTGCACTTGGGTGGTTGAGTCTCGCTACTCCTGTTGTCCGTGGACACCAGACTCCAGGTTCTCCGGCCTTTCAAAGTGGACTCACACCAGCAACTCTCTGGGGGGCTTCCAGACCTTCAGTCTCAGGTTGGAACTTCATTCCTGATCCCTCTTGTTCTTGGCTTCCAGCTTTTTGGACTGAGTGGCTACTGGGTCCTTTGGCTCTCCAGTGTGCCAATGTACTTGGATTAGCCTGCCCCTCATCCTGTAAGCCTGTCTGATTGTTTATCTGTCTGTCTGTCTATCTATCTATCTATCCATCTATCTATCATCTATCCCCATTGATTCTGTTCATCTACAGAACCCTAACTAGTGCAGCAAGCATGCATAAAACCTTGGGTTTAATCCACAACAATGAGAAAGAAAACAGAAAAATTGCCTTAAAACACACCTAAGGCAAATCTGAGAATAACTTAAAAACTAGAATATATCAAGACATATGGGATGTTCTCAATACAGGATATTTAGAAAAGCTGTTATTATTCTAAATCCTTCTGTCCCTAGGAAAGATGAAACACACACAAACACATACACAAACACAGTCTATATATTAAAGACCTTGGAAATGTAAGAAAGAGGCCAAGAGGCCTAGGAAAGCAAGCAATAATAAAGCTGAGTAAATAAGACAGAAAAAATGAGTATTGATGGAAAAAACCAATAATTAGGCCTTTGAAAAAATTCACAAGGCCATTAGTCCAAGTGATCAAAGAAAGGACCAATATATACACAAGCAAAACCAGAAATGAAACATGAACTGCAATAAATAATATGAAAGAGATTTGTAAGGTTTGTGGAGAATATCGATTTCATTTATTTGTGGATGTGGACACACATTTGCAAAAAGGCCAAGACTGTGGGCACATTTCCAAAGAAAACACATCTTACTTTGGGTTCTGTTAGGGGTTGAATTTGGCCCTCCAAAAACTGCAGGGACCTGTCTGTGTGGCCTTCTTTGAAAGTGGAGACGCTGCAAACATAATCAAGTTAGGATGAGACCACTACAGTGGACCCCAATCCAGTGTGATGGTGTCCTTGTAAGGAGGGGGACATTTGAGCACCTCCAGGGAGAGGATCGTGTGACCATAGAGGCAGAGATGGGAGTGGTGCAGCCGCAAGCCAAAGATTGAACTGCAGAAGCTAGGAGAAGTCAAGGAAGTGTCCTATCCGGGGTCCCGGGGGACCACGGCCGGGCTAATACGTTGCTTTCAGACTTCTGACCTGCAGAACTGTGAGGAAGTAAATTTCTGCTTTCCCTCCCCGCGCTGTGATACTTTGTTATGGCAGCCGCAGGAGGCCAATAGCTTCTCTCCATGTGGCGGCAGTCGGACCGCATTTGTTACATTTCCCAGGGCTGTAATTTCTCTGTCAGTCCTCGGTCTCCCCGACCTGTTGCTCAGAGGGTAGAAGGAACCGTAAGTGGCATTGCTGTCCCTCTTTCTTGCCCCTCTTTCATGGCCGCGGTGAGTGAGCCGCCTATGTATTTGTGTCGGCTGTCATTCCTGGTGCATTTGAAAAAACTCTCCTATTGTAACTTCATGTGTCTTGCAGTACTCTCTGCCACCATACCCGCATCCACATTATCGGTTGTAATGTAACTCTTGCTTAGTATTTTTTTTGCATAGATAATAAATTTTAGGGTACCAGTTTAGGTTTTACTACTTGGGGTTAGTATTTGTTAAGATTTTCTCCCCAGATATGCATGCTTAGTTTATTTTAGAATGAATCCACAGGGTCTTTCAAGAATGATTTATCACGTAGGTGTGATGTGCAGGGATGGTAGATGGCCGTGTCATCCTGAATTTGCCATTCAGAACTTGAAATCCAACCCGGTGGCTCTTCATTGAGCAGGGAGGTCGTCCTCATTTCACGGCACGACTGAGGCAGAGAGGGAATCCTCTGTGCCTGTGTATATAAAGGAGAACAGAGGAGAAAATCACAAGGGAGGCAGAGAGGTCCAGGGGCAAAAAGCGCTACTGACTCGACGTCTTTCAGAAGATTATAGCAGAAGACTTAGACTAGTGTTCTCTTTTGTTTAATCTTTGTTTGTATTAGTACATGTCTGCCGTCCGTGAGGACTTCGTACCTTCCTCACGGGGAGTTGCGCATGCGCACAAGACACCTCAATTCTTTTTGCACTCCCTCCCTCCATCTTTGATCCTCTTTTCCTTCACAAAAGATCTGTCTCCCTGTTTCCTATTATCTTTTACTTTGCTCTTTAATTTAGTTACACTTTAGGTTTCTTACATCAGAGGAATCCTGTGACAGCTAAGCTTGTGCGTCTGATTTAGACAAGTGCTTTCACGCAGCCGGGGACTTACGAGGTGGTGACCCTGGCCCTGTTCCATGGGCGAGAAACAATTTGGAGTGCTATGGGATTAGTGTCACGGATGGTCTTCTATTTTCCTTCCTAATCTCTCAAGCCCCCCAACTCTTCCTGATTAAATGTTGTCTCTGCCATCATGGAGCCTGAAAACAGCTCTGATCGTTTTCTCAAACTCCTGAATGAGCAGCCCCCACTTCCCGCAATGTGACTAAGATCTTCCTGGAAAACAGGCTCTTCTAGCACAGGGCACCCAATTTCCACCTTAGCCGAGGCAAGCTCTCATGATCTCGTGCTCTCCTAGCCCTGGCGTTAAGAAGCTTCAGCCTCCATAAGAGGACGGCCCTAAGTCTCATCACCCTTAGAAACTCTCCAGCTCCATTGGCTGAAGAACAGATAGAGCAAGGGAGGCACAGTGTAGTGAAGACCCCTGCCCGGGGCTCACGGGGGCCCACAGGATTCCCTTGGCCCTCTAGGTGGGCACTGGTGCCGCCCTCCCCGGTCACTCCACTCTCTAAGGTCAAATCAAACAGCCACCCCTGGAAGCAGCCAGTCTTCTGGCCAACTGCTCTGCCCGGAGCTGGTCCTGGCAGCCCCGGTAAGAGCCTGGACAGAAGCCCTCTTCCAACCAGTACACGTTCACTCCTCATTTTGATTTCCAGCTCCCATCTAGCCGTCAAAGTGAGCGCATCCATCACACCACAGTTTCCACCTCGAGCTGTTACGATTTAAGAGGCCTGTGTTGAAATATGCTCTATTAATGGATGCTGCAGGTCCAAGATCGCTCTGAACTTCTCTGGCCTGGGAGATCTAATGTAGCCAAAGTTATTTATCTGTCATCCACAGCCATGGGAGGGGGAACACCTGAAAAGCTCATAAACCAAGTAGCATGGAGAAGGGGTGTACAGCCCACCCTGGGTCCAAGCCCTCAAGGAGGTTCCCACTGCCCAGTCTTAGCATCTCCTGACAGCTCATTGCAGAAGGTGGTGGGGAGACTGACATGGGGCATGTTGTAGGAGCACTGGATGGGTGGACCGTGAGCTGCACAGGCAAAGCCGCAGCCGTGCTCAGTGAGAACTCTTGCTCCACGGCAGGTGCGCTTACCCCTGCCCTTCCCTGCAGCAAGCTCACCCAGCATCTCTGAGCCAGCCCTGTCTTTGTGCCTGATGGTAACCACCAAATCACAAGAGCTTTCCACACAGTAACTCACTGGAGACTCCTCTGCCTCAGGTCAGTTCAGGTAGCCAAGGTTTCAAAGCTGTAAAGTGGCAGAACTAGGCTTTGAACTTGGGCTTCTCTGACTGCAGAGTTTGTGCTATTAAACATCTGTTGGCCTCCCCTGCACCTTTGGAGGAGAAGCCAAGCCTTAGATCCTTCTTGTATGCTTTAAGTCCCTTCTCTACCACAGCTGGATTTGCTCAGAGGAAAGGGAGTATCCATCAATTCCATGTGGAACTCAAGGCCAATAACCTGGTGTCACAAGGGGACATGAAGGCTACTCTCGAGGGCAAAAGGCCCTCTGAGTTAGGCCACCCTGAGGCTTGGAGGAGCCAAAGGAAGTCAGTGTGTCTGCTAAACAAAGATCCCAAGAGTCAAGCAATCTCCCCAATGCAATGGTTTATGGAGGATTTATCACATTTACCGCAAGGTAGAGAGGAGCTCCCCCATGGCACAGGCTGAAAGCTGGAGGAGGGGCCAGAGGCACAGGATCTTTCTCCCCCTAGCTGACACACCATGAGAACACCAGGCCCAACAGAACTCACAGTGGTCTGGAGACTGGGCTCTGGAACTCAGTTACCTGGAGGCTGGTACAGCTGGGGAGCCAGAGTAGCTGTTCTGGACAGGCAGATTGACAGTCACAGATAGTTACAGAGCTCGAGTGGCAGCTCTGGGGAGAGCAGTACTGGGGCAGAGTCCACAAGCCAGAAGACTGAGCAGCAGGAGCTTTGTCTTTTGTGCTGTGGGGAGTTTGATACAAACACATGTGCTAGTCTTGTAATAGTGCACGAATGGCATGTGCTAATCCTATGGTGGTAAAATATATTTTTCTTTATGGTATTTCTTAGAAAATCTATTTCTATAAGTTTCTTGAAATTGTTTCATGTAAATGTCTTTGGCACGAAGGCCGTATGGTTGTCACGATGGCCACCAGGCAAGTTACCACACAGGCACGCTGATTGCATGGTTCTCACAAGTGAGTTTAGCCTCAGAAAGTAAATTTAGAACCAGACGGAAGTGTAAGGTGGCTTCTGACCTGCTCACATCACCCTTGAGGCCAGAGGTGCAGCTCACCTTCAAGGTTCCTTTCCTCACTGCCCTTGAGCCCCAGGCCCAGCCATCCTGTGAGAACAAAGAGGTATGCCAAAGGCCAGGGGGAGGACCCAGCTCACCATCAAGCTGACCCTTGCATGCCTCTCAAAAGTCAGTCCCAGAGAGCAGGGGTGCTGTGCTTCCAAAGCCACACTGGCTCTGCCTGCTGGATAAGGATTCCCACCAAAGATCACCAAAACGGGACACCATTCCCCACCCGACCCACTGAGGGTGCTACACAAGGTCCTCCTGAGTAACTGGGATTGCAGACATACTCCACTGCGCTGGCTCCATTTCTGTTTTTTATAGCTGGCAAAACTCCGCGTAAATTTCCCTTCTCTGAATTTCTGGACACTGATCAGGGCCTGAGGGACAGAGGAGCCAGCACGAAGGTAAAATGTTCTCTTGAATGACTCACACTTGGGGAGAAGCTGCCTGGGAACATTCTGGAAAGTTTACAGCCTCAGGGAGGATGGAAGACATCGCTGTGATTTAACCCTGGGACACAGTGTTAGCTTCTAAAATCATTATTCCTGTTTGGTGCACCCGAATCTCCCCAAAACAAAAGTTGGAGTAAGTGTGGCCCTTGTGTTCGGTTTTCCTCATCCAACTCGGTGTCCCCTGGGTGGACTCAGGAGGTGTAGCTCTGGGGATGTGCTGTCTCCTCAGTGGTGATTCCAGGTGACCTCTGACCTGCATGTGCTGTGGGGAAGGAGAGAGGTGGGTCTAAGGGTGCATCTGGCTGGTCCCTTGGCCTCCTTGCTCAGGCAGCCTCCCCAGGGGAGGTGGCCAAGGCATCTTTGGTCAGGATCCCCTGCCACTGCCCTTCCTCCCTGTGCCTGCTGCTTCATAGGGACCCCTTTGGCTGTTGCCTCCTCTCCCTTACAGACTCACACATCTGCAATCCGCACCCCAGCAGGGCCCCCGAATGTGTGCTGCCTTGGAAATACTCAGAATGCGCTAAAAATGCAGTGGCAACAGCCGTCTTTGCAGGATATTTTTAAGGGTGATAGATCTCAGAGTATTAGTGCCAGAAACATCAGCTCCTCTTATTTTTAAACACAAAGTGCCACATTTCCAGATGCTGTGGACCACACCTCAAGCCGTGTCCTCCAACAACCATGGCCCTCGAGCCCTTGAGGACTGGTCAGATATAGTCACAGCAACGACCCCACTCCTCTGGTACCAAATTCTGTCTTGGTTACTTTTTTCTCATTGCTGGGACAAAATGCCTAATGCCCAAAATTAAGGAAGGAAAGGTTTATTTCGCTTACAGTTTGTGGAAGTTTCAGTCCGTACTTGGCAGATTATAAGGCAGAGTGGCACATGGCAAAGAGCTGCAGCTCATGGCGACAGAACACAGCAAAAGCTGCAAGCACACACCAGGGCGGAATGGGGGAGGAATGTCCTCAAGCACTCTTTTCCTCTCCCTTACATATGCAAACTATCCACCCCAGGGGGGGTGTAGCTCTCACACCCATAATCATTCAGCTCTAATAGCCTGCCCCATGGTCGCATGGGGCTTTGGAGGGGACACACAGACATAAACCATAAGACATACCATCCTGTCCTGAACCAGAACCAAAACTCATGGCTTTATGCTCACAGCTTCACCCACTGCCCTGACAGGGACACACTGCCTGGGCTCCCAGGCCTTCTTCTGAAATCTGGGTGGAAGCCTTCCTGGCTCCACAACTCTTGCATTCTGTTTAGACCTAAAACCAGTGCCACGTGGAGAGGGCAGGGTCTACTGCCAGCTGTAGCAATAACCAGGCTTCTCTCTCTTGGCTGCAGGGTTGAGTGCCTATGAACCGGATCCAGAGGAACAACTTTCATAGGCCTCTGCCATTCTGGAATATGGTAGTCTGGGGCTTTCTTCTCGAAACAAAGTCTTTCACATTTGCAACTGTGAGGCTATAAAGGCTGGAGTCCTGCTGGTTATTGTGGTGTCCTCGGGCCATCTTTTCTATTATCATCTGAAATACTTGGCTTTTTCTTGCTAGTCTTCTCAGGGACTAGTTTCTCCTCTGTTCCGTCTTTGCAGGCCACAACTTTACTGGAGCTTTCTTTCTGGCCAAATTCAAAATGTTTTAAATCATTCTGCTGTGCTCTTTGCTCTTGGTTCTCAACATAAATCTGGCTGAAAGCCCCACAATAGTCATGCTGCCACATCAACATTAGATTGCCTTGAAATTTCTTCTGCCAGATTAATTGTCTGCTGCCCTTAGTCTCACTCTCATGAGCAAAATGCAGACAAACTTTCTGCCAAGGCATAACACACATCGTCTGGACTACAGCAGCCTTCTTCCCAGCCTTCTCTCAAGCCTGGTCTTTACTGGCAGGATTTCTATTAGCTTTCTTGTCTTCTGAGCTCTGACCAGAATCTCCCATCAAGTACAGCCTAAGCTCTACTTTTTCAGCTGGCATCTCCAAACCTTTCCTAACTCTTCCCCTTCCCACAAGCCAGTTCCAAAAGGTCTTGAGCCACATGGCCAGGGAATATTGCAGCAACTACCCTACTTCTCTGATACCAAATTCTGCCTTAGTTACTTTTCTATCGTTGCTGATATCCACCACCCAAAGGTAAAGGAGGAAAGCTTTATTTAGTTCATAGTTTGTAGAGGTTTCAGTCCATAATCAGCTGGCTCCAAGGCAGGGTGGCGTGGCAGAGGAGAAACAGTTCATGGCAGGTAGAAGGTAGCAAAACAACAAAAAATGATTATAGCTCTTTTTGTCTCTTATATCTTAGCCAGGCTATTTAAGGCAAGTGGCACTCATACCCTTAATCCTAGTGCCCTTAAGCCTAGCATTGCACCATGAATTGATCCCAGTGTCATACACTCTAGATCTAGCAACCTCTGAAAAAGCCCCATCCATGACTGCATAAGGCTTTCAGGGGACACCTAAACACAAGATGTAAAGTGCTAGTCACATTCCAAGACTCTATAGCTACATGTGCCTAGTGCCTGCGGATTGGACAGCTGTCATCAGTGGGTGCTGATGTTGTAGAAGGGACGGGACAGTTCCAGGTCGGGAAGGGCAGGTATCGTACCGCTCATGGTTATCTCTCTCCAGGGCTCCAAGCAGCAGATTGTGATGGGGCATCCTCAGCCTTTGTGGATACTGTTGCTTCCCCACATAGCTACCAGTCAGGGTCAGGTTGGGTATTGGGCAAGCACCGGGCCATGAGCCCCTGGTGGGTCTTCATACAGGCTTCATACAGGAAGCACTCAGAAGCAAACCTCCTGTGGATGCCCTGGGAGCAGACAGCTGTGCAGTCCCTTCCCACTCCCACAAAATTATTTCTCTGTCAACAGTCATTCCATAGCACTGGTTATGTTCAAGGTCTTGCTCTGGGGACAGAAAAAAATTAAACTCAAATCCCTGCTGTTTTGGAGCTCACCTTTTAGTTGGGGGTTGGGTGTAGCAGAGAAACAGACAATAAACAAATATATACTAGGTGGTGACAGATACTAAGTGGTGAAGCAGCAAGGGAGGTGGGGTATCCTGGGAGGGGGTTTTGCACTTTGGCTTCTCCCAACATGTGACATTGAGCAGAGACTTCAGGAATGAGCTGGGGACCTCTCAGACATCTGTGGATAGATCATCCCAGGCTGAAGAAGTAGCTGATGCATTGTCTGGGGCAGAGCTGCACCTGCTACATTTGAGGAGCAGCACCGGGGGTGAGCAGGACAGCAGTGAGTGGAATGGGGAGGACAGATAGGGTGCTCATGCATGCCACCTGGGGTCTTGCAAGCCTGTGTAAGGACTTTGATTTTCACTCTGGGTTAGACTAAGAGCCACTGGAGGGTTCTGAGGAGGGAAGGGCCATGATCTGACTTACATTTTGCTGGGCTACTATGTGGGGCATGGAATTAGTTTCCTGTTGCCACGGTAATACCTCAGCACAAACTTCGTGGCTTAAAAAGTCACAAGCTTATTATGTTACAGTTTTGTACATCAGAAGTGTGACACAGGTCTTGACCTTGACGAACATCAAGGTGCCACCAGAGCAGCAGTCTTTTCAGGAGGCCCTCGAGGAGGGTGGGTTTCCTTGCTTGCTCTGAGGTCAGCAGAATTCCATTCTATGTGGTTGCAGGCGGGGGTCCCGTGAGATGGGGGTGCCCTTACCTTCTGCAGGCCGCTCCCAGATCCTTGCAGGGACCTCTGGCCTCTCAGAGCCGACAACACTGCTGAGCCCTCTCATCCTGCCTTCCCTCAAACCTTCCATCCTCCTCCACCCTCAGCTCTAGCTCACCTTCTCCACACGCCTCTGCCCACTCCTCTGTCTCCTCCTCCTATTTCTCTTCCCCTAGTTCTGGCTGCAGGAAGAGTTGAGGCCAAACTGGGGCCAGACTTGCTGAGGTCTGCGGAGATGGCTATTTGGTATCCACCTGCTCTCTGGGTCCTGATGCTGGGGACATGGTCTGGTGTGGCTTCTCTGACAATTCTGACTTCTAGGGAAAGAACAGGGCATCTGACTTCCTCTGCAGGGGAGTCTTGGGAGAGGAGCTGCTCTGACGAGCCATCTTGGAGGAGCGCAAGTGACTGTGACCTTCACAGGGCTCCTTGTTGGGTATGTGGTAAGTAATGTCATTAAGATGAATGTGTGTTTTGGTAAAGAGTGTAAATATATGAATAGTGTCCTCTCCAGCCCCATCTATCACCCTGGGTTTGTTCAGTGCCCGGTGCATAAGCTAGAAGGCACGCATTGCTATTTGGGGGCTGTGTGTTTTAAAGTACATTAAAGGAGTTTACTGAAAACTCTTGGCAAACAGATAAAATACAATTACTCTAATTCCCAAGGCACTGCAGACAGAATGTCCTGAAAACCTGCAGTGTAATAATTCATAGGGAGCTGTGGCAGGGAGCCTTTGAGGCATCAGAAGCACCGCTTTTGTAAACTTCAGAGGCGGCCAAGAACTGTCCCTCGGGAGCCCCTCATCCTGTGTTTTATTAACCTCTTGTTTCTGGCTGAGGAGCTTCGGGGGGAGTCTTGCCAGCAGAGCTGGCTTCTGCCCTGGTGAGCTTTTCTAGGGTCACCATGTGGGGGGAAGCAGGGATCAGACCTCTTCTACTCTCGGGCTGGCCCCTCCCTGTCCATGTGACCTTCAGCGACGGACTCCCTGTATAGCATCCAACTCTCAGTCTCTTCCTGGGAAGTGGAGGTTTTCAGTGGCACAGGGAGAAGGAAGATATTAGTGACTGGAACTGTCAAGTGCCCAGGGGACTTAAGGTTGATTTCTAAGCTATGTGTAAACAACACAGGACAAGTCCTGGTGCGGAGGTGGAGTTGCCACACCCTGGAGCATGGACAAAATTCCACAGGTGCACGGATCTGCCTTGCTTCTCCCCACCCGCCAGGGAGGTGGAAAATGACCCTGGCATGCAGACTCCAGGCCCAGTGGAGCAGCAATCAGAACCCTGTGCCTGCAGGGGGCACTAGAGCAGTTCTCCAGAGCCCAGGGAGCACCCAGAGCACCTTGAGAGGAGAGTTGGGGACACTGTGTGAGACTTAGCTTCTAGTTGTCTGCATGGTTGGAGGTGGATAGCAGCCAGAGGCCAGAATCTTGAGGCCCCAGATACTTTTTTGGGGAACAAAGATGGATTTTCTTTGAGCAGGGCTCCTCCCCTGCTACCAATCCCGAGGCCAAGGGCTGGTCCACTACCTCAAAGCTGTGCCTGGGCCAGCTGTACTGAAGGCCATGGGCAGGTCCAGCACAGGTGTGGAGGGTGAGCAAAAGGTCCCTGGCAGGTGGTGCACAGAGCCGGTAGGGACAGGCGGAAGACACAGTTGCGGGCAGCCCACCTCCTTGTGTGAAGGCCCCTGCACCGTCGGTGCGCAAGTTCTCATAGCACAGCAGACCCTTGTGGGAGAAGGGTCTTCCTCAAACCAGCAACACTACATCAACCAAATCCCAACTGACTGCATGAGCTAAAACGTCAAGGGCCTCAGGGAGGTGTTGGGTGGGACATAAGTTTAAATGGGGAGATTTCTGGACACTCACACCTCTCCCTGACAGCTGATCCTGATAACTGCATGCTCATCTGTGTTACAAAATACAGTCACAATAAACAACTCCCCAGACAGCGGTGCCTACCATTTACAATACACGAGCTTCCACAGAGATGGGAGAGCCAGCTAAGGGCCGAAGAGAGTCTGAGGCAGGTGGCCGCCTCGCTGGTGTGCCTCATGTCCTGTCCTTTGGGAGGCGGCCCCAGGACCTTCAGCCAGCCTGGCTTTGATGTCTCTAAAGTTGACTGCTTGTTTTTTTTTCCCTTTGAGTTTTTACATGAGGCTTCCAGCTGCAAAAGAGCGCTATCCTGCTGGAGTTGTTCACACACACACACACACACACACACACACACACACACACACAGCACTGTAGCTAGTGTCCTACTTGGAGCGCAGGCTGGTGAGGGCCCTGCTGGGGTGGGGACTGGGAGTATCCCAGGTGGCTCCCATGGATTGACCTGCACTTTTTCTAGCGCCACAGTGCTAGGTTTACTGGGGCCTGGGAAACTGGCAGCTTTGGCTGAGACTTACTTGCTTGCATAGAACAATGTAGATAGTCCCTTGAGGGAGACACAGAAATTAGACCTGCTTAACTCGACTGGCCCCTTCTCCGATGGGCCCCCTTGCCCTCCCTCTGCAGCGACACCATGCAAGTGGCATTGCTCAACGTAGTTGTTCACAGGGACAACTTATTAATCTAGCATTAGTTACGGTAGTTAAGCTTTTAGAGATAATGAAATGTAAATGCGCCTCCAGAATGGGCCGCGGTTCCTGCAACCAAACACATTCGTGAAGAAAAATGGTTGCGGCAAGATTATGGAGAGTATTAATTGTGTGGATTTACATACTCTACAGATGGCAATGCAGATGCCGGGGACAGTCGGGAGTCGCTGTGAGCGGGCAGAGAGAAGGGCCCAGCCTCGCTTTGCTTTTCTCACTGGGATGCTGCCTTCACTAGTTGCTGAAGGTTTCCCGCTGGAGCTTTAGGGACGAGGAGGCAGAGGCTCAGAAAATGCAAGAATCTGTCCAAGGCGTGTGGGGGCGAGAGGCACGCTGGGCCTCGCAGTTGGGCAGGCCGCCCACAGGGCATGTCCCAAGCCGCCCTTCTCACCCGTGTCCCTGGCAGGGCCTCTGACAGTCACCACTCATCTATCCTGACCACGTCCTCCTCTGCAGCTCCTTCTGTCACCAAGAGAGTGACCCTCAAAGCCATAAAGAGCCAGTGATTATTATTTTTTAATCAACAAGTTAATTATTGAGTACTTGTGCCTGGCAGGCGCCATGCCAGGCATCGGGTAACTCTCACTCGTGGGGCTGACATTGCAGCCGTCAGCATACAACCCTCAAGCAGATGTGCAGGTACCACCTGTGTGAAGGCCTGGGACGGCCAAGTGAGGACAGCAGTGGGGGATGAGGAAATGATGGTCCTAAGTGTGACAGCTGACACTATTTTGCTACACGCGCCACATGATTCAAAACGTTTGGAGCAGATTGCATAGTGCTCTTATCTCAGTAATGACTGAATTAGCTCCAATTCACGGATGAGGAAACAGAGGTGCAGGGGGCTAACTTTGCAAGATGGCAAGTTAGAACATGGTCAGAAAGCTAGTGAGCAACACACCTGGGGTCTGAACCAGGAAGTTGGCCTCCAAATCCCCTCTGTGAGCCACTATGCATTATGGCCTCTTAAAAAAGAGAAAGAACACTTGGATTACTGGCGGGGGCCAGGGAGAGGAAGGCAGGCTTCTCAGAGAATGCTGAGCTCGGACGTAACAGGGAGATGGCCCGTGGAGGGGGTGCGGAGGGGGAGGTGTGCCAGGAAGCTGGAGCAGGCATGCAAAGAGCTCCGTGCTCCTAGGGAGCTCACAGGGTATAGGGGGTGCAGCTCAGTTTCCCAGCAGCCTCTGGGTGCAGAGGCCCTGTGAGTCCTTGTCCTAAAAGCCACAGACGGCTTTGCCAGAGTTGTCAGATGATGAATCATCCCTTGTATTAATGATTCCTCAGCGAGGGGATGAGGGATGTGCCCAGTTGGTGAGCTGGCATTTGGCGAATGGGCAGAGCACCTAAGTTAAGTCCCGTCTGGATGCAGAACGGGCATCTGTTAGTTTGGGTAGAGTCATCTTCAGATCACTTTGAAGAGGGACAGCAAAGCCAGGCCACGTCACCTTCCGCGATGGCACTGCCCTGGCATGGGGGGTGGTATGAGAGGCCAGCCTCCGGGATGTGTGTGTGAGGTGCTTTTGGAGTTAAGACACTCAGTGAATGCATTAGCATCGGCAGCACATTTATCTCGGAGGGAACGGCCGCCCAGCCATGGCTTATTGGAAAGACTGCAGCCCCCAGGAAAGAGACACAGTGGTTAGTAATGACCTGGGGTTTATGAATCCCAGAACCCCTGCCCCTTAGAGGGGAGCAACTATTGGTAGCATCGGAGGACATGACCCTCTGGGTTAGAGGAGAAGGCCAGAGTGCAGTTCGGTGGCTGCGATGCACTTGAAGAGGCAGGGGACTGAGGAAGCATTCGGTCCTGCCCTAGGATGGGCCGTGGTGGGGAGATTTGGGTTGGTGCGTATCTTATCAAGCCCAGGGAGAAGGCTAGGATCTGAGACAGCGACCACGGCATAGGCAGCGACTGTGGCATGCTAGAAGTGTACAGCACACTTTCTACAGAAAATACACTCTCAGTGGTCTGGTTGAGGGAGGGCAAGGAAGTGACCCCCCACACACACACACCCCGCAGCTGCAAGAAGTACATAGATGTTCACAAGAGCAGTAAGCCCAGAAGGGCTTCCTGGCAGTCAGGCCTCCAGCTGGATTCCGTGGTTCTGGGGACAGTTATCTGCAAAACCTTGAGCTCCTCAGCAGAATGGCCCAGCACTGAGGGGAAGGTCTCACATCTGCTCCACCCTTGGGAGGGTCGGGAGCTGAGGCTCTGAGAGCAGCTCTCAGGACCAAGTTAGGCCTTACATTCTGCTGGTCAAGCTTTGGCATAGCCCCCACCGGCTGTGGGCTCTGGAGTTCCTCCTTGGGATGGAAGGGGTTGGGGACCCGTGTCAGTGGCTGGGGAGCTGAAGGGCTAGCTGTGCTGTGACCCCAAAGGCACCCCGAGCTGCCCTCTTTCTCTGCACTCTTCTCACTCCCCTGAAGCCACCATCAGCCTTTCTTCATGCCCGCGTCCAAGGATGCTGGCCACAGTTTTCAAGCCGCCTCTCAAGGGCCGTTCTTGACCCTGGATGACCTTGCATTCTCCTGCATCTGCTCGAACCCTGGCTACCCCCTGGGCCTCTTCCTCAAGGCTCCCCCTCCACTCCCCAAGGGCAGGGATTTCTGCAGAACTGGGCCTGCTGTGACACGTGCCGCTTGGTGGCTATTTGTGGAATGAACGAATGAGGTTTTCCTACCCTTCCAGCTTTGGAGGGGTCTCAATGGATTTTCAGGAAGTTCAGCTGGCATTTATTGAATTTGTTCCCATAGTGGGTTGAAGAATGTCTCCCCAACATTCATGTATACCCAGAACCTCAGAATGTGACCTTATTTGAAAATAAGTCTATTGTAGATAAAATTTTTTGTCCTTGATCTCACTTTGTAGCTGAGGCTGGCATTGAACTCACAGCGATCCTCCTGCCTCAGCCTTCCAAGTGCTGGAATTATAGGTGTGAGCCACCATACACGGCTATTGTAGATGAAATTAAGGATCTTCAGATAAAATCATCTCTGGTTGGATCCTAAATCCAATAACTAGTGTCTTACAGGAAGGGGCGAAGACACAGAGAGACACAGGGATGAAGGTCATGTGAGGATGGAGGCAGAGATTAGCATACTTTGTCCAAAGGTGGGGGCTGGGGATTTAGCTCAGTGGCACAGCGCCTGCCTGGCAAGCTCAAGGTTGTGAGTTCGATTCCTGGTACTGGAAGAAAAACAAAAAACGAAAAACAAACAAAAAACCCAAAAAAAACAAAAGTGAGGGTTGCTGGCTACCAGTGGAAGCTAGGGGAGGAGCATGGGACAGATTCTCCCTCAGAGCCTCCAGGAAGGACCAAAGGGGCCAACACTTTGACTGTGAAATTCTGGACTTCTAAAGTGTGAGCAAATACATTTTTGCTTAAAGTTACTCCCTCCGTGTGAACTCTTTATGGCAGCCCAAGGACATTCAAAACAACCCCACTGTCAGCGTCTGTCAGCTCTCACTCTGCTCTAGTACAAGGGCAAGTCACCACTGTAGGTCCAGCACCCAGCTCACTGGGTGACTGAACACCCCGGTTTGCCTGGGGACTCAGGAGTCTCCTTCGAGCTAGGATTTTTAGAGCTCAAACTAAAGTCATAGGTCAGCTGAGTCTACTTGTCCCTGGCAGCATGATGCCTGGTGCCAGGCCAGGGCCCGGTGGGTGGTGTTGCATACATCTCCTATGTGGGAAGAGAACAGGGCTGAGCTAGCTGTAGGTGGCAAGTGCAAAGTTTTGTGCAAGACTAAGGAATAGCTGAAAAACGAGAAACTTGCCTGGACCACAGGGAGCTGCAACAGGTCTCCGAGGGCTGCAGGGCAGCTCCCGGGGAAGCCTGGGGATTCCTGTCCCGGAATCCCTGGGGGCGCCCCGAGGCAGCTCCTCCCAAGTCTGGGTACGTCCATCTCGAGTGAGGCCTTCCACCCTGGAAGGCAGCTGGCACCTGCCGAGAGCAGGAGCTTCCTTCTGAACCAGAGTGGAGAGAAAGCCTCCGCTTTCCCCAGTCACCCACCCCTATCTGAATATTCTGAATGGAGCTGATTGCCTAAATTGAAGGTATTATGCTGTAATGATTGTTATAATTAAAACTATTATCATCTGAAAGAGACCAGGACATGGGAAACCACTGCAGAGACTTTCAAAGCTTTTAAGGCTTGCTTTTGAACGGGATAAAAGCGTCTTTGTGTGGAGTGTTCAGAGGGGACACAGTGTGGAAGTGGGCACCTGTGGGCTGTGAGGTGAACTCGGGCTGCCACTGGACAAGGAGCCTGGTTCTCAGTGAGGTGGGCGGCAGCTGCCCCTTGGCTGAGACTCAGGCTTGGGGCAATGTGGGCAAAGCAGCCCTGGTTTTGGGGGCCTCGGGGCCAGGCTGGGATCCAGTAGAGCCTTGTTCTGACAGAAAGTGATTTTTTTTTTTGAGGGGGGCGCATTTTTTTCCGGTACCGGGAATCGAACTCATGACCTTGTGCTTGCCAGGCGGGCGCTGTGCTGCTGAGCTAAATCCCCAGCCCCCAGAAAGTGATATTGAGCCAGATGTGCACCTCTGCATCTGGGAAAGACACGCTTGGCTCCGGGCTGAGGCACAAAGGGGGCAGGTCCGGGCCTGGAGGTGTGAGGCCTCCGGGCCCCCAGGTGGCAGCAGAGCAGCTGGGCTCTAAAGCCATGGCCTTGGGAGGCCTGGGGTGGCAGAACCTGAGCTCTCAGCAGCTCTGGACGGGGCAGTTGTACCCCAAAGCTCCAGCACCAGGCTCTGCATCTGTGTGGAAGTGAAGGTGGGAAAGCAGCCTAGGAGGGGTGGCCGCAGAATGGACAGAAGCTCCTCCGAGACTGTGTCCTCTGCACTCCCGTGTCCCACCCTCACGTTGCACATGTGGGAGAAAGTGCAAGCTCCACTAGGGAAGAAATGCGCCAGGGTCACCCAGCTTCCGACTGGCAGGGCCAAGCCCGCCCCAGCTCCAGATGTGTGCTCTTTCCCATGGGCCTCTCCAGGTGTGGGGGTTGCCAGCTGACAGCCCTGCTTGGCCAGCCTGTTACTGGAGTTTTAGGGGAAAGCCCCAGCTCTGGGCTCTTGGCCATTTGCCTCAAAGTAACAATCAGGAAGAGCGAGGCGATGATGGGAAAGGCTTCCATCAGCACGGCATGCTGGCAAGGGAAGATAAAGAGGCTCCAACCCGCCTCTGAGGGGCTGATAGAAACACTGGGGTCTGTCTGTAGAGGCGCTGCTGGAATCCAGGCTGATCTCAGGTTAGGACAATAACTAGCGACTGGAGGCTTGCAGCAGAACACTGCAAACACTGGTGACTGAATGTTCCTAAATTTTGTTTTTTCAGACAGGGTCCCACTATGTAGTTCAGGCTGGCCTAGAACTCACCATGTAGCCCAGGCTGGGTTTGAACTCCCAGCAGTCCTCCTGCCTCAGCCTCCCGAGTACTGATTGGGATTACGGATGTGTGCTACTAGAAAATCTTGAAAATGCCTTAGTTACTTTAACCTTCTGTCCTTAGTCTTGAAGGGAAACGAGGCAGGTTAGGAAATTTAGGGCTAATAAACCTTGTATTACCAGCCTTCAGACAGATGCTGCTTAAAATGATTATCGTGCTACGTGCAGCGCTGAGCAGAAATCTGACCCAAAGTCTAAGATAATCAAGGAGACAGATATGAAATGAGGGCGGAAGTACCCAGCTTTACCCTGCCTTTAGCTACCCACCGGGCATCTGCAGGCTGGGCTCTGAGCAGCTGGTACCAGCTTCCGGCTGGGCGGCACCTTGAGTGTGAACTCTCCGCTCAGCTGAGTACCTGCTATATTTTGCTCACCTTGGGTTTTTGTTTTCTCTTCATTTAGAAATATTTCATTCTTTAAAATAATAAAAAACCTCATAATTATACATGAAAATATTTTTTGGTACGTATCTACATTTGCATATATGCATACAAAATATGTTTAACCCTCATACAATACCTCGAGGCAGGTACAGATATTCCTCTTTTAATGACCTACCTGGTTAACGCCTGTTCAGAATTACAGGTGTTCAGAATTACCTGTTCAGAATCACCTGTTCAGAATAACACCTACTGAGGTGTGCTGTTTGGACTTATGACCCATCTTTTTTTGGAACAGTTCTGTACATCTTGTTTATAGAGCCTTAATGTCTTTTTTCAGTACAGAACACCTTGTTTACACAGCACTATTTTGGCAGATTATATTGTATAGTACAGTACTGTAGTTTTAGGTTCTGTTATACACTACAGTACTGCATGTAAAAGTTATGCAAACAAAATCAGACTCATCAAGCTGGAGTTTCCTTTGACCATTTTTGTTCTGAATCTTGTAGTGTACCTACTACATACGACCCTTCATTTAGCGACCAATTCATTTAACAGCCTGGTCGCAGGACTGGAGCTCAGTGGCTAAATGAGGAATGTCTGTATTGTCTCTATTTTATAGCAGAGAGAAGGAAAGCCTTTGCCTGAGACCACATGGCTAGACAGATCCCAGGCAGGCTGACCCAGAGCCTGTGCTGCGTTATACAGGGAAGCAGAATATGTTACTGCAAAATATGCTACTTTGGCACAAGGATCACTTTGAGCTAAAGGTAACTGAGAAAAACCAGATGTAGGAAAAGCTTTCTGCTCTTCTGTATTCACCTAAAATAGGATGTAAACTCACAAATGTATCCTTCCTCCCCTCGTACCAGGAAGGACAGAGGTTGATCATCAAAGACAGTTAATGGAACCTGGAACCTGCACCAGAGGCTTCTATGTAACCGACTTTACTTGCTTGGTGTGGTGCTGTATGCCTGTAATCTCAGCTACTAGGGAGGCTGAGGCAGGAAGACTGCAAGTTCGAGGGCAGCCAGGGCAACTTAGGGAGACCTTGTTTCGAAAAAAGAAAAAAAGAGGTTAGTGTACGTATCTCAGTGGTACAGCACTTGCTTAACAAGTGCAAGGATCTAACATGCACAATCTCCAGTACTAGAAAAATGAAAAAGATTGCTATTATCAAATACGAGTAGGGGTGAGGGAGAACTCTCCTTCTCTTGTCGGTGGGAGTGTGCACAGGTATAGGGTTTGTGGAGGGCAATCTGTTAAATTAAACTATTAAACCGGGCACACTTTTATCCCACTTCTAGCTCTGTAGTCTAGAAAACTATTTGTAGGCCCAACAAGGAGGCACGTCCAGCGGCATGAATGCGGTGCCATGTAGCCACACGGCCCTGAGGATGCCTGTTTTCTCTCCGGATCTTGTCGCAGATGGATTTTAGGTTCCTGAGGTCGGGTGCTGGGTACTTTGTTGCCCACAGCCTCCGGGAAGTGGAAACGGATCTGACCACATGCCAGGAGACCAGCAGTGTCCTCAGTTTTTGCCTCCTTAACTTTTTCTTCTTTAAATCCATGTTCTATATACATAGGTCCTCAAGTACAATTCCTGGGTTTATAATGAAAGAGGGCAGTGCCCTACCATCTCGCCCCTGTTCCCGAGAGTCACCTGCTTTCAATGTTTAAGCTAATTTTTTTTGTACTTTCTATTTCTGTACAGCTTGATTTAACTGCTATTTCTTGACGTTTGAAATTTTAGAGATTATCCACTGAACTTCCTTTTGTGGGTGGGAGGGTTTTGAAAAGTTTTTTCATTCTCTGTATGACATCCTCCTTGGCTGCCCCCAAGCTTCCCTTTTCCCGTCCTCCGGGGAGCGTTAAATCTTCATTTGGGGCCAGGTCAATATTCAGTGTTTACATTATTATGACCGTGTAAGCTGCTGCTCACAGTGAGCTGCATGAAGCGCTACGATCATATTTTTCTTTCTTTTACAGTTTTTAATTTTCTCAGAAGTTAATAGCTGTCCCCTTTCTTTTCACTTGTTTTGTCTCATATTACTCATTACAAGATATTTCCCAAGCTCCACGATGGAACTGGAAGTCTCTGAATAGTTCCAGCATATCAGGCGATTTATATGTTTTATTTGTTTAGGTTTCAGGCAGCCCTTGCAGCACCTCCCAGGGTCCCTCCCTGCAGACACTTGATCTCTAGCAAGTTTTCACTGGAGAACTTCTCATCACCACCCGTGAGGCCACCCCCTTGGCCCTGGATTCCGCATTCCTGGGGATCACACTCTGTGTTGATCAGTTTCCTGTTGCTATCAAAAAACTCTGGACACAAATTAACTTCAAAGGAAGAAAGGTTTATTTCGGTTCATGGTTTCAGGGGGTCTAGTCTGTGGTTTTTTAGTCCCGTTGCTTTGGGCCTGTGGCAGCACAGTACATTACGTCAGGGCTGTGTAGTAGAAGAGCCCTGTCTACCTCCTAGCCATCAGGATGCAAAGAACAGGAAGGGGCTGAGCTCTGAATAAAACCTTTAAGAAATGCCCCCGAGACCTCACTGCTCTCCCTAGGTCTCGCCTCTTAAAGTTCCACTGTCTCTCAGAGCACCACAGCTGGCAACCACACCTTAGCACGTTAACCACTCCAGGGCATAGCACAGTCCTCCTTGAATTATGACCCTTCTAGGAAATACTTCCCTGGTAACATCCTGCGAAAGGGTGAGTAGGTAGTAAATTTTTTAAGATCGTGTTTATCTGTGAATGTCTTTATTCTGGCCTCATATTTGATTGATGGTATGGCTGACTCTGGATAGTAAATCACCGCCCCTCAGAAATTCAAAGCCATTGTTCTATTGTCTTTTAGCTTCCATTCTTGTTGAGACATCAGATGCTTTAAGTCCTGTGGTTTGTGTGTGACCTGTTTATTTTCTCTGAGAGATTTTGGGATTTTTCTCCATGCCTGCGCTGTATATCTCCTGATGATTCTAAGTGGAATGGGTCTTTGTTTTATTTTAAATGTAACTGAGGGTGCCGGATACTTGGAGAAGTTGTTACATCTTAGAATACTGGGACAGTATCTTGTATTAATTTTTGATAATTGCATACTCTTTCTTTTCTTTATTTCTTTGTAATGCCTATTAGTTGAATTATGAACCTCTTGAACTAATCCTTAAATCTTATCTGTCTTATCTTCTACTTCTTTCTTCTATTTTTATGGAGATGTCTTCTATGATGTTTTTCAAGGCTTAGATTTGAAAAATTTGTGTTATCATATTTTTAATTTCCAAGATTTTTAAACTTGTTTTCTGGATGTTAATTTTGTAGCTCTTGTTCTTCTATGAAACAATATCTTCTATTTTTTTTTTCTTTTTTTTTTTCCGGTACCGGGAATCGAACTCAAGACCTCGCGTTTGCCAGGCAGGTGCTGTGGCGCTGAGCTAAATCCCCAGCCCATATCTTCTATTTTTTTGAGGACACTAAAGTACATTATATTTTCTCTTCTGCTTCCTGCATTCTTTTTATTTCCTTTGATATCTACCTTTTTTCTGCTGTTTGCATTTATCTGTCTTTTAGTTGGAGACTTTTCTCAAATGCTGAGTGATCTTTGCCTTCCCATGTATATTTAGGAGCAAAGCACTGGTTAACATTGGAAGTTCTGGGTGCTTGTGGACTGGTGAGCTCCACTACTGTATAGGATAGTCAGGATGAGGGTCCTGCTGTTTCGTATCTTTAGGTCTTTTCTCTTGAGGTGCTAGTTTGCTTCGTAGAGAACTCCTCTGGCAGAACTCTGCCAGAGGCGGGGTATGGGTCTGGGTGAGAACCTTCTGGAAGGTTGCTTTATTCTCCCTGGGTTTGTTTGTTTATTTTGGCACTGGGGATTGAATCCAGGGATTTCACACTGAGCTACATCCTTGGCCTTTTAAAAAATTTTGATATAGAATCTTGCTAAGTCTTTAAGTTGCCCAGGCTAGGCTAAAACTTGAGATTCTCCTGCCTCAGCCTCCCAGATTGCTGGGATTGATGGTGTAGTTTTCTCTGTTTTCAATATGCCCCTTCACCCCAATGCTCAGTTGTGTCTGCTTTCTCTGAGTTCAAAATCTCTTTGGCCCAAGGTCTCTAAACAGTTGACTTTCCATCTTTTCACTGACAGAATGGTTCTTTTGTTACAAGTTGGGAGTAGGTCTCTATTTCTCCTACTATTTTTCCACAAGTCTTTTTTTTTTTTTTTTTTTAATAGACTTTCCTTTTTAGAGCAGTGTTCAGTTCACAGCATAACTGAGGGGAAGGTATAGAGATTTCCCAGAACCCCCTCCCGCTACACCTACCCACCCAGTCTCTCCTGCCAGTAACATCCCTGACCAGAAAAGCACATTTTTTACAATCAGCAAACCTGTGACGACGCATCTTTATCACCGAGTCCAGCTTATACTAGGACTCACTCTTGGTACTGCACACGCTAGCCACCATCACAGTATCATGCAGCATAGTTTTAGTGCCCCCCAAACCCCCCAGTCCCTGGTGACTACTGACCCTTTGACAGTCTCCACCATTTTGTCTTTTCCAGAAGGTCAGCTGGTTGGAATCACACAGCCTTTCAGATTCACTTCTTTCACTCAGTGATATGCATTTAAGTTTCCCCCATGGCTTCTCACGGCTTGATGGTTCACTTTTTTCCCTGCTGAATTGTATTCCATTGCCAGGATGTACCACAGTTTATCCATTTACCTACTGAAGGATGTCTTCACTGCTTCCAAGTTTTTGTGATTATGAATAAAGGTGAGATAGATAAGAAGTAGGGGACTCCTCCCTTTTTCCTGTGCCAACCAAAGGGGGGTGTTGGTTGGGCCGTAGCTGTCCCTATTAGCCCTCCCCTGAATGGACTGGGATCACTTTCCTCAGTGTCTTTCCTTATTCAGCTGGGATGCTCTGCCAGGAGAGGCAGCTCAGCTCTCCTCAGTGGAGCCCCTTCCCCTGGTCCTGCCACACCAGCCACTGCTGCTGCTTTCTTGAAGAAGATGCGGGGCACCCCGCAGCCCCCGCACTGCCCACTACCTGGCGAGGCCAGGAGGGAGTGATCTGGGCCCATTATTAACATTCCCAAGCTCTCCAAATGCCAGTCAACGATGATGCTACAGCTAGCCCCTCTGAAGATTCCCTGGTTTCAGCCCTGCTACTTTTCACCGAGATGTGATAACTGTCAGTCAAATGGCTCGTGTCTCTGCTCATTTTGTTCAGTCACCGCCATGACAGCTGCAGCTGTCCATGAAGTCCACACACACTAGAACCAATCACACGCCCGCACTTGGACCAATCAACAGGTGTGAATTTGAACCAATTACAGGTGGACCAATCACAGGCCTGTAGCTTCTGTACAAGTGGCACTCCCCTCACACTTCTCTGGTTAGTGGAGGGGGGCTCCTTCTGTGTGCTGATCCTTGCGCTATGGCAAAGTTTCTGTTAAAACAAAGACTTGCTCCACTGGTCCTGTAAATCTGTTTATGATTTATACCTTGGATAGTGTGGGCACCAAAAGTCTTATAAATCTACTCAGAATTCTGGCTAATGTGGACAGAGCAGATGCTTTAAAAGGAATAGCAATAGACATTAGGGGCTGTTAACCCTGAGGAGCTCCAGAGACCAGCAGCCAAGGACAGTCAGCGACAGAGAGCAACAGAGATCATAGGAAGAGTCCAGGAATGGCATCTGGCATACGCTGGTATCCAACAGTAGTGGCTGGCAGCGGGAGAAACTAGCACCCAGCCAGCGGGATCTCCCAATGGCATCTAACGGCAGCCAGCATCTATTGGCAGTGGACAGGAGTGGCAGGGACCAGCGGCTGGAAGTGTCCACCATTGGCATCCAGCATTAACTGGTGCTGACCAGTGGCATCAGAGCTGTACTTTGCCAATTCATGATTCCTGCCTGCATCAAGCAAAAGAACCTTCAATTGAATGACAACAAAGCTTCTATTAACATCTGCGTGCAGGCTTTTGTGTAGATCCAAGTTTTCAACTCATTTGAGTAAATGCTCTTTTCGTTTTGTTTAGCCACTGCTGGGACCCAGTGGCTGGATTATATGGTAAGAGTATGTCTACTCATGTAGCAAACTGCCAAAGTGTCTCCAAAGTGGCTGTCCCATTCCATAACCCCACCAGCAGTGAGTGAGCGTTCCCATTGCTCGCTCACTAGCATTTAGTAGTATCTGGGTTCTGGAGTTTGGCCATTCCAGTGGGTATGTTGTGATACATCATCATTGTTTTAACTTGCATTTTCTTAACAATACATGATGTGGGACATCTTTTCATATGCTTGTTTGCCACAGTGCATCTTCTTTGAGACCTTGATTGTTTTTGTTTTGTTTCTTTTTGGTACCAGGAATCGAATTCAGGACCTTGCCCTTGCCAGGCAGGCGCTTGTGCCACTGGGTCCTGTTGTTCATTTTTATTTGTTTGTTTGTTTGTTTTGTTTTTCTCCGGTACCGGGAATCGAACTCACGACCTTGCACTTGCCAGGCAGGTGCTTTTGCCGCTGAGCTAAATTCCCAACCCCCTGTTGTTCATTTTTAAATTGGGTTGTTTGTTTTCTTATGTTGAGTTGTCAGGGCCTCCTTAACCTCACTGATGCTCTGGCTTCTGAGTTCAGTGATTTCCAGGTTCTGCCGAGCTTGCTCATCCACACCCAGATTTAGGTTTTAGTTTTCTCTGATCTTCTGAGTCACTTAGCTCATGTTTGTCTGCTTTCCAGCTTCCATATGTTTCTGGGTGGAACTTATCTTTCCTCAGGTTCTCTTTTCTCTGTCCTTGGGGATTTCAGTCCCTTTAAGATCCTCACTGCTATTTTAGGGGAGGGTTTTGGAAAAGAAAGGGTGGTGGTAAGTGTGTATGTTTAGTCCTTCATTTTCACTCTGAAATCCTGCATTTCTTCTTTCCACCAGGAGCATGAGCAAAGGCCCAGCTCTTACACAGCTCCATTTATTTGTCCACACAAGATGGTCTTTGCCAGGCCCTGAGCCCTTGCTGGGATGCTATTGTATGTAAGAAACTAAAATCCACTCAAATGGCTTAACATGAAGATTTATCTCATCTAACAAGAAGGCCTGAGGGAAGTCAGCTCAGGTTTGGATGATTCTCAGCACTATCATTGAGGGCACAAGTTCTTTCCATTTCTTTCTACTTCAGTGCTATTTATGATCACAAAATGGCTGCTGTGGTTCCATCCAGCCCTGACTTTTTGCATATGAACATTTACAGGAAGAGAAGGTCCAGAATTCCTTGTTTCACTCTCTTTTAAAATATCTGATTGTTGGGGCTGGGGATTTAGCTCAGCGGCTAAAAGCGCCTGCCTGGCAAGTGCAAGGTCGTGAGTTCGGTTCCCGGTACCGGAGGGGAAAAAAAAAAAAATATCTGATTGTTTGCACAGGTGTTACATCCACAGGTTTGCAAATCTAAAACACTTCAAAGTATACTTAAAATATCTATTAGTCCTGTTCTTATCTGCTCATGTATGGGACTTTTCTTGTATATTTTTCTGGAATCTGTATATAAAAAGTATATTTTAAGCAAATATGAATAGTTTATCCATCCTCTTCTTAGTTTTCTAAACAACAGCATACTCTATGCATTTTTGACAGCTTGCTTTTTATCACCTATCAAAATATTTTGATATATCAAGTACACCCTCAATATTGTTTTATAGCTCTATCTTCCTGCAGTTTGTAGGTATAACCTCATTTATTTAACTAGTCGTCTTTTGATAGATATTTAGGTTGTTTTCAATCTTTACTATTAGAGCCAGTTCTGCAGATGTGTTAGTATGCTTGTAGGATGAATTCTCAGCAGCGGAACTGCTCAGGCAGGAGGGTACCTATTTGTAACTTCGACAGAGAGCGTTACAAGGTCCTTCTCCGGGTCTGTACCAGTTTATAGTCCCAGCAGCAGTATAGAAGGGGTTTGTTTTTCTACTGCAACAGAATTCATTCTCAGCCTTCTGGACTCTCGCCAAACTGACGAGTGAAAAATGGTTCCTGCATTTCTGCTTAAGAGCTGAGGAACCCCTCCAAGGAGCTCCCCCAGCAGACTGGCTCTGTTGAGCAATATTCCTTGGCTAGGATTTTATAATGTGCCTATTCCTGACCTAGTCATCAGCAGCAGAAGTGAAATTTCTCTCATTGGTTTAAGGTTAATCCAGCTTCACATCCTGTGGTGGAGCTTGGATAGGAAGCAACCTCCCACTGCATGGATGCCTGGACGGCACCAGGGTTCTGTTACCACGGAGTGGAGTTTGTGGCGGCTGGATGGGAATTTGGCAGTGTCTGTTACCGTATTTCAGGGCCACTCAGCTGCTAATAGGGCTAGCCTTGGACCTGGGCCTCCAGAGTGAGGCCAGGCTGCTTGTATAAGGGCCCCCGTTTTAAAAGGTCAAGGCCTCTTAGTTGCCTGGGGTGGGGGTAGGGTGTCTGTGATTGCTGTCAGACACAGCTCTCCTATGATCAGATCTATGGATACTGCTTGCATAAATCATGTCAAGAAGAGCCTCAGCCTTTTTTTGGTACTTGGGATTTGCACTGAGCTGCATCCCCATCCCTTTTTGAAATTTTAAATTTTGAGACAAGGTCTTACTAAGTCACTAAATGGACCAGGCTGAGCTAGAACTAGCAGTTCTCCTGCCTCCGTCTCCCAGAGTGCTGGGTTACACGTGTGGGCAGCCTAGGTTCAAATCCTGGTTCAGCCCCCAGCTAGCTATACGACCACTTAGCCTCTCGAAGCTTCAGTTTCTCAGTTGTAGAGCCGGGCCAGGAAGTCCTAACTCAAGGGCCTCCTGTCTCATTGGGGGGCTGAGGGATGTGTTCACTGGGCTCAGGGTCTGGCACACAGGGAGTGCGCAGCAGGTCACCCTGACTCAGGTCTCCTGCCTTCCAGAGGGCAGGGAGACTATTCAGCCAGCTTTGCCCTGTGTCACGAGCTCCTGGAGATAGTGGTGGGGAGATTCATTTGTCCCACGTCCCCAAGGCTAGCACACAGCCAGGCTCACAAAAGGTGCTCAGTCTGTGCTTGTTGAGTGAATGAGAGAACAGCAATGCCTTAGAGCGAAGGCGCTGTTGCACGCCCTGACAGCGTCCGGCATTCTCGCCAAACGGAGGCAGACTTTCCTTTGATACCAATCTGCATCGAGTCATTTACACACGCCGTGCCTCCTGAGGATGCGAACTGTTTATCTACAGCATCAGCTCCTGTATTGATTTATCAATGCCCATTTTGCACCGGGATCGATAGCTTCATCGCATCTCCAGCCAACACGGGGGTACAACCTGTTTGCCACGTGGACAGCAGCTGAGAGTCTGCCAAAGCCTTTGTTGGCTTCTGCACGCGGAGCTGCGTTAGAGGCCCGGGACCAGCCGGTGCCACTGCTCTGGCAGAGGACCCTCACTTCAACTCGGAAGTCGGCACGGCCTGGTGGGCGCTGCAAGGAGTCCCAGCAGATGAAGAAGCTTTTGGCTGCGCAGGGAAGAGGGTACACCGGTAGCTGGGGTCCACTTCTCTTCTGTGACCATGGTGGGGGTCACCCCGTTTAGCTCTGCATCTTTGGTTGTTGCTCTTGTGGTCTGAAGACCTGGGAGCAGAAAGGTTTTCTCCTCCCTGGGTCACCAAATCGGCCTCACCCAGAATAAGGGCTGGCTGCGGCGGCGGAAGAAGGCGCGCTGCGTTGCTCCTAGGGCTTCTACGTCTGAGTCAAGGCTGCCAGGCACGGACAGTAGGTGGCGCTCTGTCAAAGTCTGAGACCCAAAACCAGGCGCAGGGCCCACCCGAGGTTCAGAATCCATCCAGCTTTAAAATTAAACAGAAAACGATGATTAAGCATTTCTGACTTTCCAAAATCTTGAAACCATATCAAAAAGACTTATTTGATAAATGTTAGGGGATTTTAATCAATCAGTGAATAAAATACCCATTTATTAAGCACCTACTGAGTGCCACATATGGTATTAACATATAAATTCTGATGAGTAGTCCCTTTTATGTAACACGTTCCCCGGTCTAATCTATCTATATTACTTACCTTTTAAAGGACTACGTTGATGAATTGTTCTATTAAAAGAGAATAAAGATATTTAAAGTCTTTAATGGGAGAGGAATCACAAAGGAGTTTTTAAGACTAACTTAAAATTGTGTGGAACATTCAGCACATTATGCTAATTTTTTTTCAGAAGCTGAACAGCTTAGGGGAAAAAATCAGCCTGTTCCCATCTTGTTGCAGAAGGCGGGTAATCTATGTCTCATCAACGCTAACAAATATACCCCGTAATAGCAGTTTGTGTTTGTAACGGTGAGAAATGCTTCCCTGGAAAATGTTATTAGCGCTTACATTATCTTACAGATTACACTTGCCCTCAACCCTGGGTCCCAATAAAAATATAATGGCAGATTGCAGCCGATGGGCTATTTTTATAGTGGAGACTTCATAATTTTCAGAGTTGAAGGAAATTCTTTGAAAACACAGGGACGTGTGCACATACACACATGTACATACACTCACTCACTCGAGCCCAGGAGGGCTGAGGAGTGTGGGGTCTGTAGCCTGCCAGGTCCCAGAAATGTCCCTTCTGGGTCAGGACAGGGGGATAGAAGTGGTGCCCCCTTCTTGGGGACAGGCCCTGGTTCAGCTCTCACCCCGGCTCAGTATTCTTGCTCCACAGCTGTGTTCCCTGTGGGACTGGTAGGGGACAGGCAGGGTGTCTGCTTCCTGCCAGTCCCTCAGCACCCAGCACAGTGCCTGGCACCCCAAGGGCCTCAGCAGCTGTGGATGACCAGGGCTCCTTAAGCCATAGGACAAGTGTCTGAGAGGCAGGGCTAGACAAGGTGTCACCCGGGCACCTCGCACGCACTTCTTTGCCTGCCTGGGCCACACTGGAGGCCAGGGCCGGGTCCAGCTTAGCTGTACCTGGGTGCAGACTGTGCTTCTGGAGAGGCAGGTTGAGGGCGGAGGACAGGGCTGAGGACACTGGGGTAACCTTCTGCAGGAGGCGGGATGCAAGAGGAAGAGGAGGGGAAGAGCTTAAGCAAGGCTGGGAAGCCAGGTGAGATTTGGGGGTCTGTAGGGACGAGGGCGGGCCAGGGCAGGGAAAAGCCTTTCTCGCTATGTCTCGAGGCTCCTGGGCCCCCAAGACCTGAGCCCAAGGCCGTGCTTTCCATTTTTCCTGACCTTGGAGGAGCACTTTGGGCTTTCTTCTTCCACGAGGCCTCTCCCGCTTTCCTCCGTGTGTTCCCTGCCCACAGAGGGAGGGGCGGGGTTGGCAGAGTCTCTGTGGACGGCGGTCCTGAGTGGCAGTGATTTTGCAGACACATTTCCAGCTTTGTCCCTGTATGCCCACCAGGGAAGGAGCACCCAGTCCAGTCTCCTCTGTAAGTCTTCATGACCCCAGGACGAGCACAGAGCCTGGACCACAGCAAGCTCCGGTGCTCAGCAAATTGCAGATCAGTCGGAGACATCAGGGACCAAGCACAGGGCCGGGGCCGAGCTGATTCATGCTTCAGGTGGGGCGGGGGATATAGCTCAGCGGCATAAGCACTTGCCTGGCAAGCCTGAGGTCGTGCGTTCGATTCCCGGTACAAACAAAACAAAACAAAACAAAACAAACCCTTTCAGGTGTGGGCAGGGCGCTCAGTAGGGTGGGGGCAGCATTCTGGACCACGGTGGTGGCAGGGACACAGGCTGGGCAGTGGGCAAGTGCAGCTGGGTCCGGGTGACGCGAGCAGTGTGAGGCATGGGCTGCAAGAAGGGATCCACGGCCTTGAGGCCAGATCACAGAGGTGTGTGGCCACCGAGGACAGCGCTGGGGAGGCCCCTGAGGCTGGGGCTGCTTCTCTGCCTGCAGGACCTGTGGGTTCTAGATGAGCTTAGAAGACCTAGGGCTCTAAGCCGGAGCTCGAAGCCAGGAGGAGGGCTGGCTCTCACCCTGCAGGTGCTGAGAGGGACGCCAAGCTGGAGGAAGGGCCATCCGTGGGGGTAGGTGGTCTAATGTAGTCTCTCAGCAGGGCCAGGCTGCTGAGAGGCTGTCACCTCCTTGTCCCCCAGCTGGGGATGGAGCTCGGCTCCTTGAGGGCTGCAGGACCCAGACCTGCTGGTCTAATGTGCGGCTGCCACCTCTTTCAGAGATTCCACCAGCTCTCCAGAGTCTGTCTCAGAGCAGACGCCTGGCTCCCAAAGCCCTAGGATGGGCACGGTCGGGCCTGGCCGGCGGCCGGGTGTGAGAAAACAGGCACTAACCTGGCCTGGTGCCACACGAAGTGCCAGGGTGCTGACAACCTTTGGCCTTAGCCTCAGGTGCCAGTCTGGGCATGTGGCCGTGGGTCCTCGCTGCCAGTAAGGGCACTTTACTACCTAGAGCCAAAGGGAGAACAGTGTCCAGGAGAGAATGATCTGTCCAGGAAGGAACAAAGGCAAAGAGCCATCCGTGACCCTGCCTGGGGACGCAGACAGAGCTCCAAGCGGGCCAGGGTTCGCAAAGAGGAGCTGACTCTTGGCCGACTAATTTGCTCTTGGGAGAAAACAGCTCTGCACAGCCATTCTCACCCCAGTGGTGCAGTCTTCAGGCGGTGCTCAGGCCCTGCCGCCCTGCCCCGCTCACTCGCACTTCTGATGGCTCCCCCGGTCCCTCAGCCCTGGGCCCTCTCTGTCCACCCAGCGCCCTGCCCTGTCATCAAGCCCTGCCTCTGCCCTGGCCTCCCTGAGGCCGTCCCATGATCCACACGTTTTCTCTGTGCCTCTAGCTCCCTGCGTGGTGGTTGAGTCCTTGAGGGCAGTGACTGTCATTTTGCGGTCTCCCTAGCCCAGGGCCTTGCTTGGGGTTTGTGATAATGAGCGGATGAGGCCAAAAAGGATGCGCTTCTGCAATTTGGGGTGACAGTCAGGTCTGGGCAAAGATCCGGCACAAGGGGTCAGAGTTTCGCAAACCAGTGCAGGTCTTGGGGGAGCAGTGTGCCTGCATGTGCTAGGACTCGTGCCCCTCGATGTTCTCCTCTTTGGTGATCTGATGTTCCCTGAGGGCACATGCCTTATTCTACCCGCCTCTGTACCTCCATCGGCCAGCTCGGGGCTTGGCGGGTGGTCGGAGCTCAATAAATACTTGCTGACTCAATGACCAGTGGATGGAGGCTGCAGTGATGTAAGTGTGCAAGTCCTGCTGTTAGTTCGGGACTCTGTTTGTTCATCTGGAAAGGGGGAGTGTGCTGGAGAATTCGCGCATCTCTTAAGCTCCTTTGCACTGTGACTTCCACCCACGGTTTGGGGTGCTATGGAGTTTCCCCCAGTCTCTTCCTCCTCCAGGCCCAAGAGCAATGAGCACAGACACTCCAGACCCGGGCGATCCCTTGGATCTGGAGGGCTGAGCCCAAGCCGCAGACCCTGCGAGCCCAGGTCATGGCCTGCACGTTCTTCGGCAGAGTCTTGCTGGGGTGGGCTTGTCCAGTGGGAGCTATACTGAGGAAGAGGAGGCTGATGAGGCAGGGAGCCAATGGGGGGCAGAGAAGCAGGCATGTGAGCCTGGGGGGCAGCCGCTCTTACTTTCCTCTGCAGCACTTAATGAGGAGGAGGAGGAGGAGAATGGCCCAGAGCTCCTGGGACTCTGCACCTGCTCCCCTGAGAAGGCCCAGGGCATCCTGATCTGGGAGAGGCAGATGCATTAAATGCCCACAAGAGCTGCCAGGCTGTTTGAGCATAGCCCACCTTCCATAGCTGTGGCTTCTGTATCCGCGGACTCAACCAACTTTGGATGAAAAATATTTGCAAAGCATCGCTTCTGTACTGAACATGTTGAGACTGCTTTTTCCTTGTCAGTTACTCCCTAAGCAATGCAGCCTAACAACTATTGGCATAGCATTTACATCCCATTAGGTACTGTAAGTGATCTGGAGATGATTTAAGGTATCTGGGAGAGGGACATTGGTTATATGCAAATGCTATGCCAGTTGTATAAGGCACTGGAGCCTGGGAAGAGCTTGGTATCCATGGGGGGTCCTAGAACCAGCTTCCCCGGGGGTCCTGAGGGATGACTGTATTTAAGAGCAAGACACCAGACAGCAGGAAGGAAGAGCGTGTGTGTGTGTGCATGTTGTGTAGCAGTGGGCTTCACTGTGGGTAACTGGAATCCAAGTGTATATTCCTAATAGTGCTGCAGCCTATTACCACAGGCAGTTCTGGAGCTCAAAGTCTGCAGCTGCTGGTGGCTCTCGGCCCTTGGTGGCTTATGGCAGCCCAACTCCAATCCCTATCTCCTCCTTGTTGGGGCCAGCTTTGCTCTATCTATGTCCTTTTTTGTCTAATGAGTACATTACACTTAGGGTTCACTCCGACCCACTAGAAGCTTGTCTTGATTTCTTTTTTTTTTTTTTTTTACCTTCATTGCATTTGCAAAGGCTTTATTTTCAAATAAGGGCACACTGTGAGGGTTGGGGTAGACACACATTTTGTGGGGGAAGGGCACTATTTACCCCACCCCTGGGGTGGGTGACCCTGTCTGTCTGCATTGGTAAGTCTCTTCTCTTAAGCTTGAGGTGCAATCTTCCTTGGAGGCTGTGCTGTGATTTGAGCATAGTTGTCCCCTGAACTCATGCAGGAGTTTAATCCCCCATGTTGTGTGTTCATGGCACAAAGAGGGCGGAAACAATCTCACTAAGGTGTTCGGAGGCTGGCCTTTGGAAATCCTTTAGGATAAGATAAAGTCATTAGGCTTGAGCCCCCATGACTGAGTCCTGGTGGCTTTACCAGAAGAGGGACAGAGACCAGACACAGACACAGATGCACGCTCCCTGTCTCCTGCCCTGTGCCACCTTGGAACTCTGCCACGCCCAGATGAGGCCCTCCGATCTTGCATCACCAGAACTGCAAGCCGCCGTGAGCCTCTTTCCTTTGTAAAGTCAGCCTGCCTTTGGGGTTCCATCATGGCAGCACAAACCAGGTCACTAGAGACAAGTGACCAGTGTTTTCAGAACCAGGCCGGGGGAGGGGCAGGGACCCTCGCCATTTGGTAAGATGACTTTCATTCCAGTTCTTTTCAGTGTAGGCTTTGTGCGCCGATGGGCCTGAGGTCCCAGAGAGCCACCCTCTGGACCACTCCTGAGATGGACCTCCAGCCGTCTGCTGGGTGGAGCGGGGTCAGGTCCCATTGTGTGGGTTGGGGAGGGTGCTGGGAGTCAGCATGCCTCTTCATAGAGTTTGGTTCTTGCTATTGGGCCATCCTCACCCTAACTTTCAGAGAGGGCTGGGCCTGGGGTCTCAGCACTGGTGTGGAGCTGAGAGGTTTGAATCAGCAGCTTCCAGGCTGACTCTCCACCCCCGGGCTTGAACCTGGCCTTCTCCTATCCATCCTGCCAGTCCCTGCTCATGCACCTGGCCTGGGCTCTGTGTTGGTCTTTGTCTCCCATTCCAGTCACATCTTGGTGGGTGTTCTCTCTTTCTGTCGCTCTCCTAACTCCACAGGCGGACTTGGATCCCACTTAGAACTAAGCCCAGACTGTTCCCATGCTCTCCCAGGCTTTCAGGAGCTGGTGGTGGCCAGACTCCCACCATGCTGTGCTTCCTTCCAGCCCCTGAGCAGGGATGAGTTCCCTCTCATCCTTTCTCCTTTAGAATGTCACTGTCAGCCAGGCACAGTGGCATGTGCTTGTAATCCCAGCTACTTGGGAGGCTGAAGCAGGAGGATTGGTCAGCCTGGGCAGTTTAACAAGTCTTGTCTCTTTAAAATAAAATTTTAGCTTCCTATTCCTGTAAGCAGCCTGAGATGATGTGTGAAAATGGTTCTCTCCTCTTTGGACCCAGAACCCCCCAAAAATCATGCAAATCAAGAGGCCCAAATCTTCATGTTCACTTTAAGAATAACTGTGAAACTGCCCCGGCCATCCGGGGTCTGCCTATCTGAAAGGCCACCACGTATCTGAAGGATGTCACATTGAAGAAGCAATGTGTGTGATTCTGGCATTACAGTGGTGGGTTGGTAGATGTGCACAGGCCAAACAGGGGGACGGACACAGAGTCGGTGGCCAAAAAAGAGTGCTGATTTTTTTTTATTTTAAAGAAAAAAAAATTTCAAAACAAGATAATAGGAGCGCAACAATGGTTAATGCATTGCATATTGTTACTTTTAAATTAATTACTCAGAGTGCAAGATATAAGCATTTAATTGTCTAAACAATATTAGCACAAACCTTTCTTTTCAATGAACTAAGAGAAATTCATAGTATAACTATCTTAAGAATCCTTCTTTTCTCCTTTCCCCCATCCTAGTTTCTCTTTGCTTTTGTACAGTTTCATCCTATTTTACAATATCTATGGTACATTTTGGATCTTATTTACTCTTTCAGCTTCTCACACTAGGGAGACAATGCAATATTTATACATGTGTGTCTGGTTTATTTCACTTATGAATAGGGTCTCAAGCTGCATCCATTTACCTATGAAAGTCTCCATTTTATCCTTCTTTATGGCCGAGTAATACTTCATTGTATAAAAAGACCACATCTTTCTTACCCATTCCTCTGGTGATGGACATTTGGGTTGTTTCCAAGATCTAGCTATTATAAACTGTGTGCTATAAACATGGGTGCACATATATTACAGTGGTATGTGATGTTTTTATTTCTTCTGGGAAGATACCCAACAGAGGAATAGCTGGATCAAATGGCACTTCTAATCCTAGTTTTTTGAGGACTCTCCACACTGATTTCCACAATGATAATTGTTGTTAGTTTAATTCCTGGGGTGATGCTTGTAAATTGCCTATGATGGGTTGCTTTACTGGTGGTATTTAGAAGCTTTAGGAAATAACTACTTATCCAAGGTATCTTCCAGGCATAACTGGGTTTTGGGTTTTGAGTCTGTTTCAAGGTCCTCCATCTTCAATTTGTTGGGAGTGAGAAGTTGCTGCCTGCTTGGCCCAGCCCCTGGTTCTCTGGCACTGTGCCATAGTATTGTGACCATTATTCAATCTCATCTTTGGAATACCAGGAAGAACAGCTATTTAGAACAATTATGTCACTTTTGGCTAAAGTGATACTATCACCAATAACAGTAGCAACAATCACAGCCTAGAAAATGACAAAGCGAGCTAACCATTAATTTGCCACCTTTAACTATATGAACTGGTTAAAGGATTTGTAGTTATACAACAAAATCTAAAATAGACCAAAGAATTATAAGTCCTTAATGTGTCAATTTTATCCTGGGGGTTAAAATTTAAAGGGAGTTAGGGAAAAAATAGAGAGGTAGAAGAGAAAGAGATTAGAAGTAAGGCTGTAGGAAAAAAGGGAATCATGTCAACTTTGGGAAACTGGTGCAGAAGACTGGAGGGAAAGAAAGAAGGAAGACATAAAAATAACAGACCAGAACAACAACCACAAAGTCTAGAAACCATGTTCACACTCATATAAAAACAAGATGAAATAATGAAGGAGAAAAAAACCCAAACAACAGAAATGAAAACAAAACCACCACCACCTTAACAAAAAACAAATGAGAGAGAGAGAGAAGTCCACTTTCAGGTTTGTCTCTGCTGTCACTGGTGGACAACATGTGGAGACAGAGTCCCGATCCACGCTAATCTATCCCAGCAAACCGTGGATAGATTTCTTGGTGGGGTAGTGGACAATCTCAGCAAGCCTGCACCTTCTGGCTGAGGCCAGATTCATTCGGCCTGCAGCCGTCAGTACACTTTTCATGGGCCTGGGCCCAGCTGGGAGCCACGAGATGGAGCCATCAGCTGCTCTGAGTTCTGAGCTCAGTTGGTCCCTCTCCAAGATGGCTCCCGGCCAATGGCTCCCTTGTACAGGACAACTGAGCCCTCAGCACTCACCACCAGTTAGTGCAGCCCTTCAAGTCTGCTGCTCCCCTCCACTGCTGAGTCTCTCCATGGAGGCCTCTGGGGTTGTCAGCAGTCACTGTGTGTCTGTAGGTTTGAATCACTCCTGTTGTGTAGTGAGTCTTGTCTCAGGGAGAGGGCACCACCAGCTTCCTCTTTCTTCTTAGTTGAAATTTTCTCCCTTCACTCTCTCTGTCAGCTTCAGTTAATGCTTCAGATCCTTTCTGGGTCCAGGAGACCCACTTTCCTCCCTCTTGTTTTCCTCACATTGCTATATTCCAGCATCTGGACAGCAACACTCGGAGAGGCTCTTTCTCTGCTGTTACCACTCTGCCATCTTGGTGCCTCTGAATTTTTGTTGCACACGCTTAAAAATGCACAGAGTAATGCTGAACTTGAGGGTTTAGATGTGGATTCTCTGGTCACTGAACACATCCAGGTGAACGAAGCACCCAAGATGCGCCGCTTACAGATCTCATGGCTGGAATAACCTGTGTGTGAGCTCCCCCTGCCACAGTGAGATGATCCTTAACTGAAATGGAACAAACCATTCCTAAACCACCGAAGGAAGTTGCACAGAAGAAAAAGATACCCCAGAATGAACTGAAGAAACAAAAACTTACGGCATGGGAATAAATTAAGCATAAAATGAATGTAAAAAATAAAACAAGTAATAAAATAAAAATTTAATAAAGGCCTGTGGATGTAGCTCAGTAGTAGAGCAGTTGCTCAGTAGTAGAGCAGTCACTTAGTATGTGAGAGACCCCGGGTTCAAGCCCCAGTACCAAAAACAAGTCTGTCACTTGTACGGAAGACCGCCCCTGCCCCTCCTTCTGTGGATTGTCCCCCAGGCTGCCTTTTTGACACAAGCAACAGTTGGTCTTCATATGTGCCATGTCTTTTTCACTTGTCCCTGAGATGTACCCTGTGCCCCTAACCTCTGCCCTGTGCTGGGAAGCTCACTGTGTGTACCACCTTGGTGGCTCCCTCTCCTCTGGCTTCCCATTGAATTCATTCCCTGGGGCACAGGTGGGACAGCAGAGGAGGGGAGGAAGGGGAGACTCTTTCCCCAGTGGACACCATAGTGGCCATGCCGCTTTACAGAAGGCACTGGCTCCTGTCAGCAGGCCCCTTTATACAGCTACCCTCTTAGCATTCTGGGAACTTGACCCCAAGGCCCAGAGCTAGTCACTACTCCCTCCTTAATTGTTGCCCACTTCTCTATCCACGGTCCCTCCTGGTCCCTCCTCAAAGCACCAAGTTTGCTAGTGCCATCAGTCTCCTGCCAGGACTCCTGCATGCACTTCCTTTTAATTTATTGGTGTAAAACTCATCTCTCCTGCTAGACTGTCTGCTTCACGGAAACCAGCATTGTTTGGTTTACTGCTGGGTCCCCAGCTCTACCTCCAGGTCTGCACACACTTGGCATATACAAGGTACTCAGTTAATGTTTAAACAAAAGGGTGCGTTCATGCCTGTGTGCACACGTGTACACATGTGCCATGCGCACATGCAGGCATAGTGATACAGCAAGGGCCTCTGCGGCCTTCAGCAGATTGGGCATTCAAGTGGTTGAGTACGGAGGCTGCTCTTCTAGTCCCCTTTCTACTCATGAGTGATCCAGTTTGTGGACGATGCCAGTGTCCTGCTGTAGGGCCCGCTGGGTCTGCTTAACTCCCTGGGCTTTAGTTTCCTTTCACAGGGACAACAATAATTTCTCTGCAACCACCTCTCATCCCCGCACTGTGGAATGCAGCAGGTGCGAGGTCAGCTGTGGCAGCAACGAGAGGTCATAGAAGCCCGGAAGACCTTGGCTGGGAGGGGGACAGACAAGGACTTCCGCGAGGCATTGTCACATCAGATCACCTTCCCACCGTACTTTGAGCTGCAGTGGATATCGGGTCTGGCTGTGCAAGGGATTTATTGTCCAAAAGGAGAGATAGGGCTGGAGGGTAGGGGAGGCCGCTGGCAGTGGGTCCCCAAGCAGTGACCCAGGCCCAGCTTTGCCCTGCTCAGCTGCAGAGTGGTGAAGAGGCACTGGGGGATTCTGTGCAGGGTGCAGCTCCCAGTTCGGCCAGGGACGGCTGAGAGTGCTTCTTGCTGCCCCCTCAGTTCTTTTGCTTCTGCCAACTCCTCTACTTCCTGCCCTTCTCTCCTGGTCTGGCCAAGAGGTCCTGGAACTTTCTGGAAGGTTTCTTGGAGAAGGTTGGGGGAATGAGGCCCATTCTCACCGAGGCTTTAAAAGGAGGCCATAAAACCTCTCTGAATTCAGGTTTCTATTACACAGGAAGAATGTGGAAGCTGATGATAGTCTATGAAAATTCAATAAACCTTGAAAACAGCATCAGAGTTGATATCTGTAATTTAAAATAATGGATACCAAGAAATTGTTTCTCATTTATCTCTACTGCTGAGAATGTAGCACCAAAGGGACTTCATTAGGTGGAGATTTTTTTTAACAAACAAACAAAAAAATAGTGTCATTTATCTCAATCAATGACAGATGCAGGAGGTGGCTGATGACTGTGTTTAATAGTACCCAGCCAACAAAAGCCCCCTTCCTTCCACAGTTTAGGACAAGTGCATGGTACACAAGCATCACTTTGCAGTGGGATTGGTACGGGGACTTATAGTCGTGTTCTGATATGAAGGTGCCACTTCTGCTTTGTTAAGCAGCACATCCGGCTGGTGATGTTGGGAAACCGGCGACAGTGAGGGAGGGGCTGCCATCGTGGTCAGGTCCCATCTGTGTTGGTTAGGAGCCCACTTCCTGAGTGCCGGTTCCACCCAGGAGCCTTGAACAGAAGCGGGGTGCCCGGGAGGGAGATGCACAGCCAGCACTCAGATGTCTGCTGCTTGGGCAGCTGTGCTAGGCTGCATGGATTCCTCTGTGTGTGTGTGTGTCTGTCTGTGTATATATATATACATAAACATGTATATATGTGTCTCTGTATATATGTGTGTCTCTTTTTATGTATGTATGTCTGTGTTTATATGCGTATGTACATCTGTGTTTATATGCGTATGTACGTGTCAGTGTGTATATGTATGTGCTTGTGCGTCTCTGGGTATGTATGTGTCTATATGTGTTTATGTGTGTGTCTGTGTCTGTCTGTCTGTGTATATGTGTGTCTCTGTGTACATGCATACACATATGTGCATTTATAATCTCTGTGTGCCTATATGTGTATATGTGTGTGTCTGTGCATGTATGTGCATGGGCATGTGTGTATGTATATGTATATGTGTTTGTCTGCCTGTGTATATGTTTGTCTCAGCTTGCATGTGTGTGTCTATGTGTGCATGCACATATGTGTGTTCATGTGTCAGTATCTCTGTGTGTCTTTAAGTGTATACATGCATGTGTGGCTGTACACACATGTGTGTGGGTCTCTGTGTGTGATGTGAGGATGCCCAGGCTTCTCTGTGCTCGCTCAGACACAGCCACCTTCCTTTTACAGAATTCCTGTCTCAGACACCCAAGATCCAGGCCTCCCGCTCCTTCAGGTGATGAACTGGCAGAGCAGAAGACAATCCAGCTTAGGGTAATTAATCAGCTCCCTTTTTAGGACAAAGAATATTTTACACAAAAAGATCTTAGACTCCTCTATAGTCCCCATGTGGCTGGGGGTGGGAGGCAAGGTCTGCTACTGATTTACACCTCAGGACGGGGGGTCTGGGGGGTCCTGAGTCCCCTAAACTTGAATCCTCTGATTCTTGGACCACAGCTGGTTATGTGCTGAGGGCCATGTGTGGTGCCGCTGAAGCCTATGGAGGCCATGGAGTGACAAGGTGATGAGGACCTGGGTACCCCAGGGGTGCCCTGAAATCAGCCACGTTCGTCCAGCTGTAGCAGCCAGGGACATCCTCCTGTTAGGAAACAGATCAAAGAATGCTAATTGATCAAATATTAAGTACCAGTTAAGTGCCACACTGAATAATTCACCTTTCTCTATGTGAGCAGCTTTGCAGGAACTAGAATAGCAAGGAGGAGTTTTCATGCTGATACCAGTGTTAGCCGGGAACGGAAGAAATGTTGTTTGTTTTCCTGAAGTGTTGCAAAATGTGTGAGAAGCAAAGTCTTCACTTATTAAATTCAGTCCTGTGGGAATTCAGTGTCAAGATTTTCTGTCTCAACTCAGTTTTTTAAAGAAGCAAATGGCAAGGCCCTGCAGAGCTCTAAGGGGTCTGCAGATAAGGGGGATTGATTCCTATGTTGGGGAACAGCAGACAGAATGGAGCACACTTTTCCCAGACATGAGAAAGCTCAGGAAACAAGGGGAACCCTGCTGGGCAGGCCACACCATGGCACCCATGTCCTAGTCCCAGGAGCATTCCTTGATGTGGCAAAGGAGATTCTGCAGACATGAGCAAACGAAGCATCCTGAGACAGGGAGAGATGCTAGAGTCTCCAGGTGGGCTGCAAGAAGCCACAAGAGTCGAGAGGTAGGTGTGTCAGAGCCAGAGGAGCCTGCACAACAGGAGCAGAGCTTGGAGTAATGCTATCACAAGCGAAGGAATATGGGTAGCCTCCAGAAGCTAGGGAAGGTGAGGAATGGGTTCCCTTCCAGAGGTCCAGGAGCACAGCCCTGCTGACACTGACACTGTGAGTCTAGCCCTGTGTGATCTATTTTGAACTTCTGACCTCCTGACCTTTAAGGGAATATACTTATATTGTGTTAAGCAACTAAACTTGTAGTAATTTGTTACGGTAACCATAGGAAACTAATAATACATCCTGATGTTTTCTCTGTGCAGCTTACACAAAATAATACCACTGAACTCCTTCCTTTGAGAGCACCTGTGGAAAACAGTACTCTTTGACTATAATTAGTAACATTTAGAAATTACTGTGTGCTGTGCTCCATGTAAAAGCTCTTCCTGCATTATCTTACTTATTTCTCATAACAACCCCAAAGTCAGGTACAATTATTATCTACTCTGTATTAGTTATCTATTGCTGTGTAACAAATAGCTTAAAACTCACAGTTATTATCTTACAGTTTCTGGGGGTCAGAAATCCAAATTGTAAGAAATAGAAGAAATAGAAGCTTGAGGTGGTCCATTTTCAAGCACACATCTAAAAGGTTCCTAAGCAAACAGGCTCTTGGAGGAGAAATAAACTAATAAGAAAGTCTTTGTTGCAAAATGGAGGTATGAGTGGAGAAGGGAAAAGGAAGGCATAGAATGGTCCATTTTCAGGATATGCCAGCTAAGGTTAAGTTAAAATGTAGAAACCACAAGGTTGCATAAAGTCGCTAAGCAGGAACATTTGCAGATGTTCAGGAGACTGCCATCAAAGTGTGCAGTGGCTCCTGGTCATCTGCAGGCTCCCTGGCTTCCCAGCCCATCTTCCAGCTGTTGGCTGCAAGCTCCAGCTCCTTGTCATAGGAGGCAGAGAGGGAAAGAGAGAGAGAGAGGCCAAGACCATAATGAAAGCAGTAGCCCATTTATAACTTAGTTGACATCGATCATTTCTTCCATATTCTATTCACTAGAAGACAGAGACCAGGTCCAGCCACACTAAGGGGAGGGCATTGCACAGGGGCATGAAAAGTGAAGACTGGGGTCACCGGGCCCAATCCCAGGTCGTGTCTACCTCATCTTCTAGATACCTGAAACCCAGACAGGTTAAGATAGTAAAAGACAGAGCTACATTAGTTCCCTACTTTTGCTCCCTTACTTAGATGCCTCTTTTTTTTGGTGCCCTGGTGGCCCTCATGGGCCCTGTGTCTTAGCAGGGACCACCCTGCCCTACTGCGTTTGGCTCATTGTCTGTCCGGCTGGAGCCCAGCAATCCTGTGTTTTAACAAACCCTCCAGGTGATTCTGATTCGAATAAAATTCTGATATATGCTCCAGGCATGTGTTTTTCTTTAAGCTCTAACAAACTTTTACACTTTTTAAAATAGAAATTTCCAAATGTAAAAAAAAAAAAAAGTATAAATATATATGGTGAACTCCAGAGAAGTACATAATACGAAATTCAAATTTTCTGAGGGTCAGTATTACTCATTTGTGCATATTACTTCACTATTAAGGTGTATGTGTTTGTTTATGAGTATACCTATGTTAACAAACAGATTTTACTGTAAACATTGTTTTGTGTACTGCTTTTTAAACATTTCCCTATTTATTTATTTATTTGTTTGTTTTTGGTACTGGGAATGAACTCAGGATCGTGCACTTGCCAGGAAGGCACTGTGCTGCTGAGCTGCATCCCTGGCCCATTTCTCCATTTAATAGACCCTCCTACCCTGCTTCTGGTGATTGAATCCAGGGCTTCATGCATGCTAGTCAAGTGTTCTACCACTGAACTACATCCCCTGGCCTTTTTTGTTTTATTCTGAGATAAGGTCTGAATAAGGTGCTTAGGGTGGTTTCAAGCTTGCTATCCTCCTGCCTCAGCCTCCCACGTAGCTGGGATTATAGGTGTGTGCCACCACGTTCAGCTTCTCTGAGTCTTGAACGTTGTCCCGCTGTCCTGTTTATTCATAGTGGGTAGTATTCCATTGTAGGGATGTGACATTATTTAACTGATCCCTGAGACTGACGGACACAGTCCTTGGAGAGGGCACTGAATGCAAACTCTGCTCAGATGAATTCACAGGGCAAACAGTGAGCAGAGCCAGTTAACCTCCCTCTCCTCCATGGGCTCAGAGGCCAGGCCAGTGAGGGGGCTCTTAAGAGTCCAAGGCTGGGCCCCAGGCTCAGCCACTAGGCCAGGGGAATTCCCATAGAGGGACAAAGGCAGGAGGCATCTAAATCCAGTGAGAGCCCGGGGTGAGTTCCAGGTGAGAGGAGAGGCCTAGACTCTGAGTTAGGTCACCGACGATGCACTTTGATGGGAAGAAAGACAAAGAAGTCAACATGCAGATCCCAGTTTTTGCTTCAGAGAAAAACAAAAGAAAAAGAAACAAAACAAAAAAACCCCACAAGAAAAAAAACCAGTCTTCATATGCATAGAAAAATGAGTGGAGGGCTATAAACCAAGTTGTTAATGTGATTTCTGAGCAGTGAGGTTATGAGATATTTTCATTTTCTTCTTATTGCTTATCTATATTTTTTGAATTTTCTATAATGAACATCCATTACTTTTGTAATAAAAACACTGAGAAGACTAGGAATCAGGAGGAAGATGCTGGAAGGTTTGTTTCAATGTGTGGAGCGGAGGGGCCGCATAATTAGGGAAAAAGAGAATCGGGTGGCTCAGGGGTCAAAGATTCATTGGCGAATCTTGCTTCTCAAGGTGCCGTGGAGGTCAGGCCAGACTGAGGCTTCTGAGGTTGGGGAGACGATCCCGCGCTTCCTGGGCTCAGGGGTGGTGTGGTGGAGGGATGTGCTGCTCTCTGTGTGTGCGCATGTGTGTGTACAAGTGTGTGCACGAGTGTGTGTGTGTTCCTAGGCTGGTCACCATAGGCAGTGAGAGTGAAGGCAGAGCCCTGCTGGGTGGCGCAGAGCCTCGGTGAGGGGCAAGGTAGGCAGGAGGGCATCCAGTCCCAGCCCCCGTCCCCCAAGGAGGCTGGTTAGGAAAGAATCAGGGCTACTCACCCTTCCACCTCCTCCTGGGCTTTCGCTAATCACCATGCCCTGCAGAGGGAACCTTGAAAGACAGCGCTCAAATGAGTTTCCGTGACATCTGAGCTGACGCTGAAGGGGCTGTGCTGATTTTTTTTTTTATTGAAGTTCATTACTTTCAATTACAAAGTAGGAGGTTGGACAGGTTCCCATTTTAAACCTAATTGAACCACTTCCCAGACTCCTCTCCCCAGTGAGAAACATTCTCACCCCGTGGGGCAGAAAAACGCAGAGAGAGAAAAAATTCTTAATTTTAAGAAAACATATTTATCCTCAAAGGGCATTGAAGACTGAAGAAAATGGAACAGGTTTCATTTGGAAGTGAAGGAGACAGCGCTGCAGCCTGTTGAGCCAGCCCTCTTGGGGACCCCTGAAATATGACCACTAGAAGGAAGGGTCTGTGGTGCTAACTGCAAGGATTCTTAGGCACGGGGATGGAATTCACAGGCTGGCTTGTGTGGGACCTGGAAGCTGCTTCTGAAGAAAGCATTTCGAGGAGAGCCCAGTGGAGTCATGCTGTAGGGTTTTTGAGCCTAGCAGGTCTCTGTCTTCTCTCCCCTTCACCCAAATATATTTTGTCCTGGCAAAAATGATTCTGTCTGCAATGCTTGAAAGAAGCTGAGCTACGGCAGCCAGCCTTCCAGGGGGGACTCATACAAAGGGGGTTTCATAAGAAGCACGTGGTTGGAGGTAGGAAACTTGGTAGCCTGCTAATATGCAAGCCGAGTGGCCAGCTCTGCGGTGTTTTTCCGAGAGCACTCCTGCAGGCCCGAGCCCCGAAGGCCTGCCGTCCAGAGGGTTGTGAGACATAGGCTTGGGGACGAGCACACAGGTCCTGGGGGCTGCTGCTGGTGATAAGGGAACTGGAGACCCCTGCTCTGGTGGTGCAGGGACAACCCCTCACCCGCTTGCTCCTGCTGTGGTGGGGAAGAGTGCGACAGTGCTCCTGGCTTCCGGACAGCAGCGAGAGTGCTGGGGGCAAGGTTAGGGAGGTGGCACCTGGAGAAGTGTCACGGCCGAGTAGATTCTGGGCCTCTAATTGCTTTGTTCCCTGCCTTTTACTTAGAACTGAAGAAAGATGGGCGCTCAGGGCGCTGGACAGAGGGGCTGCTGTGGTGCAGCTAATGGAGAGCAGGCGGTGACCGCTCGGGAGCCTGGTCCGTCCTCCGTGTGACCTAGCAGATGGCGCTTGGGCTGCCTCGTGGATCTGCCCTTGGCTCCCCATGCCCGTCCTTCTCTCGTCCCTGTCAATCAGCCCTCTGCCGGGTCCTGCCCGGGCACTATGAGACTTGCAGCAAGAAAGAAACTGTTCCTCGTGGCCACAGCCTGCTGGTTGGAAGATACCGAAGTCCCTAGCTTTCTGTGCTCCTAGCTGAGCATGAAGGGGGCTCAGGAGAGAGGCTGTCTGTGACCTTCAGGTACTGATGAGAACTTGGTGTCGGGGAAGGCTCCGTGGGTGAGGAACGCCCTTCCGTGGGGGCTCTGCAGGATGTGACAGGGGCTCTTTGAGAAGAGGCAGCTCCAGGCTGGGGCCTGCGAGGGAGGAGGGGTGCGAGTGGCTGGGGGAGGGGAGGGAAGAAGGAGGGATGAGGCAGCAAGGGAAAGGGGGTGGCTGTTGAGAGCTTTGAGGCCCATTTGAAGGAGCTTGGACCACAGGCCGGGAGAAGGAGACACTGGCAGTGTGTGACACTCGGGAGGGACTTGGCTGAGACTTACTTTGAGAAGGCCATGTTGGTGGCCTGACTGCTGGGTCCGTGGCTGGCGGTGCAGGTGGGGAGATAGGAGGAGGTGGGGGACCCTTGAGGCTGCGTGGCGAAGGGACTTGGGATCACGAATCCTCCTCCGTGTCCCAAGCACCCACACGGGAGGTGTGGCCAAATGCTGAATCAGCCCAAAATGTTCCCCATGCCCTGACTGTGTTGTCTGAACCCTGCAGTCCCAGCTGTTCACCCCCGCTGTTAAATCCAGACCCCCAAGGGCTGGAGCCTCACGCCCGGCCAGAGCGCGTAAGACTGGTTCTCTCTCTCCCTTCTTGGAGGACCAGAAACCTCTCGTGTTGGTGCCCGGGGTCCTGTTCTGATGAAGCCGTCCGCTCCCACCGGGCCCTTGGTCTTCCACTCTCCCTGCTCAGGGGCTCAGGGGTCAGATGCTGACACCCTGAGAAAGCCTTGATCCCTGAAGACCTTGGGAGCCCATGATGGTGGGGGTGTCATAGGGGAACCAGGGCTGCCACTTGAAATGTGTCAGTGTCTTATTAAAGCCTAAAATGTAATAAAACGTAACTTCGGGAGCTGTTCCAGCTGCACATACACCCTTCAGTTTCCTCCTGATGCAGCGGGGCAGGTGCACAGCTGCGCTCCCCTTACCCGGTGTCAGAAATGAGAGGCCCGCGGTTGTCGAGGGCTCACGGGGCTGGGCCGAGGTCATGTCCTCGGGACCCTGCCAATGACCCCAGACTTCTCAGCACACCTAACACTGCTGCCTGTTGAGCAGCATGTCCAGGAGCCAGTCATTGAGGGTCACCCGAAAGAGCTAAGTACCAGCGGGGAAAAGTAGAACAGCATCGTAAGGTACAGACTGCATGACCCAAGAGCCAGGACCCCAGCTCTGCTGCTCACTTGTGTGAGTTCCTGGGCCCCTATTCCTCCGTGAGACGGCGGAGATGAAAGGTCCTACCACGCAGGCTACAGCCAGGCTGCGCCTGCAAGGTGCAAAGCATGGAGCTGGCACTCAGCGACCTTAGGATGGGCTGTTGGGTGTTAGGTCACTGCCCTTGTAGAGCCTGGAGTCAACGTGAAGAGGGGGGAAGGGCAAGCCCAGGATATTGGAAATACCGAGAGATATGGTGAGATCTGAGAACAACCCGCTGTGTGTTGCATGTATATGTGTGCATGCATGTGCGCACACATGTGCACGTGAGTGTGTGTGTGTGAGAAAGAGAGAGAGAGGGAGGGAAGGAGAGAGATATCTGGAAGGCTTCAGGGAGGAGGTTTTTGACCCAGCCTTTAGGGAGGTGGGAAGGATTTCACTGAAAAGATGTAGAGAGACTTCACAGCCAGCTAATCAACGTCAACACCAGCGATGATTAACCACGTCGTCAGTGTGTATTCTGGGTGTGAGTGATGAGAACCACCCCTCTATGTTCTTTTTCCCACAACCATGTAACTACAATCTCATCACAGGAGAGTACAGGCAAATCCCAATAAGGAAGGAATTCTACAAAACACCCATGCGGTGCGTCTCAGCACGGTCAGTGGAAAGGATGAGAAACTCCTGCCTCACTGAGGCCAAAGCAGGCAGGCGACCACATGGGACTGGTGTCCTACATGGTGGGAGAGGAGGAGGAGGACGGCAGGCAGAAACAATAAAATCTGAACGAAGGATGGATTTTTGTTTTTCTTTTCATGTGATTGAAATTGATTAAGATATATGAAATGCATGTACTAACTTCCTAAAATAACCCCCATAATCATGTAATATTAACATGCACTAATAAAATATAATAAAATTTTCTTTTTTAGCAAAAGATGTAAGCTCATTTTCTCTGAACAGGGAGAGGAAGAAAAGTTGGGCGTGGAACAGTTCCAGGTACTTATTAGAGGCTAGAACTCTATCACTGGCGCTAATGATGATGATGATGATAATTGTAAGTGATTGGCTCAGGATGTGACAAGTGTTGTGCGGAAGTGACACCAGCAGGGTGTGGGTGACAAGCAGGTGATGAAGGATCCGGTCACTCAAGGAGGAGAGCAGGTGAGCATGCGCTGCTCAGTTCTTCTCAAAGGGGGCTCCGGGGCGCCCCCTGGCGCCAATGACGGAAACCAGCTTAGGGCCTCCCTACCTCAGACCTAAGCCAAGATGGGGGACTGAATTGAGCCCCTCCCAAAAGGCTGGGTGACAACATTTATTAATAATCAGAGAAATTATTACGATTTGGCTCAGATTTCTGGAGCCGAGAGGGCAGCGAGACATTTGCATGAAGGCCTTGGAGGGTCGAGAGCTCCCCCAACATGTATAGCTTTCCTTGTAATCACTGTTTATTTTTAAATACGTGTCTAATGTATCTAATACAAGCTCAGGCTCTTGCAGCCCTCACCTCCCCCACTTCAGCTCTGTTTCTAAAAATCCCATTTACGGAGGACAAATAGCTTTTGGGTAGCAGAGTCTTTGCTTCTTCAAAGAAGCAGTTAGAGGCTCTTTCCTGCCTGTGCCTATCTGTGGCTGGGGCAGGACAGCGAGATTATTTTAATTCCATTTAAACTCTCTGGGGGTCTGGCTGTGGAGGGAGGCAGCTGCTGCCTTTGTTGCTTCCTCTCCTCTTAGAAGTGCTGTGTAGGGTTCTTGGGGTGTGTGGGGCAGGCAAGGCAGCTGCAGGGGTCTGTCTCCACCCACACCCCCCTTTCAGGCCTCAGGAGCCTGCCCCAGCCTTGCTCTGAACTTCAAAGCTGCTCTCAGTGGGGTTTTTGCCGTCAGGGCTGGTTGTGTGTGTGTGTGTGTGTGTCTGTGTGTGTGTCTGTGTGTGTTTGCTGAGTTTGTGAGAATGTGTGTGTGACAGACAGCCCTGGGCCATGTGTGTGGCTGCTTTTAAGAAGCAAGCTCATTCCGTAAGCTAGAATTTATGGAGCACCAACTGTATCCCAGGTGCTGGCCATGCCTGTGATACCAGCCAAGTCACTCCCCCGCAGCGGGTGAGAAACCCTGCACGTCCAGTGTGGAGTGCAGTGGCTCTCTGAGGAGGGCACCCGCCTTTGTTGGGAGGGCAGCTTGGAGGAGGAGGCCGAGCACTGAACGATGAGCAGAGGTCACCCTGCTAGCATTTCCTTCCTCCAGAAGAGAAGCACTGGGCATTGGGCCTGCCAGACACAGCCCCGGCAATTTGAGAGGAGAGGATAAGAAGGACGTATGGCCAAACACGGGTGGATCGAGGACCGTGGAGGTGACAGTGAGGGGGAGCTGGCCCCGGAGTTCTCACAGTGGTGGGGTAATCTCAGGAAGGAAAGGAGGGCGTGGGGACACGTCTTATCCTTCGACCCTCAGACTGACTGGGAACCATATAATGTGGGAACCAATACTAGGTGTTATATCTCCCACAAAGGAGGACTTAAGAAGTGGCTCCTGGTGGTAAGGGAGGGAATTTATTAGTTTATCAACTTTATCAAGAACCAAAGGGGAGATTAGTAAGTGTCTGAAATGTGCTGTAGGCACCAGCAACTTCACATGGTCTCTGCCTGGACCCTCTTCTGGGGTTCACTGGGAGACAGTGTGGGTATCGGGTTCAGCTAGTGCTAGAGGGGCCCAGGTGTTCTTCTTGCCTTTGTTGAACCCAGAAATGGGTCCTTCTGTGGCTTTGAGGTGCGTGGCTCCTGTCTTCTTCAGGAATGAGGAGATGAGCAGGCTCTGAGGCCTTGGAGGTTCCAGAGCTCTGATGTATAAGCTTAGGCCAAGGCCGCATTGGGTCTGGGAGAATTAGACAACCCTTCTGCTGGTGACTGGAAGAGCTGGGATCCTGGGGGCGGGTTCACTGCCTTCTCAGGAGCCAGGCCTTTGAGTTGCGTAAGTGGCTCCCTGCAGGCCGGGCCAGCACTGTGCTCATGAATGCTTCAAGCCTAGGCGGGTGGTGGGAGGCAGAGGCTTCCCTGACCTCTTTTGGTTTGCTGGCATTGTAGGAATAGGCATGAAAATGCAGCCCTAGGTCAGTGACTTGCTGGGTTTTAATACCAGCTCACCCGGCCTGGCTTTGCCATTGTCTTGGTTACTTTTCTATCGTTGCTGAGATGAAATACCCTATGCCCAAAATTAAGGAAGGAAGGGTTGACTTAGCTCACAGTCTGTGGAAGTTTTGGTCCATACTCAGCTGGCTCCAAGGCAGAGTGGCACATGGCACAGGGCAATGGTTCATGGCAGTGGAAGATAGCAAAAGCAACAAGAGCAAAAGGGAGGAGCAGCGGCAAACAGTCTCTTCCTCTCCCTTACATTGTATGCACACTACCCCTCTCCAGGGCGGGTGTAGCACTCACACCCATAATCCCAGCATTGGACCATGCATCAATCATAAACTGTAGAAGCCTGCCCCATGACTGCAAGAGGCTTTGGGGGGACACCCAGACACAAACCATAACACCCATCTTCCTCCTCCTCTTCTTCCCTTTTCCGTTTTGACATCTGTAAAGTGTGGGTAGCTAAGATTATATATGGCACTCACATGCTATGTGGCAAACCTCATGTCCCCACCTGCTCCCAAATTCCTCAAAGTCCCTTCCCCCAGCTCCCTTCGGGGCCTCAGGGACCGGGGAGCTGCCGGAACAGAACACTCCCCAGGGCCCTCCTCTCTGGTGACTCAGCTCTTGAGTGCAGCACAGGAAAAAGTCAGCGCAAAGGATGTGAAGATGAACTCAACAGCACGGACCTCGAAATAGCTCCTCTGACAGCTTGGGATGGGTGGGCAGCGCTAATTTTATCCGCCTGCAGTTCCTCGACTCACAGTGACAGCAAAGTGCCCTTCCCAGATAAAGCCAGCGGGTGAGGGAGGATGTGGAGTGGCGACGGGGTCCCTGGCATCCCGCCCGGCTCCCCTTCGGGCTCTGGGTGAGCATGGAAGCCCCTGTGGCAGGCATGGAACCTCTGGGGCCCAGGCATTGCTGGTGGGAGACTCCAGATTTTGGTTTCAAAGAAGCCGGTGTTGGCAAGCCCTGCACTGTGACGACAGAGTCCCCCTGAAATTTTGGGGCTAGCCTTTGGGACAGCATTGCTGTCTCCATTTTATAGGGGGGAAGGGCAAGGTCTAGAGCTGACCTCAGGCAGACGCAGGCTCAGTGCAGAGCATAGGTTCTTCGGGTATGTTTGTCCCAAGGAGGGTCACCTCAGGGGTCTGTTCTTTCCTCTCACCTTTCCCTTTCTTCTCCTTCTCTGGAGCTCTGCTGTCCCACATGGCAGCCCTCACCCCCAGATTAGTTGTTCTGTCCAGGTGAAACGCACCCTGCAGGCCGCACCAGCACTATGGCTCCCTGCAGGCTGGGCTAGCACTGTGCACGTGAAAGGTCAGGACCTAAAAGGGCGTAAGGTATCTCATTGGAGATTTGTAATGTCAGTTCTGTGTTGACGTGGCCCTGTTTTGGACACCGTGGGCTGGATAAAATATGCTTTCAAAATTACCTTTTGATGTTTTGAGACCTTTTCAGATCACCCCTTGGGCTTCCCTCCTACTTTCTTTTGGGCACTGCTGCCTTCCAGCTTTGCTACTCAGAGTGTGGTCCTCAGAACCTCACCGGAAGCGTGGTGGAAACGCTGGACCTGGGTGTTGGGTCAGGCCTGCTGAGTCAGCATCGGATGCTAACAGCGTCGCTGCGTGATTCATAGGGTCACTGTAGTTTGAGGAACTCTGAGTTCAGCCAGAGCTAGATCAGCCTTTCTGCTGTGAGCCTGAGTCCACCTTCAAGATAAAGGCCCTGCCTCAAAGGTCCTTTTAGAGCCCTGGGTCCGCAGCAGCGGGCCAAGAGCTGGGACGAGGTCAGCCTTGTTTAAGCCTGTGGTAGGGGCTCTGGGGATGAGAGCAGTTTCAGCTTGGGGAGCTGGGAGACTGGCCACGGCGGTACCCCTCAAGACTACCTCCCTCAGGAAAGGGAGGAGAGGAACACATCAGATCATTTCAATGTAAAGACCTTCCAGATGGACCCCTGAAAGGCTGAAGGTGTCTCATCACCCAGACGGAGACTCTCCCACGAGCCCCAGCAGTGTCACCTGCAACCTCAGGGTTTGTCGCAGGGAGCTGGAACAGTGCCTGCCCAGTCACCCTGCCGCTATGACTTTCCCAAGGCGAAGCGAAGGCCTTGTTGGGCTTGGTGGACGCAGATGCGTTCTTCAGGTCTTCAGATCCTTGGTGCTGGGGAGTGGCAGATACATAGCCAGACAGTGGTAGGTGGGAGCCACATGCAGCCACGCCCAGGACTCCTCCCAGTGGACCCCGCTGCTAGGCTCATCTTTGGGGATCTGCGCAAAGGCTTGGAGGTAGAGCATGTCCCTTCCTCTGGGAAGCCTTCTTGATCAGCATCTTTTATACCTCTCTGTGCCAGGCACTCTCCTAGGTGATTGCGTAGATTATATATCTACTCCTCACAACTATCTGGGACGTGCGAGTGCTCTAATGAACACCTCCACTTTCCAGAGGAGGAGACTAAGGCTCAAGAGAGAGAAGTGGCCTGGTCACTATGTCACCAGCAAGGAGAAGAGATGAGCTTCTAAGTCAGGATGTCCTCTGCACACAGCAAGTGTTTTAGGGCTGTCACTGGACTGGCAGTTTTCATTTCTTTCTTTTCTTTTTTTCTTTTCTTTTCTTTTCTTTTCTTTTCTTTTCTTTTCTTTTCTTTTCTTTTCTTTTCTTTCTTTCCTTT
>NW_004955408.1:5121491-5131541 GCF_000276665.1 Chinchilla lanigera | reverse complement strand
TTCTTTCTCTTCTCTTCTCTTTACAGCATCTCCTTATGTAGTTCAGGCTACCTTGAACTCAAGACAGGCTTCCTGCTTCAGCCTCCTGAGTGTTGGGACTACAGATATGCACCACCACACCCTGCTGGGCTGTCAGTTTCTCAGCTCTGAGTCCACAGGACTGAAGGGAGTTCACAGGCCTGGGGAGCCAGAGCAGGGTGAAGTAGGGAGGGGTCTCTGAGAAGGCCATGCCTTCCTGGCGGGAGCATGGCAGGGTCCGAGCAGGCTGCAGAAAGGCTGGCCTCAGGGTAGTACTTTGGCTGTGTAAATATCCTGGACTGAATTGGGGGCCTCCTGCTGGATGGTGGAGAGAAGTGAGGGGAATCACCATGCATGGGAATCACCCTAGCTGGTGGCCTTGGCCACTGATAGCCCCCATGACCCAGAGACAGGAATTGGTGGGTCAACACCCCCTGAGGAAAGCTATAGTTCCCGTCTGGAGCTCAGGTCTCATTATCTCCATCCAAAATGGGACACTAGATAAGGCTTGGCTTGAGTGTGCTCCATTGGTGAGGCATTACCCGTGGCCTGCCCAGCTGACCCTGGCTGCTACTCAGAGGTGCTCAGGCTTCCCTTGGGTCCCTGCTCAAGACACCAGTGTCTCTGTCAGATGATGTGGGAGTGAGGACTGGGACGGATCTTCCTCTGCTTGCTGTGACCTAAGTTCTCAGGCTGGAAGGGACCTCAGGTGGCCTGTCAGCCACCCTCTGTCTTCACAGGCCTCACCCACTGGCTGGCCTCTGGAGACGCATCCTACCCCCCATTTCCATGGAGTGTCCACCGTGTAGTTGGGACACTGGTTTTGTGGATATGTGGGGAATCCTGCTGAGTTGCGTTGGATGCATTTACTGATTCATCCAAGGATCTGTTGGGTGTCCACTAAGGACCTGGCTTCAGTGGGACGGGAGAGGATGTGGAGAACAGCATGATCTCACCCACAGCAGACATGGCTGGGCTACAGTGCCTAATGAGTGCTGTGATAGAGATGAGAACAACAGTCCTCATCTACCAGGTCCTTGCTATTTGCCAGGAATTTGGTGAGAAGCTTTTTATTGGATACTGATTTTACTTTTTTGTATTGAAATTTTATGTATGAGGAAATGAGTCCATAGAAGATAAGAAACTTGGCCAGAGTCACACGGCCAGAGATGAAAGACCTGAGCACTGCACCTAGTATGTGAGCCGGGGTCTACACTGTAAATGGCAGGACCATGCAGAACACACTAGTGGTGCTGAGGAGCAGGGCTCTGAACCCTGCCCAGGGTGGCTGTGACTGGGGCAGACGTGGAGTCAGAGTCTAACTTGAGCCCTGTTCCAGTTATCCATAAAAACCCACCTAAATCCAAGGGTGTAGGACAACACTAATTATTTCCCACCATCATCTCTCGTGGTACTGGGACCCCGCTGGTCTCATATGGGGTTCTCATTGGGGTCTCTCCCATGGCTGAAGTCAGATGGTGGCTGGTGGCCGGGACTCCAAGGCTCCTTCGCTCACCAGAGTGGAGGTGGAGGTCGGTGATTGGCCAGGCCCCCGGCTGGGGCAGGGACAGTCTCTCCACCTTACCTGGCTGCTCCACAGGGTGGCAGCTGCCCTAGAGGAGTCGTGCTAAGTGAGTGTTGGGCAGAAACGTTTTGTGACTTAGCCATGGAAATAACTTAGCATCACTTCTGCCGTACTCTATCCCTCAGAAGGGACTCACTATGACGAACTCACCCTGGAGGGAGAGGGTTAGATTCTGCCTCTGCACTGGAGGAGTGTGGAGGAGTGTCGAGGGGCGTGCAGCCAGGTTGCCCAAACTCCACAGCAGAGAGCAAGCAGAAGTGACAGAATAAGGAGCGCAGGAGCGGAGGCTCTAAGGGATGGGGGCAGTGTATGACACGGAGAAGGCCGGGGAGAGGGGCTGAGGGGCTGAGGGGTGTCCTGTGCAGACCCTGGGAGCCCGTGGCACGAGTGTGGACTTGTCTGGAAGAGCACAGAGGCCACTGCGGCTGTGGGGCTCTCATTTGGACGGCTGTGTTTCCCCGGGGACCTGACATAACCCCAATGCCGGTCTGTCTCTGGTTGCTCACTCGACCGTGGAGCTTTTGGAAGCAGCTGGAGCAGGGTGGGGTCTAGGCCTCCTGCTCGCGTAGAGCCTTGGGAGCCACTAGCTAGGAGCGCGGCAAAGCAGGCCCTAGGGCTATGAGGCCACCGGCCTGGGGCGAGGCATGAGAAATCCCTCACCACCACTCCCCAGTGCTCCTGGAACAGCCTTTACTCCTTGGTCGCACCTTGGGAACAGCTGTCCCGGGTGTCCAGAACCAGGTCAAGGACACAACCCAGTGGGTGATGGGATTTGTTCTGCGTTTGGTGTTGGGGAAAGGGATGGGGGTAGAAATAGGAGATCTCTGAGGAGGAGCTGGAAAGGTCTGAGAAGGAACCTCCTCTGGGGTGAATGTGAACTGTTGCTACCTGGCTAAAAGGCTGCTCATGAAAATGCACCTCCACGCTACACTCTCCAGCGAGGTCCCAGCCCTGAGCACCTCACTGCCTCCCTTGCATGTCTGTGAGCGCAAGCTGACTGCTCTCTGACCTGTCCCTTCGCTTGCCAGGATGGAGGCCTGGTCTGAGGAGGAGTTGCCAGACTTTCCAGGGCTCCTCTCTGGTGTGTGGGGCAGTGGGGGGAGGCCAGATCTGAGGTCCAGTTAGTGCAGAACCATTGCCTGTGCGTGGACATCCCTCCCCAGACGCATTGTGTAAGCCTGCAGGGAGATCCCCTCACTGGCTTTGATGAAACGAGCTGCCCTATTGTGGAGGGGCCCGTGGCAGCCTCTGGGCCCTGGAGGACAGCCTGGCTGGCAGCCAGCAAGAAAATAGGGGTCTCAGTCCTACAACTCAAAGACTGACTTCTTCCCGAAGTCTAAATGAGCCAGGAAGTGGGTTCTTCCACAGGGAAGCCTGCAGCCGAGAATGTGTCTCACCTTGATGTCAGCCCTGGGAGCCCTGGAGTGGAGAATCCGCTTGATCTGTGCCTGGACTTCTGACCTGCAGAACTGTGAGATAATTCAAGCTGCTGGGTATGTGGCCACTCGTTAGGTAGTAGCAGAAATCAAGCGCAGTGGGGACACCTCTGTCAACGTAGGTGGCCTGCGGCCATTGGCACTCAGGGCGTGCAGGGCCCCTGGCTTGGCTGTGACTTGGCGTATGGCAGTGGTGACTCAGGACCTGATGGCCAATTCCGGACACTCAACTCCATGGCTCACCTCTCACAGAGACCCCACTCACATGACAGCCCACTTTTTACGGCTGGCACGGCCACATTTTATTGTTGAATTAGCAGGAATAACAGGAGCATTTTAGTGGCTGATTGGGAGCCATATATTAGTGATCGTATTAATAAGTGCACGGTGACAGGAGACCGGTGAGAGTGAGGAAATGAGACACTGTATTTATCCCCAGTGCAAAATCTGTTTTATTATTAAAGACACTGGGTTAACTGAGGATAGATTTAATGTCTGCTGATGATTTTATTGGGTAATCAGCGGCCCAGGGTCCCACCACAGCCTGAGCTCTGAAACCCTCACTCGGGATCACCGAGGACCTGGGAAAGCCGCGGCTGGAAGGTTGCAGGTGTGGGCACTCGATTGGGACTTTGCCAGGCTTGCTGCTCCCCATGGGGGGCCCAGGGGATGACGTGAGGCAGGACAGTCCCTCACCCTTTGGACATGATCAAGGTGAAGCTGGCAAGTGTTCCAGGTTACTAAAAAAGAGGCTGCAGGGCAGTCATCAGAATCGCTGCAGTCCTGACTTGGGACTTGCTGCTAAGAGTTTTGTTTCTCGGAGGGGCACTGCTCAGCAGGAGGTCACATACCTGGAGGGTCCTGTAGTCTGAGCACAGCCAGGCTGTGCACCTCCTCTGGGCTCTGTCATACCAGTGCCAAGCTGGGTCTGCTGCCCGAGGGGCTAGGCTTTGGAGGGGGTGGGTCTGCCCAGTGCTGGCTGGAAGAGCCCTGGTGCTAAGCACCACTTGGTAGTAGGTGCTTAGGGTGGTGGCTGCCTTTGTGGCCTTTTTCAGTAGAGCACGTATTCTAGCAAGGGACTCTACTAAGATCCCAGAAAGCTCTTGGTCCTCTAAACAATTTAGAGGGTAGAATGAGACAGGAGAGCATGGAGGTGTCGCTCAGTGGTAGAGTACTAGCTAGAGCCCAGCCAGGCCTGTCCCTTCTGGATAGGGATCCCCTTGAGTGGGTATTTCTTTAGCTCCAGCCTGGCTGGCATCTCAAAGACTTGGGGGAAACCTGCTCTCTGCACCTGGCACCTCCTTCTCAGCAGACCCCAGGGTTAGAAGACATGTGCTGGCAGGTGAGGAGCTCATGTGGTACAGATGACAAGAGAAGGAACGCGGACTTTGGAACACAACTGGCCTGGGCTTTCCTCTGTCCCTGCACCTGCTGACCTGTGATGGCCACTTTGGGGGCATCACCGACTCCTCTGAGCCTTACTGCTCTCTGCTGTCATTGATGACCACTATCTCTGCCTCACAGGGGGATAGATGTAAGGAAAAGAAGGAAAGCAAGCAAGCAAGCAAGCAAGCAAGCCTGTGAAGTGCTTTGTAGAATGCCTGGCTCTTAGAAGGTGCTCATAGGGCACACACTATTATTTCTAGAAAGACTCAGACGCTTATTCTTGGAAGAACACCTTGGCATATGTGGAGGTCAATTCATTAATTTGTTCTGCAAGATTCTGGTGCTGCACATTGGTGATACCATGTGTGGCAAATAGTAGGGGATCAGTAAATATTTTTTGAATGGATGGTTAAGAGATCACAGACAAAGTTCTGCTTGGGGGCCTTAACCTGGGGTGGTGGTAAGGGAGATATTTTCTGGTTTCTTTGGGCCAGTTGATCTTATTCTGATTCCAGTGCCCAGAAAGCCTCTAAGACAGCAGCCAGAGATCACAGGGAGAGGATGGCTGTCCTTAGCCATGGCAGGGGGACTGTGGTGTCCATGGACACAGCCTGCATTGCTCACCCTCCTGGGGGCACAGGGAGGACCTTCATTCTTTCCCCAGCAATGCAACTCCCCTGCCTCCACCAAGTCTAGAACAGACACAAAACTGCACAGCAAGAGCTCAGCAGAGAGATAAGTGATCAGTTTTGGGGACTGTCTGTGTGCTATTCTGGAGGGCTTAGTGAATTCCCAGGAGGGGGAGCCCTGCAGGAACGTTGATAAGAAGTGACGCCCTTCCTTGTATACTCTAGATTGTCCTCGAGTGCAGGTCCTTGCTCTCTCCTTGTGGTCCCTGTTCTCAAAGCCTATGCAGGCTTTTAGACCGGCAGCTTTCTGGTTTGAGCAGCCAGCTTTTGAAGCAGTAAGTAAAATAAAGGTTGGCTCTGCTGCCGGCTGCCCATCAAGTTGGAAGAGGCAGATGGAAAAGTGAATGATGGCAGCCGGCTGGGCCTGCGAGGATGTGAAGGACACCCCAAGGGTCTGGGAGCTGCGGCCGTCAGGGCCACAAGACCTTCACCTTCAAACACTAATTGCACAATAGTCAGAGTTGAGGACCCTGTGTTGGTTCAGCTATTCTGGGGCCAAGGACTGGAAAATCTGTGCGATTGTTTATTGCCTCTATTTTTTATTATCAGCAAAACTTTAATTACAGCTCTCACTAAACCTACTACCTTCTGCCAGCATTTACAAGGCAATAAATTTCCCCTTCTCTCCTTATACAATCTGAACCTCCAATAGGGCAGTGCATATGCACTGGAAGTTATTGATTCCCCAAAGAAATTATAACAGCATTTGTTCCCAAGTAAACACACAGAAAAGCTATTAGAACACTGAGGAAGAGTCAATTGTCTTTGCTTTATTAAACAATACCACTCTCAATTGGAAGAACATCTAAATTATCAAGAGATTGGTAAAACAGACAGGCAGCAAGGCCTGGAGTGAGGCTGAGCAGGAGGACTCTGGCATATAGAGGTCAGAAGGAAAGCTTTGTCTCCTTTCCTTCCTTGCTCACTCACTCCTCAAACCACCCTGCTCTCTCCACTCCTCACCCCTGCAATTCTTTAGCATGGAAGGGGCATTGATCGTGGCTCTCAAGTGGAGAGGGGGCAGCTCGCTGCAAGCTGGCAGATAGGAAGCCTGCACAAGGGCTGCCAACTGGCTAATGGCCCCATGTGTATTGGCAGACAGTAAACAAAAGGCTTTTAAAAACTTCTTGTTGTGTTACTGGCAGGTGGGAAAGGTTGAAGCATTCATCAGGCTAATTTGGAAAATGGTACATGGCCCATCTTTGCTTTGGAACATCCAGAAATACAACCCACTGAGCCAAAGGGTGATCAGCCATGACCTTGCTCCCATAAGGGGGTTTGAGGCAGAATGTTCTATCGTGCATGACTCAGTCTTCCATCCCACAAAAGGAGTGATGGGATTGAACATCCGAGCATGCTCTGTCCAGCACTGGTCTGACCTATACAGTATTCATGGGTGGTAACTGATGGACTGTAAGAAAAAGATACCCCTCATTCCCTGATTAAGTCAATTTATAAAACACGGGACAAAGTTAAACAAATTTTATTTTGTAGCCAGACTCTCAGGGGCTTTATACTGAAATGCATTATGAAAATGGATGAGAAGGAAATAATATGTAAAGTTCTCTGAAAAAATTTAAAACTAGAATTCACCTCTTGTTGGACCAGGGGTTTCAAAGAATTATTGGGAAGTACTGGCCTATGGGAATATAGCAAAGGTAGCATAGATGGGGGAAGCGGTCTGGATTTTCCTTGTTGTGTTGGGCTTGGAGAATCAGACTTCTGGGTGAGTCTGAGTACGGTGGCAGTGGAGTCAGTCATGACTTGCTCAGATGGCACAGGTTCATGGGGCCTCTGAAAAGATATGTCCACTATTGACATGATGGGTGGGTTGAGCCAAGCTGAAGCGAGAGATTCCAAACACAGGTGTTCCTCACCAGGACACAGTCTTGGAGTTATATCCCATCTAAGGAAAATTTCAAGTAATTGGCAAGAGGGTTCTAGTCCTGGCAGCAGCAGGAGCTGATCTAGGAACAGCTGGAGAAGTTGCAGACATTGTATTTTCCAGATGGCTGCATCACTAGCTGTCCCATGCCATGAGAGGGGGCCTGTATCCTTCCCTTCAATATGGGCAGACCTTTGTAAGAGTCACAGCCGCAGGACACTTCAGAAGTGAAACTGTGTGACTTCTGTGACTATGCCACAGAACCTTCCATGTGGCTGTCCTTTTTGGCCCTTTTCTTGAGCTAACTGGTGGAAGTTCAGCTAACCTGTGGCCTCCCAGTGGTAGCTCTCACATAGCGAGGTTACATAGGAATAGGGACAGAGGCTGGAGGAGCCTAATTTCTAGCTCTTCCAGGCTTCCCAGACCAGGTACCAGACATGCGCATGAAGAAGACTTAGAACCCAGTGAACCCAGTTGGAGCCGCCTGTACCTGTAACTTCATGAGCGTTCTCAAGCCGGAATCATGAGCTGAGCTGCTCCTGAATTTCTGACCACAGCGACAGCGAGAGATCATATGTGACTGGCACTGTTTGAAGCCACTGTGTTTTGGAGGAACTTGTTTAGCAGCCATCACAACTGGAGCATGCTCCACAAAATTAATAAAACATCTGTTGGAATGTCCTGGAAACCACCAAAGTGGCAAAAGCTTGACCCAAGGGGCCCTGGATTCTTGAAAGAAGGGAAAGCCCAAGAGAAGAGCCAGATATTTGGTGTCTGTTTTACCCCCAAGGTATTTGCTGACTTGAGTACAGTCCTTGAGAAGTTGAGAAGGTGAGAAGCGGGTGAGAAAGGTCTGAAAAGTTGAGCACAGCTTTTGCGATTTTTACAGGACTTTGAAAAAAAAATTATGGGTCAAGTTCTGCCAAGTAGGAAGGTTCCTGGTAAATGCCCCTTGGCTTTCACTTGCAACTCCTGCCTCAGAGTAAGTTGTGGCTGAGATCGGCCAGGCCTCACAAAAGCCAAAGTCTGCCCTTAAATCCGCTCATCATCCACTAGATAAAGGTCATCTCTCCCTACTCTGACCCCAGAAACAAAAATGAATCCTCTTTTGAGCAAGGCATCATCGTCCAGGGACTCACATTAGCTCTACAATATCCGGAGTTCAGTAAAAATTGGTGTACAGTAAGACAAGAATAGGCAGAAAATCAAGAGAGAATATATACTGTGGAACAGACTTACAGGATGGGAAGCCTGGTCGTTAGAGTTACCGGAAGTAGACTTTGAAATAACTTTGAGTACCAGGTGCAAGAATCTGAGCAACAAATGGAGAATTTGAAACTATGAAGTAATCAAATGGAAATTAGAAAATTAAGAAATCAATAACTGAGACTTTAGGAGAGGGACTTAATAATGTAGAGAGTGTAGTGGAAGAGCAGATTAGTGAACTAGAAGGGAGATCAGTACAAAATTTCCAGAATGTGGACAAAGGAAAAAATATAGACAAATCATGAGACATGTAGGCTATGGTGAAATGAGTAATTGTAATTGGAGCCCAGGAAGGGGAGAGAAAGAGGTAAAATCCATATTTGAAAAGACAGTGGCCAAGAATTTTCCCAAAGTGACAAAAACATGAAGTCACAGGTTCACGAAGTGCTGTGCCCCTAAGTAGAAGAAATTAAAAGGAATACATCTAGGCATATCATAGAAACCTGCTGAAAAATCAAATAAGAAGGAGCTTAAAAAGACACAGATGAAGAAAGGACAAATCTGCTATGAATAACAGCGATCTCGGCTCTGACTTCCAAGAGACAGTGGCAACTCGAGGGCAAAGGAATGATATCATTCATGACAGAAAGAAAATAATCTCCAACCTAGAATTCCATAGCCAACGAAAAGCTTCCAAAACACATTTTCAGGCAAATAAAATTGTGAGGAGATATTAGTAGACCCTATTTTTCTCTTTTAAGATGAAATGTTGTTGATCCCAGGTGACATATAGAAATTGAGGAAAGAGTGAAGAACAATGAAAATCATATATATTTACTTAAAAATTTGAACATTTTGTGTCTTTTGGGATTAGAATATATATTGGTTGAAAGCATGACAAAAAGTACAAAAGGCAGGGAGGGGGGATAAATCAAATTAATGTTGTAAATTTCTTTCATTGTTTAGGAGGTAATACAAAATGCTAATTTATTTTAGGCTTTCACCAATCAAGAATGCACTCAATTTAGGATATGCTGTATAAGATTTGTAAAATAATGTGCAGCTAATAAGCTAAGAATGGAGAGAAGTGAAATAATAAACATACTTTATTAATCTAAAAGAAGATAAGAAAAGGGAAATAAAACAAGCAGGTCAAATAGAAATGCAGTAAGATTCTAGATTTAAACCTGAATATATCAGTAGTCACAGAAAATGTAAATAGACTCCTCTAATTATAAGCTGAAGATTGGTGGATTAGATAAGAGCAAAATACATGTCTGAGACACATTTTAAATATAAGGACTCAGAAAAATTGAAAAAATCCTGTTAAGTTTAATTCCTCGATATGGCCGTGTCAGGAAGCAGGCCAGAGGGCGCCTCTGTGGATGAATTCATGCTGTCTGGCTCTCCTGGGTAGATTGTTACTCTTGAGTGCAGGTTGTCATATGCATCTGGGCCCTGTCAGCCCCTCTTTCTTCCCTTTACTGTCCTTGTCCTTCCGACAGGAGTTTCTGTGATGTTACCGCCCTCCATGTGGAAGAGCAGCCAGGGCCCTTACAGATGCAGTGCCCTGCTGTTTGGACTTTTAAGCCACCAGAACCATGAACCAAACAAGCCTCATTTTTCTCATGAAGCATCCAGCCTTAGGTGTTTTATAATTGCAACACAAAATGGACCAAGACATCCTTCTTTCAGGCAGTGATACTATACATCCTGAGGGTGTTACCCGTGTGTGTGTGTGTGTGTGTGTGTGTGTGTGTGTGCTGGTCTGGGTGACTTATTTAGTACTAAGGGCAAAAGTAGCTGACTCTTTCTCAATTAATTTCTTTCTTTTTTTTTTTTTTT
>NW_004955408.1:5109954-5121391 GCF_000276665.1 Chinchilla lanigera | reverse complement strand
TTTCTCAATTAAATTCTTTCTTTTTTTTTTTTTTTGCTTTTGGTTTTTTGCTTCCAGTAACAGGGATCGAACTCATGACCTTGCACTTGCCGGACAGGTGCTGTGCCGCTGGGCTAAATCCCCAGCCCCCTCAATTAATTTCTTTATATTTAAAAAGATTCTCTTTTTTGCCTTGTTTTAATAGAAATTATTTTGGCATAGAATAATCAGCAAAAAGAGACAAAGCAAGAAGATGAAGAATCACTTATTGTGCTCTCTGTAAAGATAACTATTTTTGTTTTTATTTTAAAAAGACAAAAAAACCCAATAAAAGCAATACAGAATTTCAAAACAAGATGATAGGAAATTAACAATGGTCATTATATTGCATATTGTTATCTTTAAAGTAGTTGCTCAGATTATCAGGTATAGGTATGCAAACTTAATCAAACAATATAAGCACTAACAGTTCCTTTCAATGAACTAATAGAAATTAGTAGTACAATTAGCTTAGCTATTTGTGTATGTATACATATCTTTTATTTTTTTATTGTATTTCTTTCAATCTGTTTCTTAGTTTTCAAAGTGTAATGTGAATATACACATTATTTTATGGCCTAAGTTTGTATCAAGAGCATATTTTAAAGCCAATAAGCATATAGGTTTATACTTTAAAAATTTTTATTACAATATTTTATCCTTTAGGAAAAAACCATGTAAAATTAAAAGAAACCCAGAATTCAGAAAAGTAACATCTCTAGAGATAACCACTGCTTCCATTTTTGGTGAAAAATTTGCACTCCTTTTTCCATATATATGAACACCTTTTATTTTTTTTCCTCCTAAAACAAAAATTAAGCATATAGCACCACTGATTTTAATGGCTGAAGAACATTCTACTGTAACAAAATACTATCTTTTATTTATACATTTTAATTTATTTTTACATCTTTTATTTATACTGTTCCTTATCTTGAGTCACACATTGTTTCTGATTTGTTTCTGGTCATTGGAAATGATGTTGCATCTATCAGTCCTTACCTACATTTTGTGTTGTGTTTCCAATTTTATTTTTCTAGAAAGAATGGTAAGCTCACTGGAGTTGCTTGGTTGAAGAGTGTAACCATGCATACTGCCAAACTACCTTTGCAAGAAGTCATGCTGACTTAATTCCCATCAGCACAGCACATTTTACTCCTTGTCCTCATCAACATGGGACGTGATCCTCCTTACGAATCCTTGCATAGTTAGTAGGTGGAACAGTCTCTCAGCATTTAAATTTGCATCATTTTATCTCTAGTGAGACAGAACATTTCTCATATGTTCACTGTTCACATGCATGTCTCCTTTTGCTAATTTCCTGGTTATTTTAGGCTAATTGTGTGGCATCAAGATGGGCATATCTGACATCTTTAGGGAAAGGTTCTTATATAAAATAGATTGAGATGTGTCCAAATGTATTTTCTATTTTGTTTTTGTAGCGAGCTGCAAAAGCGTTTGTTTCAAACTGTGTGCTTGACACTGTATCTAGTTTCAGAATGTCTGAATGAGAAGTGCTCCCAAGGGACATTTATTCCATCTCCTACTTGTACAGATGGGCTGTATCAGTGTTTTACCAGAGAGACAGATATAACACAAGATATACAAATATACAGGAATTACAACATTGGCTTATGTTGGCCACCAAAGTCTGCAGTTCACTGCAGTGTCTGTGCAAGTCCGTTTCAGAAGTCCAGTGGTTCTATGCCAGGAAGATGAAGAGTCTAGGAAGGATGCTGAACAGTCTGTGGTGGAAGCCAGGAGAAGACATTCAAGCTGAACGCGAAGTCTGGACTCCTCCAAAGAAGAGAAGCAAGAAGCAAGTCTGTCCTTCCTCGTTTCCCCTTTAAATTGTCCAGGTAACAAGCTGCCCTAGGATGGGTCCTCTATACCCTAGGGTGTAGAATTGCTGAGCCAGTTTAGTTAACCTTCTAAACTTCTCAAGTTGACACAATCAATCAACCATTGCATGGGTAAACTGAGACCCAGAGGTGTCGAGAGGCATGCCCAAGCAGTTTCAGTTTCTGTCTCTATCTTTTTCCACCATGTATTGTGAAAATGTAGTGTTTGGAATGGTCTGTTTTTGGAAACGTCTATTTCTTACTCATCTCTCAGACTAGAGATGAAAGGTCGATAGACGCTGAGATTCCCAGACTGTCAACTTCACGGATGGGACAGATTAGGAGAAAGACCAGCCTAAATGTGAATATCCTTGAAAAGGAAATGTAGAGTCATGGCTCTAAAACTCCACTGTGATTCTAAACAGACTTAGGAGATGTCAATTTTTTGCATATTAAGGATTTGCTTTAATGAACAGATTAAAATCATTTATGCATAATTTATTATTTTAATGAGAAAAGTACTACAAAAGATGTTTAGGTGTGTTTGAAAAATCATTTCTTTTCCTAATAAACCTTTAATATTGCCAAATATTAATATTGCTGTTCTGTCTATTCCATTAATTCTCTTAGAAAAAATCCTTCATGGACTCTTTCAGAGGCTAGAGCTGCAGGGGCAGATGCCCCCCAAATCTCAGTGACTTCAACAGTGGAAGCATCATTTTTGCTCACCTTGATTATTCAGTGGGGACTGATCAGGACTTCAGCTCACCACGGTCATTAGGGAGCCCAGCTGAAGGAGGAGTCCCCTCTCTGGTTGATTCTATATTTTCTGGGCAAGGGAAGGGACTGTAACAAGTCACCCATGGGTTTATTTCTATCCTTTCTAAGAAGAGGGTTTGGCGAATTAGTGCCCTTTTTTGGTACTGGGAATCGAACTCAGGACCTTGCACTTGCCAGGCAGACACTGTGCCTCTGAGCTACATCCCTGGCTCCTCTATTACCTTTCGGCTGAGTCTGACCTATCATTTATTTTATTGTTCATTCTTTTTTGTTTTTTTTTTTAGCTTTTTAATCTTTTGGTGCTGAGGACAAACTCAAGGCCCCCTGCTTGCTAGACAAGCATTCTACCACTGAGCTAAATCCCCAGCGCTTTTTTGTGCATTCTGAGATAGGAATGTTTTTACACTCTGAAATAGTTAAAAAAGAAATCAAAGAATAACATTTTGTGACACACAAAAGTGATATGAAATTCAAACTTTAGTGTCCATAATAAAGTTTTATTTGAACACTGTCACGCTTATTTGATTACATGCTATTATGGCTTCTTTGGTGCTACCATGGCGGAGTTGAATAGCTGTGACCAGGATCATATAGCCCACAAAGCTTAATTGTAAGTCTGGCCTTACACAGAAAAAGTTTGCCAAGCCCTGTTTTAAAGCCGCTACTTGGAATTAATACATAATTCTCATATTGACATTGTGTTGGCCAAAACAAATCCTACATCCTTGCTTAACCTTAAAAACAGATAAAGAAATGCAGACAAGGAATAGAATTGGAGATACAGCATTTAGTAAATAGCAGTGATGACTACCCCAGAGGCAGAGAAAAGGTAAATTCCTATTTAGGATCTGCCTGACCCATTCTTAATTAATTGAACCTGAACTAAAGATAATTTACCATAAATGTCTGTCAAAAATCTCAATTGCCTATGTTCATGCAGGCCTGGCCCTCCCTCAGAGTGACTGCAATCGATCTGCGATTATTCTCATAACTGCAATTTACAACTTGATAACAACAACTAGAGAAATTTCTAAGCAACACAATGAGCAATTTTAAGAAGGGAAAAAAATCAATTCTAGTTCTCCAGAGTGCAAGGGGACATTTAATACTGTAAATTGTCTGAGCTCAGCTAGAAGGAGAAAAAAGAAAAGCATTTATTTTCTTGTTCACAGCTTCCTTTAGAGTGGGAGCTTTTGACCCTTGTGTGGGAACCTCATTTCCCAAACAATGCAGGTGGAGAAAGTTGGGGTTGGCACTGCCTCCTGGGACAGGCTGAGCTCCTCTGCAGCCTCGGACGAGCTCCGGTCAAGTCCAGCTACACTAAGTAAACCACTCAGCCAGTAAGAAATGGGAGCAGTTTCCAAAAGTGATCCCTGGGCTGCTGGGTGCAGAACCCACTTATGAGCCGGAGACACGCGCAGGGCTCCCTGTGGAGTGCCTCAGCCACCGATGCTGTGTGTTCACCCCACACTTGAGCAGCCGGGATGTGGCCTGCTCCGGTGCCCCTTTCTGCCCCCTGGACTCACAGACCCAAGAAGGTGAGCCCGGGGACTCTGCCCAGAAATTTCACTGTGTCGACCTCACTCATTCCTTGCTGCCTGAGATAGTCTCCTTTTTGAGAATTTTACAATTCTTTTCTTTTTAAGAAAAAACTCTAGATGTCTCTTGTGCTGTCGCAAACCACAATTATTTGTAATGACTCATCCCCAGAGGGCGTCTTCATGGTGTCCTTCCCTTTCCTTCTGGTTCTGTGATCCAGTAATCAGTCCCTGCCACAAAATAAGTTTATAGAGATATAATTAACAATAGTATTATCTTCGTTTGGCCTTAGCTGTGCTAAAGGTCCTATAAGAGTTGTTTATGAGGTGCTATGGCTGGTTATGGTATGTGCAATTAGCCAGAAATATCAATATTGCTACGACTTGCTGCCTCCTAATCAGGTTGCCTGTGGAATTCTGGGGTGGGAATGAGCTGGTGGATTTATGGAAGGTTGTAAGGAAGCACTTAGGAGTCATTAAAAGAAGTCTGGTAACCTCGAAATGCAGGCCCTTTTGATTTATGTCTCTAGGAAGGTCTCTGTGTAGATTGTAGTGGCCCAGGCCATGTGTTCTTTGAGACGTCCACCTGTGGCCCCTTGGACACATTTTCCCTGGAGCCCAGCTCTCTTGTGCCTTCTTCCTGGAAGCACTCAGCACTCATCAGGATCATGGAAGCTTCAGCATCTGTTACAGCACTGGGGCAGAAACAGGCCTGCACTTTCCTCCCTCTGAGGGTCCCATACTGTGTCTTCTAGCACTGACAGGTATGGGACACTTTCTAGGTGCTCAGGGAATTACAAAGAAGAGATCCAGGGAGCCTTAGATGCCATCGAGGCTGAGTGGGGAAGCTGAGGGTCAGGCTGGTGGTGAGTGACAGAGCAGAGGGCAGAGCTCCTCTCTGTAGTTCTCAGGCCTGGCTTTTAAATGGATGGGTAGTAGGGAGAGGAAGCCGTGCTCCTGAGTCCCAGATGCCCCTCCTAACAGAGCAAGTGCTCTGGGTTCTGCACTGCACTGTGGAGGACCAAGGCAGGGCCAGCACTGCTGCCAGATCTGAGAATCCCAGGGAGACGCCCTGAGAAATGCTTGTGCAGCCCTGCCCCCCTCCCCCGACTCACCCGGGCAGGACAGGTTGGGTTGGAGAATCGGTGAGTATGACCAGCAGCTGTCTTCCCAACCTTTGCCCTTGGCTGGCAATGATGGCGCCTACTTCCTCCAGGTGGTGGATGTGCTTCTAGGCAGCTCCCCGGTGGGGCTTCTAGTAGCTGTTTCCGGCCACGCTGGGTGGCACCCTGGGGTATGGAGTACCATGTGGCTGGCTTGTCTGGCACTGTCACATCCTCCTGATTTATGGCCGAGAAACCTCCTTGGTGGATTAGCCCATCGCCATGCAGCTCCAGCCCTCCCAGCCCTCTCTACCTTTTGCCTCCATTGAAAACTCGACCCTGGCAGGGTGTGGGCTACCTAGTGAGTTTAAGGCCAGCCTGAACTACATAGAGAGACCTTGTTTCCCACCCAAAAGAGAAAAAAAAAAAAAAAAAAAAAAAGAGAAAAGTTGACCCAGAGCACAGAATAAAGACCAGCTGCTGACAAGCTCGTTGGCCCATATGCTCGCAGAGGTGTGCACATGCTTGTTGGTCTTTTTCTTGGAGACTGCATGAGAGAGAAGCTTCCTCAGAGCTGGGCTGACTCTGACTGTCCTGAATGGCGATCCAGGCCCTCAGAGGGGCTGAGGATCTGATTCCCGGCCTCCTGGTGTCTCCAGCCAAGGTGTCACTGGATCCATTCCCATCACAAAGGTGATCAGCTGCGCAGGGTGGAGGGACTCCGATTGTGAAGATAGAGGAAGGCTCACTGGTGCGAGACTGTCTCTGGGAACGCCCTCTTCCTTAGGAATGGCAGTGAAGCTCTTCTCTGAAGACCACAGAGAGGAGGAAAGACCACTCCAGGAAAGGCTCCACCAGCTTGTGAATTCTCGTGCATCGACAGCTACATGATCCCTCTTTGTATTCATCACGGTGGACACAGTAAACGCCTAATTGCCACAGGTGCTGAATAAATGAATGGTGAGCAGGCACCTGGAAGAAAGGGTTATTTGACTTGGATCTTGGTACCAGAAATAATCAAGAAATGTTTGAGTCTTCTTGGAAGAAAGTGGGAATCTCTCTGAATTTCCCCGGATGAGGTGGCACCTTCAGAAGTCTCCAAGGAGACACACGCAGGCCCGGGAAGCCTCATTATACTTTGGCCCACTCAGCCCTCTGACGTCAAAACTGCTGTTATATAGCTCCTCTTAGCCCCACTCAGATCCTATTATGCCAGCGTAAATTGAGTTACAGCGTCGAAAGCTCTTTGTTTAGTGAACCAAGCACTTTGCATTAGTTACTACATCTGTCTTGTTATTTTGCATCATCTTTGCTAGAAGCCTGCATGCGTGTCCTGGAGGAGGAAGCTGTAAGACTAAGTGATTTATGAAATCTATTTTGTTCTGTGGGTTACTCTCAAATGGATAAACAGTGGTGTTTGGGCTCCAGCGCTTGCAAGAGGGAGGACAAATGGTCCGGTGCCGCCATCGGTCCTGCAGGATCATAGTGCCGTGGTGCCCAGCACACAGCCGGCTGAGGGCACGTCTGGATTGTCTCTGTCATCTAAACTGTTACGAACAGTTAACAGACAGGGCAAAGGTTCCTACAGAGCAGATGTGAGGATGTGACTATTGATAAGATGGCCAATCTTTCTATTCGTACAGTTTAAAAAATAGCACTTCCACCCACTTTAAAAATAATGAGGTATATATTATAGAAAATGTGTAAAATAGAGATAAAGCATGGTGAAGTTAACCCCAAATCCCAGCACTGAGGATGAAACACTGGCACTTCGGTGTGCAACAATCTAAACTCTCGTGTATGTGTGCATGCTATACACATGTACTTATGATTTTCACAGAAGAGGGGTCAAAGTTATTTTTTGGTGGGGCAGGGTCTCATTGAGTTGCCCAGGCTGACCTGCAGTTTGCAATCCTCCTGTCTCAGCTTCCTGGGTAACTGGGATATAGAAATGTACCTCTGAGCCAGGCTTGTGTTTGTTTTTCATCCTCATAGTCCTGATGTTGCTGGTTTCCAGGAAGCTGACTGATCCATTCACTTACCCAGAACATCCTTGCTCCCCTGTCCTGAGCATCATCTCAGCGTTTGTCATGGTCTGTGTCTAGATGTCCCCTCAAAAGCCTCAAGCAGTCCTGGGGTGGGCTTCTAGCGTTTATGATTGATTCATGGTTCAATGCTGGAAATATGGATGTGAGTACTACACCCGCCCTGGGACGGGCACCCTACATACAATATAGGGGAGGGAAAGAGGCTTGTTAGCTGCTCCTCCCTTTTTGCTTTTGCTGTTTTCTCCCGCTGTGAACCATTGCCTTCTGCCATGTGCCACTCTGCCTCGGAGCCAACTGAGTATGTACTGAAACCTCCACAAACGGTGAGCTAACTAAACCTTTCCTTCCTTAATTTTGGGTATCAGGTATTTTGTCCCAGCAGTGAGAGAAAAGTCACGAAGACACCATTATACTCGGCGGGCACCTGAAGACCAGCTGTGTGTCACCAGCGCACACAGGTCTGTGTTCCTTGGGGCAGGGCCTCCATGTCACCACAGGACAGGAGCTGGGGGAGTCTTCCCTCCGGCCTCCCTTGGTGGCTCTGTCAGTTGGGGAATACCAGCTATTCTGGGTCCTCCTTGGCTCTCCCATGCCCTGAGGCTGGGATGGTTGTGGATGCGCCTGTGTGACCGAGTTCTCAGATTTTGAGCTAAGTCATGATCCATGAGCTCTGCAGGATCCTGCTTGTGCTCATGCCTCCTGCTGTCCTTTGCCATCTCCTGGGTCATTGAAGAAGGCCTCTTCTTCCTTGTACATGGCTCCAGGGAGGCATGTGACCAGAACTCTAGGCAACATACAGTGTTGGGAGTGGGACAGTTGGAGAGAAACTCAGGGCTCTGTGGGGTCTTTGCAGCTTATGCAGGAAAATAATACAACAGTGGTCTGCACGGGTATGAGTCTTCTCCCAGGCCTTAAGCAGAACTCCAGGTTTCCTCTCTCGGTCACTCACGAGTGATGTCCAAACATCTCCATCCTAGTGCAGATATAAGAGACAAAATTTGCTCAAGGTCCCCTTCCTCTTGCCTGGCGGTGAGATGAATCTCCCGTGTCAGAAGCACGTTGTCCCTGAGGGTTAGGGACCATGCCTGCACCAAAGCCTGCCAAGCTCACGGGCAGCCTGAGGGGAGACAGGGTGTTTGCAGGGTGGGGGACAGCTCCCCAGCCAATATTCTCTGACCTCCAGGCTCACCCTGGCTTTGTTTGGTCGGTCCGTCCTTCTGCTACTGTCAGGAAACTTGTCCTTGAACAAGGCCGAGCGACTCGTTACCTGTCGGAGGCAGCCAGGTGTGTCTGTGCACGGCTGTGCAGGGGGCTCCTTTGGTTGGCTTAGTAATTAAAAGCAAACAAAGCCAAGATGGAGACCTGTTGTTGGTGTTGCTGGGGGCACTGAAGCAGAAACAAGTAGGAAGGAAGCCCGGTGCCAGAGCTGAGAAGATGTGATGTGGCTCCTGAGCGGTGACAGGAGAGAGCCGATTCCTTGGGGTGGGGGAACAAACGGCTCCACTGCAGGCCAACTTGTCAGAGCCTGGCCTGGGGTGGGTCTGTCGCTCAGCGTGTGATAAGCCTTCTGTGGTGAGAGAGATGGAGCGCAAGTCTGGTTCTCAGAACTCTGCCCGCTAGGCCCCTTTTTTGGAATCAAACTTGGTGTTGGTAGCATCTTTAGAACAGGTTGAAGTTTAGTCATTAGGTAAACGGCAGAGCTGGGATTCAAACCTAGAGTTTCCTGACTCCAAAGCTGTGTTCTTGCTTTTTTTATCCACAGGTTAGGGGATGGGATGGATTGATACGTGGCTCCCCAAAGATATGCCTGTATCCTTGGCCCCTGCACATGTTACTTAGAAAAAGCATTTCTGCAGGTGTAATTAAGGATCTTGTGATGGAGTGCTCAGCCTTGATTCCCCTGGATAGCCCTAGCTTCAGTGTTCTCACTAGAAGAGAAAGCACAAAGGGAATCTGAGACAGAGAGAGAGGAGACACAGACAGGAGAGGTGGCCGATGAGACCACAAAGGCAGAGGTGGGAGTGATACAGCTGTACATCAAGGAGATCTGACGGCCACCGGAGGCTGGAAGAGGCAAGCAAACTCTTCTCCCCCAGAGCTGCTGGTGGCCTCCCAATGGCCTTGCAGAATTTTGGACTCCTGGGCTGTAGAACTATCAAAGAGTAATTTTCTTTGTTTTAAGCGGCTAGTTTGTAGTAGTTTATTACCACAGCCCCAGGAAATGAACACTGGATACCTCAGTCCATGTCAGAAGCTGGGATTCTCAGCTCCTTTGCAATCACAGCAGCACTGTTTTATCAAAGGCCGTCTGTTGGCTGTGGCCGGGGCGTGGAGCCATGGGGCACCATCTGAATCCATCTCTTGACATCGCAAGCTGCCATAGTTTCGGTGTCCTTCAGCGCCCCAGCCACGGAGCACGGTGAAAGCTGACCTGATGGTGCATATATTTTTTATGAATGGATTTTGCTCGGCTCAGAGGTTGCCTGTTTCTGGCCTGGAGGCAGCAGCAGGAACTCGGTGCTGTTTCGGGGAGCCTCACCGGCTGCTGACCTCACAGGAAAGTTATAAATAGCAGCCAGGACAGGTTCTGAGTGCCTCCAAGTGCAAGCGCAATCACTCGATGACAGTTGAGTGCCGGGGAGACAGCTCGACGCTGGGGGCAATTGCTTCTCCTCTGCTCTGACGGTAATCAGAGCAGGCAGATGTCTCCGACAGCTGGGGCTAATGGGCTGTCAGACAGGGTCGGACAAACCTGGGACAGTGTCTGTGCTCCCTGGCACAGGTCCAGGCCCGAGTGAGGGCGCTCAAGCATGGGGCTGTCGGAGGGAGGGCGGTGGGGCCTACTTTTGGAGGCCATGTCCCTCCTGGCCCAGGCAGCAATTATTAGGGGTGGGCGTCTCCTCCTTCCCTCCTAGACAGTGTTAGTTTTCATTTGTGGGAAATGGTCATTTGACTTATTGATGAGAGATTAAAACTAAGCTAATTCAGTTCAATTTCTCCAATAGACAAAACTATTTATAATTAACCTGGAGGCAAAGGTCGGTGCTGTGGTAAATGGCTGCAGTGGCAGAGGAATTGCGGTTGGTGCCAAGGTGGGAATGCTGCAAGATTTTCCGGAGAAGCACTTTGAGATGAATTCGTGAGTCAAGACTGAAGTTTGGAGCCACCTGAGAGATCCTTATTTTGGTCTCAGAACCTTTTGAGCAAGGGATCAGCAGGGCTTCTTTCTTGAATATGTACTTCTGAAAAGGGAGTGACTGCTGGCTTCCGGGGTATGCGTCCTCCAAAGTGGCATGGGAGGCGGGGAATAGACTCAGGATTTGACTCAGGGGCTGCTGTGGAAGCCAGGCAAGGCACTGAGTCCCACAGTAACTAATCTCAGTGTCTCACGGAAGAGAGGCATTGGGCCAGCCCCAGAATCCTCCATCTCTGCCACCCGGAAGTCCTACCCTGTGCTTGTTATGAGCAGTTCCAGGGAATGACGGGAAAGGGCTGGCTGGTACCTGGATTGCCCCTCTGTTTTCATATCCAACCACTTCCTGAGGGGGAGCAGAGCATGATCTTCACTTGCCTGTCCATGCAGCCAAGTATAGGTGGGAGTCCTGGACTGAAATACCATCCAGTGACCCTGGCAAGTTAAAAGGTGAACGACCTGGCATGATGGGAATATTTTTTCTGACACAATCTGACTCCACCTCTCCCCTGCTCTGGTGTGCTTGTGTGTTTGGGGCAAGAAAAACCAAGCTTGGTTACTTTGACAATGACTATCCTGTTAGGAGCTGGCATACAAATGTTCTTGAATGCCTGACAGCTCTAGTGTGCCATAGAAAAGAGCTGGTCTCCTTTGTCCTGAGTCTTTTAACTTCTCTGATGGAGCTGAGAGATGAACCACCTTTTGTTTAATATGGTAAAGTATATTCAGGAGCTGTGATACTGTGAAGTCTGTATTTTCTCTTTGCTATTATTGGAGTCTGAAGCATTCCCCAAGTACCATGTGTTAAAGTCTTGGCCCCCAGCCTGTGATGTCATGGGAGGGGATGGAACTTTTAGCAGGTGGGGCCTATTTGAAGGATGTGCAGTCCTTAGTGGTGTGCATTTGGAGGACACAT
>NW_004955408.1:5108248-5109377 GCF_000276665.1 Chinchilla lanigera | reverse complement strand
GGGGCTGGTGGCTAGAAAGATCCAGGCATAACTAGAAGGTCGAGATTTTGAACCCCATCCCCTAACCTCCAGGTAGAAGAGAGAAGGTGAAGGTTGATCACAGCGAACAATGGATTAATCAGTCGTGCCTGCTTAATGAAGTTTGTTGGAACCTCGATTTATAGCCAGTCATTCAGAAGTGCAGGTGGCAACTTCCTACTTGTGACTCGTGTGTAATTGGTATCTAAATTGCAGTCTTGTGGAACTGAGCTCTTAACCTGTGGGGTCTGACTTTGGCTCCAGGCAGATGGTGCAAGAACTGAATCGAATCAGAGGAAACTCTGTGTACTCTGGAGAATTGTGTGGCATGTAGAGAGCCCTCCCCCACATCTGGTGTCAGAAATATTACACCTGAGTGATGTGGGAGTAGAAGGAAAAGATACTTTGGTTATTTTCCTATCTCTTTGGTGATATAACATCTACCTAGCAGCAAAACTCAAAAAATAATTAAACCTTCTGAGGACATTCAGTTGTAAGACAAATGAAAAGGGAGCTGCTCTCCCATGGGGGCCTACTCAGCTGGTCCTTTTTTCTCCAGGGAAGGGTGGGTTCTGAGGGATGACAAGGTCTCCTCATGCCCTGCCCCTAGTTCTGGGCTATGCTGAAATTGGTGGGAAGCCACTCAGTGATACAGTCGACCTTCTCCTTTTGCAGGAGAGGAGCCTGAGGTGGACAGAGGGGACTGGCCTGGAACATGGTCCCCGTGGTGTCCTGCCAAACAGGGTTGTCTTGATTTGTTGCTTGGTGAAGGAGGAGGCAAGAGAGAGACAGTCTGTGACACCACAGCACACCGCCCTTCCCCGAGCTGTGCTCAGCCCTGCTAGATAGTTGTGTTTCTGGTTTCCTGAGGGTGGGCCTCAGTGAGCACGCCCAATGGTGCGATTGTCCCTTAAGAATCATTTCAGGCTAAGACCTTGCTGTCTAAGGGAGTCTGCAGCAGCCTCTGGGGAGCAGGAGAAGAGTGGGGAGAGAAGGGTGATTCTGGGTGAAAGAGCAGTGCTTTGGGAGAAGCCCAGAGACCCGACCTGTGGGACATGATTGTAGACCTGTCCTGTGGGATGTGATTGTAGACCTGTCCTGTGGGATGTGA
>NW_004955408.1:5060130-5106540 GCF_000276665.1 Chinchilla lanigera | reverse complement strand
TTTCCTGGGAGGCTGAAGCTGATTTTGGAATGAGTTGATTGAGATGTAGGGATGGCTCTGGGGTGCCTGTTGGTAACCAGTTCTGGGTCCTGCTTTCTGTCTTTCTTACTTGTTCTTGACCCTGCAGAAGCTCTTCTGCTCTTGACTTGCTGATTTGTCTGCTGAGTGCTCTGGAACCTGTAATTTATGGTCTGTTTCCACTCTCATGTCCCCAGCTCTATCTTAGACCTCCCCAGTATAAATTACTCCAAGGCAGAGGCACTGTTTTGTTCACTGTTGAGGTTCAGGTAAGGTCTCAGTAGACATTGTCAAAAGGATGAATGAACAAATGTGTAATGTTTTCTTTCTACATATGTGCAGGTCTTTTTTTTTTTTTTTCTTTTTTTGTCTTTTTGAGACAGGGTCTCACTATGCAATTCAGGCTGGCCTTGAGATCACTTTGTAGCCCATGCTGGTCTTGAACTTGCAGTGATTATCCTGCCTCAGCCTCCTGAGTGCTGGGATTATAGGCATGTGCCACCATGCCTGGCAATGTGCAAGTCTTTAGCTTTTCTCTGGGAGGTAATCCTACTACCTTCTTTCCTTCCTTTCTTTCTCCTCCCTCCCTTCCTCCCTTCCTTCCTTCTTTCTTTCTTTCTTTTCTTTCTTTCTTCCTTTTTTTTCTTCCTTCCTTCCTTTCTTTTTTCCTTCCTTCCTTTTTTCCTTCCTTCCTTCCTTCCTTCCTTCCTTCCTTCCTTCCTTCCTTCCTTCCTTCCTGCCTTTCTTCCTTTTTTCCTTCTTTCTTTCCTTTCTTCCTTCTTTCCACATGGGATCCATATTCCTTTTGAAGTAATACCTTCCCAAGGAAGTCATGTCTGTGAATTTCCAAGGGAGCCCTTGGAATGTCAATGTCCTCAACTTTCCAGTTTCATGTGGCGCCCTGTGTTATTTCATACAGTTCCAGCCTCACCTTCCTAGATTTTTGTAGTGTTGAAGTCTATTCTCCTTTCTCCATAATAAAAAGATAAACAATTCTGCTGTGTGTGACCCTTGATTTTAATTGAATTTTAGAGCAGTTTTAAATGAATGTACAAATGAAACCTATGGCTTCTAAGAACATGCTCTTCTAGCCATGAGCTGAAACTATTACATTATTTTCCTAAGGGCCTCTTCCTCCTCTGCTAGATTATTTGCAGGCACTGGTCAATGCTGCATATAAATTGAGGTCTCAAAAGGCTAACTTAATAATTAATCAGAATCATCTCCAAGCCCCTCAAAATGGAAATTGTCCCATGATTGTAAGACGAAATCTACCTTCAGAGACCTCTTGTTATTGAAGATGTGCCCCTTGGACACATCAAGGGACTCTGGAGTGAACCCTGTTTGTAAGAGTTCAAAGGGGCAAGGGGTGTTCATACATCAAAGACATAATTCCTAGCATTTTGTCACATCAGCTTTTCTCTTTCTTCTCGCAAAGCTAACTCTTGGAAGAAAAGTTGTCTGTGTTACTCAAGGAATCAGCAAGTTTGACTTAGAAATGTGCACAAATGTGACCCCCACGGTCCCTGTCTTCATTTCTGCCTTCTCACCAGACTTCAGCGAAGCTCCTCTTAGACCATTGGTGTCTGATCCCTCTGCCTTTCCTGCTCCTTCTTCTTGCCTCTCCATACCCTCGGCACCTGAATTTTGGAACAGAATCTTTACTTTTAGCACTTCACTCCTCATCCTCTCTGAGAATGTTGCTTGGTTCTGTAAGTTGCTCAGAAATATTCACAGCCTTTGTCTCTTTTGATCAGGTTTGGCTTAAAGTTTGCATTGTCTGCAAATAGAATAACTATCCCATTTGAGTCAGCTATTCCCCTTCTGAATGTCTTCCCAGAAGAATTAAAAGCATCACACTACATGTTTTTAGCAGCACAATTTATAGTAGCTAAATCTTGGAAACAACCCACATACCCATATACTGAGGAATAGATAAGAAAGATATGTTTTCTTTTTAATATAACGGAGTATTACTTAGTCATAAAGAAGGATAAAGTGGAGACTTTTATAGGTAAATGGATGCAACTTGAGACCAAACTCTTCAGTGAAATAAATCACACCCATATGTATGAACATCATGTTGTCTCACTAGTGTGAGAAACTGAATGAGTAAATAAGATCCAAAATGTAAAATAGACATTGTGAATAGGAAAGAAACTGTTCAAAAGAAAAGAAAAACTGTGATGGAGAAAGGGGAAAGGAAGAAAGGGAAAAAGAAAAAAACTATATTTATACACAAGATAGTTTAGGCAGTTATACAGCTAGTTTCTCTTAGTTCACTGAAAGGAAAGTTTTGTGCTAATATTGTTTGGACAAGCTATCTCGCCTATATCTTCTACTCTGAATAACTATTAGGAAGACAACAGTACTCAATGTATCACCTGTTGTAACTCCCCTACTAACATGTTTTGAAACTCTGTTTTATTGTTATTTTCATTTTTTTCTCTTAAAAAAAACCTGTGACTTCCTAGCGCTCACAGAATGATGCGGGAGCATCTGCCCAGGCCCTGTTTGAGCCAGGTACGGCTTCGTAGCACCGCCTTCCCTGTCCCTGTGTGTGCCCAGCTCTTTCCTTGGGCAGGGTTCTTCATGATGTCCCTCACCCCCGCCCCCAGCACTGCCAATTTCTGCCTTCAAAGTCTTGCTCCCGCTGTTTCTAGGGTGGTCCATATTATTTGTCATCCCAACCACGGTTGTAAAGGGGCCACAATTGGCAATTACTCTGGGGCAGTGGCCACCTAATGACTGGTCCCAAAAACTCAGGCCACATGGTTACCTTAGCTAGGTCCCACCCGTGTTCTCTTTCACTTTCCATCTCCATTCTCCGGCCTACCGGGTTCAGCTCGAGTCTTTCCTGTCTTTGACGACTGGTTTCCAGGCAACTTCTCTGGGTTAGGTCTGAGTGTCCATGTCAAGGTGATGAGGCGACATGCCTGAGGCTTTTGCTTTCCCTGGCTTTGGACTTCCTGTCTGGGTAACTTCCCGTGGCTGGGCAGTGGTGCCCAGATTTGGAGCACAGGTGCTGGTCCTTACTGTCAGTACGAAGAATTGGGCCACAGGAAAAAGCACACTATCGCTGTTATGTGTGTTTATGCACACATGTGTTATATCTGCCATTCTTCCTGGATTTCTGAATCATTTCTGAATCATTTCCTTATTTTAGGGAATTCCCACTTGTTAAAGCAGAACTGGTGTCTTAATATATGTAATTGAAAACGCCGGAGAGGTACTTTCTCGCTTCCCTTGCAACCCGGATACAGCAAGGGGGCCATCTGGACTCCAGTCTGGAGAAGGTGGCAGCTGTGACAGTGGGCTGTGGTCCTAATGGTGGTGGCTCGTGGCAGGTGTTGATGACAGTTCCAGCTGAGATGTCTGTGGTGGCTTCTCAGGACCAGTTCTGGAGCACATGTGGAGGGAGATCTGTCCTGGTGATGTACCTCCAAGACTGTTTTTTGGCCTAAATGTTAACCCTAAGCAAAAGAAGAGAGAGGAAAGTCTTGTACGGAACCCTAACCCTGCGTTCTTACCAGGCAGATTCAATTATCACAAAAATTTGTTCTGCTCCCCCCACTTTTGGTTACCCATCTCTTTTTTCTCATTTTTTGTCTCTAAAGCATCTTAAGAATATTTCATTCCTAATATTTCAGTATAGGAAACAAAGACATTTTCTTATTCAACTTGCTATTTTCATCCCTTTTGATAGGGCAAAATTAACCATAATTCCTTAGTATTGTCTTATATTCAGTCAATATTTTCCTGATTGTCTCACAATATGTTTTTATAATTGTATTTAAGTGGGGATTCATACAAGGTCTATACTTTGCATTTAGTTTCTACATATCTGAAGTCTCCACCTTTCCCGTAAGATTGACTTGCTCTGCAGGAGAGGTCGGCTTTGTTGTCCTATGAAGTGGTCTCGGACTGGACTCCTCTGACCACATGCTCATGGTGGTGTTCCTGTTTGTTTCTCTGTCCCTGGCTTAGCTTAGAAACAGGGACTGGATCTGAAGACTTGATTACATTCAGTTTGGACATCTGTTTGGGCAAGAATATTTCATAGTGATGTCATAACGATTTACTTTGCATTGTGTCTAACATTCATAATGTCTGTGTTCCCACTTTTAGGGTAACCAAGTTAGTGGCAGCCTGAATCCTGTAGTGAAAAATTATGTGTAACTCCTACAACAGCAGATAACCTGTGGACATGAACATTGCACCCTGTGAATATCCACCCTCTTCAATTTCCCACCTGTTTGAGCATCTATCAATTATCATCTATTCAGTAACCTTTCATAAATTTCTTCTTTCCTTGAGTCCTCCAGAATGATATGTTACAAATAATCCTTATTAAAACTTTAAAATTTTATTTTTCTTGTTGAAAAAAAAAAACATAGCCTTTGCTGGCTACTTTTGCATAAAAGTGCTGCCTAGAGCAAGATCTAAAACCATAGAAATGTGTCAATGCTGTGTTTCATCTCTTCAGCTATTAGAAATCTCTGAGTGTTGCAAATCACACTGAGCTTCAGCACAAAGCTCATCTTATTTATTGTGATAATATTAAGCTGCTATACAAAAAAAGCAAACACCTCAATGTCTGGCCTAATGCAGTGCCGTAGAAAGTTCTGTTTTGTGTGGAGTTTTGCATGCTCCTGGTTAACAGGTAGCTTTTCTCTACACAAGGACCCAGGTATCCAGCATTTTTTTGTTTTGACTCCTCTCTTCCTTAGCCTTGTGTTTTTTTGAGTGTGATGGTTAATCTTTGTCATCCACTTGACTGGATTTAGAGACACCTAGAAATGGGTAAGGCACACTTCTAAGTGTATCTATCAAGGTGCTTCCTGAGATGACTGGCCTGTGGGCAGAGAGCTGAAGGGCAAGACTTGCCCTGGGTGTGCGTGGCACCATCCAGTAGGTTGGGGACACAGATGGAACAAAAAGTGGAAGATGGAGGCAGCCAGCCTCCACTCACAAGCTCAATTCTTCATTGAGCAGGTAAGTTTTCGTTGTTGCCTGTGGACACCAGACTCCAGCTTCTCCAGCCCTCCCACATGGACTCAGTGGTGATTCTCCAGGGAGTTTCCATGTCTCCAGCCTTGGACTGGCACTGTGTCCTTGGTCTCTCTTGTTCTCAGGCTTCCAGCTTCCTCGTCTGAGCAGCTACTGGTTTCTCTGCTTCTCCAGCCTGCAAACAGACATTTGGGGCTATACTGGCTCTGGTCATGTAAGCCTGACCAATAAATCTGCTTTTAGAGTTATTCATAAGTTGTACTGGTTCTTCTCCTCTAGAAAATCCCTTAGATACATCATGTCTGGCTGAAAGGAGAAAGAGAGAACAAATGGAGAAAGCACATTTATTTCTGGAGGTAAAATCCATTGTTTCCTTTCTTGTTCTTTTTCTGGAATGAACCACATGGCCTGTCCTCCATGTAGGAAGGGCTGGAAATTGGAGTCCCTTGATGGGCAGCCACTTCCAGGAAACAGTCTGTACAGTGGAAAGGGGAACATGCATTCTCATGGACAATTCTGTCATGACTCTTTCTCGGTTGTGTGGGGCTGGCTTTAGCATTGCTATCCACGGATGGAAAGGCAAGGGGCAATATCACTATGAATTTTCCTTTTGTCATGGCCTTGCACATAGAATTCTCTTTCTGCTGACTGCTGCTCTTCTGGCTGTCCAAGCATTCTCTTGATGTCCCTCTGTCCTAGAGAGAATCTGTCTTTAGCAAACCCAAATCAGTAAGGATTGACCCTAACACTTTTGCTGAAAGCATGACATCATGGATCTCTCCAAAACTTCTATTACTAATTAGATAAAAAAAATTTTTTTCCTAAAGAGAGGGGCTGGCTTCTTCCTTTCATCAGTGGTTTCAGAACTTAATAATTTCTTTCTTTCCTAAACTTGTGAAATTTCCAAAGTTTGACAATAGCCTATAGCATAATTTGTACAAAACTCTTAAGGGGATGGATTAAAACAAGTTTTGAAACCTATAGCTTTCAAAAAGAATCAATTGTTTCTCTTATAACTTCCCTGCAAATTTTAAATGTCACCAATTATTGCCCTTTTCTGAAAATAAAACTCTATTTATTAGAACACACTATTTATTTATAATGTACATTGCATTGCTCTCCAGTAGTTTAATGTGTTTTTTTTTTTTTTTTTTTTTTTTTTTTTTTCCCTTCAGCAAGTTTAGAAGTTCCCGGGGAGAGGAGAGTTACAGATCTTGGTTCCTCCTTCATCCCTAGCTCAAGGCTAGCCACAGATCTTTCTTGGTGGGTTGGTAGACAGCTCTTCAGCTGCCTAGAAAGGTGGTGAGTCATGAAGCCTAGAAACCAGAACTTACAAAAGCTCAAGCTACCCTTGGTTTTGTCATGGAATTGGGGACCTCTGTCGTATCATTCTTGTACAGTAACTCGGCTGTATCTCTTGTACCGAGGCCAACAGACAGTGTAGCATGAATCATGGACTTGAGACGGAAAGACCATTTAAATGTTTGCAGAAAAATTGCAAGCGGGGCAGGGGATGAGTAGGTAAATGTTGGTGCCAGAGCCCCTAGGGAAAAAAGGCGATGTTGTAACCAGGAAGAATGCTCCCTCTGAGTCTGATGGGCCTGTAATAGCATAAACAATGACAAGTCCCATAAACATCACAAATGGGGGAATCTGCCTTGAAGTTCCTTCTGGGATCTAATTTAGAGGCACATAGTGGTGAAACCGAGGGTCACGAGGGAAGCAGAAATAAGTGGAGAGAAATGCAGTGTGACAGCTGAACTCCGCCAGCCTGCTGGGCAAGCGCACTGCTCCATGGGGAGGGACTTCCGGGGGTGAGGTGCTGGGTCTTTCCTGGAAGATGTGTCTCAGCAACAGCGCCCCCTCAGGCCTGCGGAAACCACGCACCGCGGGACCAGGGCTGTGCTTCCCTAGGAAGAGGACTTGGAGAGAGCAGATGCGGGTTTGAGTCTTACCTTTGTCATTTGCTACAGTTGAGTGACCTTGAGCAAGTCACTATGCCTGTGTCACCACTTGAAAAATGGAGCTGAGGGTGATAATGCCTACGCAGGCTGCTGCAAGGATTAAAGGCAATCACATCTTCAAGGGCAGAGAGGGGCTGTCACATTGTCACTTGATTAACAAGGAAGCATTGGCCAGGGACAGTTTATATTGGGTCATCCAGCCTGAAAATGCTTCAAGACTTTCTAGTTCCAAAAAAACCCCAGACTTTTTCTTTTTTAAAGTCAGCCTTGGGAAGAGAAGTTGGAAACAACTCCAGGTTTCATCTAGAACAGTGTGCGTAGGTAGCCTGGCTTCCTCTTGATCTGTGGATGTGCTGTGAGTGTCTCAGGTCACCCCAACCTGTCTGCAGCTTGGATGTTGCCATGAGGTTAGCAAATAAAGAGCGTGGAGAGAGACACTTACATTAAAACCTAAATTTCAAGGAGATCCTCAGACTGACTGTCACTCTGCAGAGCTGGTAAAGGCTTCCATGTGGATGGCAGGAGGTCAACCAAGAGGGTCCTGTGTGCTCCGTGATGACATTGCTGCGCCTCCTAGCCACTGAGCAGGAGCAGAGGCCTGGGGCTTCAGGTACCTCCAAACTGCCAGGAGGGAAGATTTCCTCCCACACCTGAGAGGTGTTCTTGTTCTTACCCAAAGGACAAGTTGCTGTCTCACTCATTCTAGGTGGCTGTTATTTAAGTAGAGCCTGGTGGTGTCTCTTCTGCAGTGGGAAGGGGTACACAGCACATGCCGGACTTGGGCACAGCCGGTGGAGCCTGAGCATTGAGAGACTATTGGGATAGCTTTGTGTGGGGTGGGTGTGTGGGCAGAGGGCTGGTCTAGTTTGTTTGGTTCTGAAAACCCTATTGACTGTATGTGTGTGTGTCCTTTGTCTTCAGACCTGTTATATCAGCCAGTGTTTACTAGAGAAATAGATATAGTACAAGATATTCAAATATGTAAGAATTTACAGACTGGCTTACGATGGCCGCCCACAGAGTCAGTGTGGGACAGTGCAAAAGGTCTGTCTGTGGGCTGGGGATCTGAAGGATCCAGTGGAAGGCCTTGAGCTCCATGTAGTATCCTGAGGCTGAAGGGTCTGCACCGGAAGCCAGGAGATGATGTCCAAGGTGAAAATGAAGACTAGAGCTACCCCCGGAGACAGAAGCAATCCTTTCTTCTTCATTTCCCTTTTATCCCAGTCTGTGACAATGTTCCCTAGGGTGGCTCTTCCCCACCCGGAACTATGCTGAGCCAATTTAGTTGGACAGTACTTCCTCAAGTTGACACAATCAAGTCACATCTGTCTTTTTTGAGGATTTGTCAGGCCGGGCGGGGCTTCAAGCTGAGCTCCTCTCGGAGATGAGTGGAATTCTCTACAGCAGTCTGGGAAGAGGAGGATTTTGGTATGAAGTCAGAGCAGAAGGTATAGAGATCCACAGGTCTGTTCTTTAAGGCAGACTGAAGTGGAGCTTCCCTGGAATGGGTGGGAAATGCCTGTAGCCCTCTGTGGTTTGGAAAATTATGCAGCTATCACAATATGCTCCATCAGTAGGCTGTGGGAGCTGGATTTAATTTTATGTCCACCAGGAGATTCCAGCAGTGTGTTTCTGTGGTGCAGAATCATTATTTACAATGAAGCACTTACAGAGAAGTAGTAAAGTTAATGGAGGTTTCAGTGGAATTAGCCTTGTTAAGTTCCCTAGCGACACAGCCAGCTCCTCTCTCTGCAGCCACGTCCAGAAGGAGGCAAGGTGAAGGTGGGGACGTGGATGAAATCAAGGGGGACCCACGGAAGCAAGCCCCCAGCCTTTAAATACTGGCCAGGGGCTGGGCTCGTGGTGAAGCTGCCTCCCTGTCACCAGTCCTAGGTGGCCTTGCTGTGGGCTCCTGGTCCAGACAGGGCCTGCAGGGAAAATGCTGTGGTTTCCAGAGCCCAGCCTTGTGCTGAGGCTGGGAGGGAGGGCGGGAACCGCAGCACAAGGTGGTGAGATGCAAGTAAGCCCTGCGCCCACATTGTCTGAAGAGGGGACTGGGCTGCACCGCGTGGAAAGCACCTCACTTGGATGGGCCGTGAGCCGTGTGCCATGATCGTCTCAGATGGAAGTTCTCCTAGGAGAGGTTGCCACGTCTACCACTGATTCCCTGGGCTTAGGAGCCAGGCACATAAGGGTTTGGATTCAGATTCTGCTGGGTGACCTTGAGTGTGTGATATAGGCTCTTGAGCTTCATTTACTGTACCTCTAAGATGGGGACAATCATTAGAGCAGAGACAAAGGTGATTAAGGAGGACTGAGTCATTTCTGGTACGGGACATGTTAAGTACCATGTCAGGGCATGATGGCTCCTCACCTGAAGTCTCTCAGCTTCTGTACTCCCCAGCTCCATGCGTCTGGGCCAGATAGTGCCCCGGCTGTGTTTCCCAAGCTTCATTTCCGGGTGTTTCCCTCTGGGCCCTGTCCATAAGATGCCAGGGGGGAGAAGAGCAGGGAGCCTTCATCATTCCTCATCCTCCTGCTCACTTCCTTCTCTTCCAGAGGTGCCCCAGAGACCAGATAGCTTGGGAAGTGGACCCTTCCATCCCCACGCTCCCAGCTCCTCCTTTCTCTTCGACTCCAGGTCTAGGTGGCACCATGTCCTTCCTCTGTCACCCTCAGCCTTAGGGAGGTGTTGGCTTCTTGCATTTCCTAATGTCTGGGTCACCTCATCACATTCTCCTTGTCCTAGCACCTGTGCAAGCAGTTCATAGTGCAAAATCTCCTCTGTTTGAAGGACCTAGCCCGGCTTCTGTCCCTCTGCCTGGACTCAGTTCCATACAGTGGGACCCATTAATCATAACAAATGCATGGGTGTGAAACCCACCAGGTAAGAGCTGCACATGCTCACTCTGGTCCTTGCTTCCTGTGTGACCCAAACCCTCTTGTCCACATTCATAAAACAAGCTCAACTTCAGCAGGGTGTTCCTGGGATATGATAAGACATGGGTAGGAGGAAAAAGCTTTGCCTGGTATGCTCATGAGCAGGAACACAGCGTGAGGACATTCCTCTAGAGGTGTTTGCTGCTTCCTCAGGTTGGCTTGAGGAGTCCTGAAGATGCTACTAGACAGGGAGAGAGAGGTGTTAGGTCTGCACTGGGGCATTCATGGGGAGCAGGGTACTGGAGGGTCGTAGAAGGATCCGTCTTTCTCCATCACCACTTTCCAGGTTAGCTCAGAGCTCCAATTAAGCACCAAGGGCCGGGCCCTCCCTGGAGTCCCCTGGTAGGAGGACACTGTGCGTGCTGGAGCCTAATCTCTAAGTCTCCAGAGCTTAGGTCAGAGAGGACAGGTCAGTGCCTCCATCTGAGGAGCCTCTGGTAAGGGTGGCTTTTAAAATCGACTTAGTCTTTCATTTTACCTAATTAACCAATGACCTAACACCAACCTATAATATTATTTTCTGCTCAGAATGACACTCATGGGGCTTGGAGAGCTAGAGTATTTTATCTGCTGCTCAATGGCCAAACTTCCATTCCTTGCTCACGGAGAGCCCCCAGAGGGATTCCAGGCACCGGCCCCACCTGGTGGGTTATCTAAGAGTTACAGGGCCCAGGAGCCAATCAATGCACCGTCCTGTCCTTCAGGTCCCCGTGGAGTGCCAGGTCAGCATCCTTGCTGTAAATGATTTTCCCTGGGCTTTTTATCTCTAGAAGGGAGAGTCATGCTGAGCAGACTGAGGCTTGGCAAACCTTGGAAGGATCTGAATCAGCAGAGACAGCTTGCATCCTGAGCAGCTAATCTGGATGGTGTTATACCTGCTCACCTGGCTACACTCTGTCTGACCCTGACTTTTCCCACGGTGGTCCTGGGAAGCTGGAGCTGTGTTTGGAGCAGTTGCAGTAGCTCAGAGCGCAAGACTCTCCCTTTGCGTCTGCACCTCCCTTGGAAGCCCACCCAGCTCATGGACATCCTCTCTGTCAGCCAGAACAACTTCTTGCGGGTACACTTTCTGCCCCCAGTCTTTGCTCACTTTTCTCATTTGCTGGGAATGGTCTCTTCTCTCCATGCATGCTGATCCAGCTTGTCCTTTCAGGCTATGGGGAAACTTCCATTGCTGTCCAGAGCCTGTCTGTCAGTTGTATGTTGGTTTCTGTGTGGGGTGACAGGTCCCGAGAACAAGGTGTGGTGGATGAAAAGAAAAACAAGAGAGATAAAGTTATGGGACCAGGGGGTACAGCCTCTAGGACTGAAGCCTTGATTACAATTTTCTTTAGCCTTTTATTGGGATACACACAAAAAGCAGGAACAGGGGAAGTGAGAGGAATGGGTAATAGGATTAGTGAGGGCAGTACAGCTTAATTATCACAGGAACTGAACTTTGACTTAGCTGGCCATTGTGTTATCATCCTTCCGACATATCTCAGCAAAGCATCTAGTGTTGTTCTAGTGGCTTTCCACAGGGACTAAGGTCCTGCTTTCATTTCCTTTTACACTAATGCTTTTGGTAGACTTCCTCCGGAATCAAACAATCATACGGCTCGGTCAGGCTCAGAGTCCCCCTCCCCATAGGTAATACATTGAAAGATAATCTATAGAATGTCCTTCTCCACACCTGCCCACCTCCCTCTTTCCTGTTCTCCTTGTGTTGTATACTTGATATGTCATTATGTCTTACTTGAAATTGTTCCCTGGGCCTTTACAGATGTCACTCTTCAGTCTCTTTAGTGGTTCCTATAATGTGCATGGCCAACCCTATCAGGGTGCAGATTTCTCCTTCAAGCTCTTGGTACACTTCTGGGTACTACCACCAGGAAGACACAGCTTTCAGGGTTGCTATGAGGACCAATGTTTCCAAACCTGACTTTGTTTCAGAAATGAAGATAATTAACAATGCTATTTGCTAGACCTGGAGGAAGGGTTTGGGAAGTTGTATTTTAAAACCATTGCCCCTAGGTAATTCTGATATCCAGCAGAATTTGGAAACCATGGCATAGAACCACACACAAGCTGGCCAGTTATCCTCTCAGCTATGCCACATCCTGTTCTCTCGGGTTGGCCTTATATAATGTATTCTGTTTACTGATCCCACAAACCACAACCCCCGGGCTTTGTCAACCTAAGGCCAATGTCTCACCTACTTCTCAGACATGAATAAAGCAGTAGACCTCAAGCCCTGAGTTAGGAAATAGGCACTACGTACCTTTCCCATAAAAGCAATTTAATCCTAACATCCTTGATATTAAATTCTCTCATAAGCTAAGATTGAGAAAATACCTGTGATAGTTGGATCTGGAATATCTCCCAAAGGCTCGTGCGTGGAAGATGTGTTCTGTACCTGGTGGCAGAGCTGGGAGGAGGTGGGGCCTAGTAGAGGAAGTAGGTCACTGGGGGTGTGGCTGTGAAGGAGATTTTTCCTCCCCCATCTCTCTCTCTCCCTTTTTCTTTCACAGTTGCCATGAGGTGAGCAGCTTTCCTCTACCACACGGTCCTTGCCATGATGTTCTGCCTCACTGTGGGCCCAGAAGCAGCAGAGCTGATTGCTCCCAGACTGAACCCTCTGAAATCATGAATCCAAATAAACCTTTTCACCTTTAAGTTGATTTTCTCGGGTATTTTGTCATGGCAACAGAAAGCTGACTAACCCAGTACCTTAGCCAAGAATAATTCAAGAATCCTCTTTGCACGTTTTAGTTACTGCTAAAAGATTTCGGCACTAGGAGCTTAGTCTTGTACCATGTTGACTCTCTGAGCAATTTGACTTGGGAGGCTCTTCCCCGTTACTAGAGTTGATACCTGCCTTTTCTCCCTTTTAGCCACTGGCCATGCTTTACCCCTCTAGACCAGTGGTTTTGAAACAAAGAGACAGCACGTTTCTTCTATCTCTCTTCCACCAGCAGGTGGTTAATACATTTGGAGTGGGGAATGAAACAGGGAGATAGCAAGACAGGGACAATAAACCAGGAGGCCTCCACAAGTGTGGTAGGGCTCAGGTTTTGCTTTCTCAGGTTTGGGAATCATTTTCCTAACAAGAGGCACCCATCGGCAACCTAAACAATCAGCTTCTGTAAAACATGGTGTTGAGGATGAGCAAGACCCTGTGGGAGGATGAGATGCTTTCTCAGAGTGATGCTGGCCCATGAGGGGAACAGGTGCAGAGAGTGTTCTGACAAAGAGTGTTACACACAGGACAGGCAGCCAGAGAAGAGTCAGTAAAGAGTGCAGTGGCCAAGGCCAGCGCACCAGAGGCTCAACAAAGTCCTCATTAGTTTGGCGGGATTTTCTTGCCTTCTGAAGAAATGTCTTTGTTCTGTCTGAAGTTACAATTCATGGTGTTTACCAAAGTAAACCTGCTGCATACTCTGAGTTCCTATAGGCTCACTTCTAAGTCAAAGTTTCCCGCTTGTAACCCCGTGGGTTGATCTCAACTTGGTAGAGACAGTCTTTTTTTTTTTTTTTTTTTAATGTAAAAACTCTTAAACAAGGAGTCCCTTTGGCAGCCCATTTAGGTCCCTTCGCAGGTACGTTGCCTGGGGGCTTTTGATTTTGCTTGCTCAGCCATCCCTGAATACTGGCTGTGGTTAACCTTAGCGGTGGACGTAGTTGCTGTTTACTGCTCTCTCTGACTGTCTGAGGCTTTTCTGGTCCTTCTTTCTTCTACGAGGGGAAGCCTCAGTCCCTACTAAGTTATACGTCATCTGACCATTCTCTTCCAGAGCACCTCAGAGGAAAGAGAGGAAGTCTATAGCCAGCCCATTTTTCCTGATCATCCTTTTCCATCTGACGTATGTCCTGTGCTGAGTGCATAACTTCCCTGCAAGGTGAGCGAGGGACAGAGGTTGTCCACTGCACATCCACTCCCCACCCCACCCCACCCCGGTCTGCATGCCCAACTTGGCTTCCAGAAGAAGCTGCTGTTTATGCTGAACACTAGAAGATCTTTCCCTTTGAATCAAGTGCAGCTTTCTTGTAATCTCCAAATGGAAGCTACACGTACTGCCTTTTCCTCCTTTTCTCCTTTCTCCAGCCCTGAGCCTCATGCTAAGACCTAGCTGGCCCTCAGGAAACACTCTTGTATTAAATTCAGCCAAGTTTCTCACTCCTCCCACCTACTCCCCCGCAGGAGGCAAGCACAAGGAATATTAGTGTCAGGTTGAGCATTGTCACTTCAGCAGGCTGTTGCTGTCCTTGCTGGTGATACCCCCTGGTTTCACAGCCCCTGCTGCAGGGTGTTTGTCCCGGCACAATAAGCTTGTCAGAGGAGCTAGGAATAGGATTTGTTAATATGAAGGTGTGTGACTCAGCCATGCTCTCAGTTTCCCAGATAAACATCATGTCTCTTTGGAATGGAATTGCTTTCACCCTGCGCAAGTAGTTTATAGGATTCATTAATTCTACTATTAGAAACAGATCCCTATTAAAGTCAGTTAATAAACTGTGATGGTCTCTTGGTGGACCAGAAGCCAGCAAATTCTGGAGCCTGATAACAACAGTACCATGGGGGGCAAACTGCTTCTGCTCCTCGGCTGGGCAAGCTGGACCTATCATTTACACATGCAGTGAAATCAAAGCCCCACAAAGAATCTGCTGCAGAAATGTGGAGAGAAAGAAGAAGGATCAAGGAAGCCTCTGTTTTTTAATTTTAAGGCAGGAAAACCTGCCTTTTGTAGAAAGATTAAACACATGAGAACAAAATGCTGCTTGGATTTGACGTTACACTTTTCTTAAATCTACTATGGACAAAGCTTGCTTATTCTGGACCCCTACATTCTGTTCTACATGTATCTGTAGAGCAATTTGAGATATTCCTTTAGATATTCAAGTGGAGACACTGAGGATGATCTTGGATATATGACCAAGGACAGCGCTCCAGGAAAACGTTTTGAGCCTGTGATATAAGAATAGAATCCACAGGCTTCTACATGGCCTTCAAAGCTACAGCTTGGGAAGGAATCCCTAAGGACATGAAGGTAGATGGGGAATGGCAGAGTCCTGGGAACTCCAGTGCTTAGATCCTGGACAGAGAAAGAGAAGCGTGCCAAGGTGAAAGGAGATCATATTGAGGGCTCGGTACCCAAACTTGAAAATAGCTACCGCTTCTTAGCCCTGGTTGTCTCCAGATATGAGCGCTTAGATTCTGGCCTTTGGGTAATTTGTCCCTGAGGAACTCCTAGCCCCAGGCAGGCAGCAGGGTTGGATGGAGCAGAGGGTATGCTTCCTAGGGCTGCCTATGGCAGCTTGTCTCCCAGGGGCACCCAGGATGCTTTGTTTAGCATGGAATTTTAGCTAGGCCCTTGTTTATGAGAGTAATCCAGGAAGGCTTCATAGAGGAAGTAAATACTGAGCAAGCCTTGAAGGGCAGAAATAATTAGGATGCACCAGGGCCCTCTAGGAGTGACATCAAAGTTTGAGGCAGGAATGAAAGAGTGGTGGAGAAAAAAGAGAATTATAAAGAGGCCGAAGTTAGATAATGAAGTAACTTGTTCACTATCTGTATCAGAACCCAAGGATATTTTTCTTAAAAGTAGAGGTTCTGCCAGGTATGCTGCTGCACACCTGTTATCCAAGCACTCTGGGAGGCTGAGGCAGGAAAATTTCAAGTCTGTGTCCAAAAAAATTAAGAAAGGTCTGGGAATGTAGTTCAGTGTGAAGGCTGTGAGTTCAAGGCAAAGTATTGAAAAGAAAATGTCGAAGTTTGGTTGGGTGTGCAAGGGACAAGTCCATGAGTGCCTGACTGGAAATACTGCAGAGTTTTTGAGGACCTGAGTGATGAGATAAAGGTGGTATTGGGACCAGTTCATCTGGCATAGGATAATGGAAAAGGCAAGAAAAATTTTAAAATACAAATACTGTAGCCATTATATCTGGGGGTGCTGAGTAGGGCCGTGGACAAATCTCTGAGAAGACTGGGCCACATGAACCGGAGGATTGTGACAGCTGGGAGCTCCTAGTCCTGTCCTGGGTGTCACTTGTGAAAGCAGCAACCCCATCCACAGCAGTTCCAGGTCTCAGATCCTCAGCAGTCAGAGCTCTACACACCAGGTATATGCAGAGGAAGTCCTCAGCCAGGATTTCCAGGTGCTCCTTGCCTTCAAGAATGGGCCAGGTTTGGAGCAGAAGCTCCACCAAGCACACGGCACCCTTACAATTGTGCAGCACCTGCCCCACCTGTGTGTGGCTTCTGTTTGTGGAATTATGTATCGCATGTCTGTATCTGTGCTCAGCCCATCCAACTTGAGGGCAGCCCTGTCCCTTTGTGCCTGGTGATGTCCCTAGTCTCCGGCTCCAGCGCTGGAAAGAAGCAGGTGCTCGGTCTAAGGGCTGATTGGATGGAAGCCAATGGTGCCTGCAAGGTCTGGCCTATTGGGATGGGAGCACCCTGCGCAGAGGAGCGAGTCCTACCTTTCTCCTTCCAGCAGCCCTGGTGGCCATGGTGGCAGCTGTGAGTCACGCCTTGGCTGCCTCAGGTGGAGTTCTCAGGCTGGTTCCGCTCCTTCCTCTGGTTTCCTTCCTATGCTGCAGACTGGTCTCATCCAAGTGCATGGTATTTGGTGTTTATTTCTACACAGTGGTGTGCATCCCACCCCACCCCCTGTCCTCAGCATCAGCACCTCCGTCACCCTCTGAGGTCATCCTACTTACTACCAAGGAGTGGACCTTTTGCTCTGGCCCTTGGCTCAAGTTCACACAGCTTGTTCAAAACAACTGTCCTTGAAGTGAGCAGACTGAGCTACTTAGTAGTAACTGTGGACCCAATGGTCCATCCAAGCAGTTCGTGGGATTTCTCTGGATTCAACAGTTCTTCAGCTCTGTTGTTTTCATTCAGGTTTTGTTTGTATGTTTGGGGGGGGCAGAGGAGTGAGCAAACTACACATTTGTCACTTGTGGTGTTTGGGTGGTGACGTAGGCTCCAGGGTCTCCTCATCTTCTCCTCCAGCACAGAAGCACAGAGGGGCAGAGTGCGATCCCAGCTGGCTTGTTCCTGGATGGCCTCTTTCAATGATCTTGGGAGACATTCAAAGGAAGAAGAAATTTCCAGAAGGCTTGGTTTTGCCATTGGACTTTCAAAGTCATCCTGAAGGATACAAGCCAAGGTAGCATACTTAACTTTTCTCTTTAATTTTTTGGTTTTATTTTTAATACTGTGAAGTTCACACAGAAGTCCCTGAACATCTGGACTTCCAGCTGCAGGTGTTCGCGTTGGTTCCCAGCCCCACGCTGGCCCTCAAGCCTGGATGAGTTTGAGGACAAGATGACGCGAGTCATGTCTCGTAGTAGTTAATTGGCTTGGACCATCTGAGCCTTGGAGCTCCTGGCTGGGAGACTGAGCTCCACCAGATGTGCCCCAGATTGAGGGCCATGGCTGTGTTCCACTGGAGCATGTCCTGTCCCAGGGCTGTGCCCTGCCTCCGCCTATTGTACCTGCATCTTGCCTTGTGGGTTCCACATACACTTGCCACCCTGGCTCTTTAGAAAAGCCACGTATTTTGTTCTGTTGGAAATGTGCCTTGTCTTAAAGAAGGGAGAATCTTATGTTCTAGTTTGGGATCACAATTTTCATAGTAGTTGGAATCCTTGGGAGGAAATTAAATATTTAACAACTGTAAGAAATAAAACCTCAGTTGAAGATTTCATATTTTATGGCTTAGAAGCTGGAAATTCAGTATGTTGGCCAAGAAGGATTTTTTGAGGCTGCTGTAGAGAAGCCCTTTCTCTCAAAGAGCATGTAGAGGCTGGCAGTGGAGAGACAGACGGGAGACTCTGAGACGGTGGAGCGCAGGGGGAAGTGCTCGAGAAGCTGCATGCAGGAAGTCTGGAAGCGGAGGCTTCAGGGTAGAGATGGAGAAGGTTCTCTGAGGCTGTGTTATCCTGAGCACGAGCAGAAGATGACATCTCTACCATTGAGGAACAAGATACTCTTACGAGCTGTGAGCAGCTGCTATCTAAATGGGTGGTGTGGGTCTCCCTCAGTTCCATCTGTTTTTTTCAGTGAGAGCACATGACCCCGTGTCTGTGGGAATGTCAAGAGGCAGCCCTAGGGTTCTCTTCCACTGACCCATTAATCCATCGCGTTTGGTTCCACGTGTCACCTCAACACCACAAATCTACAGCTTACAGACCATCCTCAGGGGTTACAGACTGTCCTCAATGACTTCCAGGGACAAAATTCAGCTGGTGGAGAGAGAGACGGAGAGTGAGAGAGCTGAGTTTCAAGGGGAAGAAGCAGCCCTGGTAAATTGTGAGCACCCTCCTGTTCAGTTAAGCATCTGTTTGCAGGACATCCTCTTGGATCACTCCATTTGTCCTCCATTTAAATTGGAAGGAGCCCCTTGATCCTATATAGACCAGTCACGGAAGAATGTTTCGAGAAAAAGCTCTCTGAGGAAAAGTGCTATTTGCAGAAATGTAATTTGAACTGTCTCCATCTACACAGCCAGTGAGGCAAGCCGTACTCGTGGGGTCATGCTTACATTTTGGAAGTAGCAGCTTCCCCCCAGGGCCACAGACATTTTAGTTACAAGAAGTAAATATTAGCCCTGTCTTGCTATTGGAAGATGGGGGAACAGAGAGGCCAGGAGATGTATGCCCCCTTCCCCGCCCCCTGTCTGTGGACCCAGCAGACCACTCGAGGTGTGATGAAGAGGCTGTTGGACAGCAAAAGGAAACCTGATTGTAGTGAGGAAGAGGTGGAAGTCGACAGGATACTCATGAATATTCATGGCCCCAGTGTGATGAGCTGCCCACATCACGAATGCTTCCTGGAGCACTTTCAGCCAGGAGCCTCGGCATCCACCCTAAGCTGGGTGGAATCTGCAAAGTCTGGGCTTCCTCAAGTGATACCTGCCTGTAGGGTCCCAGGAGTACTTGTCTTATCCGTGCACAGTGGGTGGCCCCATCTAGGTTACTCCTAGCTTGGGAAGCAAACATTTTCCTGTTTCCACTCTCTGGTCATGGACAGCATCATGGGCACCAGAAGCTCACACTCCTGGTGCACCACCCTGCTGTGCCCAAGGGTTCCTTAGGGCAAGGTGCATTTCCTGTCCTCCACCTGGGCTCAGTCCTGGGCCAAGGCCCCTGAGTGTGGCGCTCAGGAATGGTTTCCTCCTGTGGCTGCTCATCTACGACGCTCTCTGGGCTGCATTAATAAGACACATGAGTGTGTGTGTGGAGGTGCAGACTTGTGAGTGAGTGGCAGAGCTTTCTGTGGGATGGAAGAACAAATAATCGGGACAGAATTTCCTGTGATAAGGAAGCCTGCCCTTTTGTTTACTGACACACATCTCTGCTTCAAGCTATTTTAAAAATGACTATGTCATTTGCAAGGTGATAAAAGAATGAATGGAAATTTACCTATGAACATCTGTATAATTAAGTGCCTATCTGCCAGATGAATAGGGGAAGCAAATTATCCACAATGGGCCAACTCTTTGCTTTCCTAGGACTATGCATTCTATTCTTCCTGTTCAATAAAGGACGGTGTCTACTCTACCAAATTAGCCAAACACAGATAATGTTGTCAGAGAACAGCTCCATTAGATTTCACAAGACTCCTGACACCAGTACAAAAGCTCTACCCTCGCAGCTTTTCAACTTCAATTTTTTCTTACATGACTCAAAAAATAAATTTGTTTTGTGGGCCAGAGATGATGGGTTTGACAGGTTTTCAGAACTGAAGATAAAAGAAAAGTTAGCAATATTAGTTGGGGTGATTCCAGCAAATTCCACTAGGCTGTGTATCATACACAGGGCGGCAGGCAACTCGGTGAACTGGAACAGACCTCTTGATGAGGGGTCAGGGAGTCTGGGCTCCAGCCCGACTGTGGTGTTAACTCAGTTTGCACATTGTCCCACCTAGAGATGATGGCGTCAACATCCATAGCAGTAACTTTGCCCGAAGGCATGTGGTAGGAACTGAGGGCTACGGTGGAGCTGCACCCGCTGTTTCCACATGACTCAGATTCAAAGCAGTGTTCAATAGCAGCATCATGGACGTCTTAGCTCTGCTGGGAGAGCTGAGCAGAGAGTAGGGTACAGCACGGCTCTCTAGGAGAGGAGAGGGTGGGAAAGATGTCTCCGCGTAATTACACATGTCATCTCAGCCTCTGAACAATACTTTAGGAAGATCTAAGGGACCAGTGATCCCTTTCTATTTGCTTATTTTCTTTTTATTGAAGAAATCTTATAATAACAAAGAATCTTGAAAAATAACACCATAATCTCATTGCTCTAATATCACAGCACACATTTTGCACACACTTTTTCCCATGCACAGGCGGCAGGTAGATTTTTGTTTCTTCACTACCCTGGCTGAAGCTCTGCATACACATGCCTTATGGGGCATGTGCCAAGTTGGGACACCTCCAGGAACACAGGTGATGTTTCTCAAGGGCGAAATAGAGACAGAGACTTTTCGCCTAATGGTAAGTGGCCTTATGCCCAGGGAGGATTCTCTGGCAGAGTAGGGGCCTGTTTGCCTGGTGGATGTTTGATGGTGAGACCAGGTTTTCTTTCATTCTCTTCCCACAGGCCCAGCTCTCAAACTTGATGGAAGAATGGGCTGCGAAAGACGGGGCACAGTAGTGAAATGAGCAAAGGAGTGTGAGTCTGAGTGCCAAGGAGGCTAAATGTGGAAGTTTGGAAGGGACAAGCTGAAGGACTTAAGGAGTCAAGGAGGCAATGGAGTTGGGTCTAAGAGAGAGGTGGTGTTAGAGAAAGTCTCTGTGAGAGGCTTGAGGAGGATCCTAACATAAGCAATTCTGAGAGTCATGAAGACAGTCAAGAAGTCCCTTTCTGGAGGGCTCCCCAAAGATAGCAGTGGATGACTGGGGCTGGCATAGATGACATTTCTGTACCCACTTCCACATATCATGTGCATGGACTGTTTTATGGGTTGTCCTGCCTTGCCATTTTAGTATCTAGGGGTCAGAGATATAGTTTCATTCTGTGTGTGCGTGTGTGTGTCTGTGTATGTGTGTGTGTGTACTTGCATATGTTTCTAGCCATAGCATACTTACAAGTCTAAGCTCACTTACTTCATCATATGTGATCCTACATGGGCTTGCCATGTTTTCAATGCCATTTTTGACCAAGCTGATTTGGTTTGGTGTAGCAAGTATCACACTATATCAGAGGGGTTATATCCTGGCAGGCCTGAGCACGATGTGTCAGCTGGGGCTTTTCTGAAGATAATTTTTCACCTGGGGAGCCATGGAAGACCCTGGTCTTGCTGCCTTCACCCAAGATATGGGTAAAGTCCTTTGGGAAAAGATAAACAGGAGCCACACTAGGCATCTAGAGCAGAAAGTGGTTGCATATAAGGATTTTGAAGCTTACCCAATTGTTGGAGATGGAATATGGGGGAAGTAAAGATCAGAGAGGCCACATTCAGGAAACCTGGAAATGTAGGAATCTCATAGGAAGCTGCAGCTGATGATTTCAGTTGCCTGTAGCTTTAGAGTTGAGGTTTCCCAACAAAAACCTCGAAGCTATGGGCAAAACCTCAGCTTGCCATCTCATAGCTTAGGCATGAAAATCAGGGCTCCTCTGCCTTCCAGATATGGGAGTGCCTCTCACTAGGACCCTGCTCACAAGGAGCTCTGGGGGTTCTCCTGTGACGTGGGAGGGAGCGTGGAAGGGGACACAGTGATACTAGGGAGCTAGGAGCCAATGTGGCACCAGGCCTTCTTAGCCCCAGTACCTAGGGGAGAGGCTGGCACAAGACAGGGACTAAACATTCTTCTGAGTGAAGACTGGGAAGAAGTAGAACGGAGAGGGCATCCACACGCCACCCAATAAGACTACGTTTCTGCCTCCAGGCAGGGCTGAGTGTGTAAGGAGGTCCATCAAGCTTGTCAGAAAGAGCAGAGGTGGTGGGGAAATGGAAATTGTGGCTCGTGTATGGACAGCTTCCTGATTCTAGAATGAGAAGCGCAGGCAGGGGAAGGAATATCCCGGGACTGGGTTGCATCACACAGGCTGAGTGCAACTGCAGTTGTTTTTCTAACTTCCTGTGTCATGGAAGGTCTTGCAAGCAGATGCTGAGCTTAGATGCTGGGCCTAGAGTTGGAAGAGACAAGTTTGTTCAGATGTGCGGGTCAATCTGGGAGACTTCTGAGGATGAAAGGTGCACTTCCAGATGCTTGCTCATAAACAGTAGGCACATTTAGATATCTGCCTTTTTGCAAGGCTGGATCTAGCAACACAAATGATGGTCTTTCTCCTTTTTGTCCCCCTTGGCTCTGTTCTCTCTGATGGTTTAATTCTTTGCTACTGCAGGAGGCTTACCTAATATACTCAGGAAGGACAGCTACGTGTCTCCAGCTTGGCAAATCAGTGGAAGGCTCTGTACATTTCCAGAGCCTGGAAATGATTAGCCTTGCTTCATTGCTTCACCTACAGCAACTACCTGTGGAAAGATGTGGTGCTGTGACTGCTTTAGCTTGATATTCCTGCTCACCTCCAAGGCCAGAGGCTGGGCTAGGGAGGGAAATTATTATTGATAGTCCTGCTAGGCCCCAAGGTGAAGAGGACAGCATGGCTTTCCACAGGAATAGAAGCTGCAGAGAAAGCAACCTATTTCCAGAACTAAAGAGAACAGGAAGAGGCGTGGACTAGGATGTCAGTGCCTCTAAGCAGAAGAGGAATATGGGAGGGGCAGCTTGGTGAGCAGCATCTTATGTACTTGTACCTGGGGTGCAGCCAACCCTGCCGCCCAGCTCCGGGGAGCCTCTGAAAGGTAACTGGGAGGTGAGCAGCTAGACTTCTCCCTGGAGCATTACAGAGGTTCTTCCTTCCCTCAGCTGTGCTGCGTTTGCCGTGAAGTTAGTTTTAAATGTCATATTTTTTTTCCCCTGGATACTGTGTCTGAGGATAACTGAACTTTTCAGCTGCAAGGGTTTATATAGAAATGTACCACATCCAGGGAGGACCCAACACTCTCCCTCTTTCCTTTTCTAGATTTCTTAGCTTAGTGCAGCCTCCTACTTAAGAATCATAGAATTATGCATTTATTCTCAGTCAACATTTACTGAGAACCTATTGTGTGTCCTAGGGATTAACCTCAAACAAAACAAATCCAGTCCTGGCCCTCATAGAGCTTAAAGACCTGCCAGGAAGTCAGGTATGCAATGAAAATAAAGACATCACCCATCTGGCTCACAGACATCATCCAGCTGGTTAACACAAGACTTTTGGCAATCAAACGAGCTCTCCCAAAGCAAAGCATGGGGTGTTCAGATAACGCAGTACTGACCGGCCCATGGGACAGAGAGGCTTTCTTAAGAAGGGCATGTTAACCTGAGAGCTGAAAGATGAGCTGGATTTTGGGTTTTAAGACAAGAGGGCTGAAAAAAAAGGTGAAGAGAGGAGAGGCCCTGAACAAGGAGCACAGGGCCAGGTGTGTAGAAATGTTTGAGGGTCTCTGTCTGCCATCCCCAGCTTGCCTGGGAGTAGGAACAGGGTCTGTCCCATGAGAGCCCTCAGAGGTGAGTACTTGGGGCTAGACTTGTCACCTCCAACCCCTGGCTGGCAGTGGCGTGGGGACACTGCTGTGACTGCGCTAGCTGCAGGTGGCCTTTCTGGCTGCTGTAGGAGCAGAAGAGGCTGGACCATTGTGCCGCTGAGCGATGGTGCTGGAAAGAGGACAATGGCAGCAAGGAGCAGGATATGCTTGATCGTGAAGCCCCAGCTGGAATTGGATGGGGTAGGATGGTGTGGAAAAAGAGGAATCAGAGATGTCAGCAGGGCTTTCAGTGTGGGCGACGGAGTGTCATTTGCTGAGACACAGCTGGGAAGCTGACTTGAGGGAATAAGCACAAGCATGCTCCTTCTTGGAGATCTTGAGTTCAAGGAGCTCTCAGGGAAGTGTCTGGATCGCGGAGCTGGGTGGAGACATTGTATGGAAATCGTGGCAGTGGGTGTCAGTGTGTGGGGTTGGCAGAGGCCAAGCCTGGGTTGCCAGGCCCACAGACATTTGGATGTTGGTAAGCAGAGAAGCAGCGAGTAAACTGATAAACCCGACGGGGCGAAAGCACCAAGCTGCCTGTGACAAATCATGCCAGCACTGCTCAGGCTGCAGATGTGATGGACGACACTGCTCCCCACCTCCCCACCTCTCCACCTCCCCAACTCCCGCTGCTGCCGCCCGCTTCCTGCTACCACCAGGAAGTCCCTCTGGAATAGAAGAAAGAGCTGAGCAGGCTCACCGTGACAGCCTTTAAAAGTGACTTTTAAAACTTCTTATAATTGTTGATTAAAAGGCCCATTGCTCCAAAGGCTCTGTTTGTGGTAGAAGAAGGAAAGTCATTTGAGGAGAGATTTCTGGGGAGGTGAAGTGTTCCAGTAGGTTGGCCAGGCGGCATTTGGAGCTCCAGGCTTATATTTCAAAAGCCATTAAAAGCCCCTCAAGAAAGGGCTGCAAAGTAGTTGTTTTGAGAAAGGGAAATATGTTTTGGGGAGGAGAAAAATGCCAGCTATGGAGTTTGCAAGGGCAACAGGAGGCGAAAGCAGCTGGCCCTCACCCACCCAAGCCTTGGTGTAGGACTGTCCCCACGTCTGCCTTGGCCAGGAAAGTACCTCCTACCTACCCCTACCCTGGTGCCAGTCCATCCCATCAAATTCACTCTTCCCTTGACTTTACTACTCCTCCGTTTGGCAGGGTCACTTTGCAGATGCACCCCTTCTGAAGTAACTTGTTTTGTGTACCCATTTCTCTGAATCTTCTTGGCCCCCAGTGACCTCTTCTGGATTTCTGAAGCAAACAACCTCAAACATCATGTCTACTACATGCCCCACATTTTCCCTTGAACTCCTGGGGCCCATGACAACTTCCTGGGCTTCTTTCTGGGCCTCATGCTGCTGTCTCACGCAGGCCTCTGGTCTTCAGCAAGCTGGGATATATGCTGAGACACAAGGGTGCTCAGGGTGGGATTAATGCTCACACATCATCAGCTGTTTTCCTCCTTGCCAAGTGGACAAAGTGCTGCTGGGGAGTTGGTCCTTGGTTCCCATTGTCTCTGTCCTAGGCCTTGTATTGACCTATGTACGGTTGCCCTAGGAAATATAGGCAGGAACAATGAATGGTGTGGTGCATGCATGCATATGGTCTTTGGCTTTCCCTGGTTTTCAAGGTGGGGGCAGCTAGGCAAGCCAGGCCAAGAGAAGGCTTCCCTAGCTACCCACCTGGGACAGAGAGAAGATCATGAGAACCTTGCATAGAGCACACAGCTCCTCTTTTTCCTCCCTCTTTCTTTCTTGCTTCCTTTCCTTCTCTATTATTCCCCTCTCTCTCCTTCCCACCTATCAATGGATAAATAAACTCATGCATGGCCTACGTAAGTGGCCAGGGACACAATGGCTAACCCCTATGCTGACAGGGCCGGCAAGGCAGACAGGAACCAGGCAGCACGGTAGGCATGGACGGTGCTGTGTTTGGGGACCATAGGGCTGTAGGAGCCTATGGGTCTGAGGGGACAAGAGAAGTCCTGGATCTTACTCATCCCTCCCTGGCCTCTGGCACCACGGGCTACAGCCCCTGAGGGTTCTAATGAGGCCAGCTGGGTCAGAGCCCAGGGAAAAAGCTGGCCTGGGAAGGGAGGTGGGACCGGTACTCCTACCAGTTGTGTCAACAGTTTCCACCTCAACTTTCCTCCTTTCGTTTCAATGCAGCTTCATGCAAGTTTTCTCTACAACCCTCGTCACATTTTTGAGCTAACATAAAGCCGTGCTCAGGAGCCACCTATTTAAGAAAAGTCCATTTGTTCACAATAATAAAATCTAGTGTTCAAAACAAAACAAAAAATAAAACCTTGCTTGCAAGGAACCCTTTCTCAGAATCGAAGCTCCCTTTACTCCTCTCAGCTTGCCTTTGTCCCTCTGGGAAACCAGCGAGCTGGATGAGCTGAATTCCAAACATTAAAACGTTCTGAATCTCCAGAATTCATCTTTTGGAATCCCAAAGTGTATGAATTAAAATATTATTCTCGTTTCTTTTCAGCCTGAGGAGGAAAACCTCTGAAAGTGCAAATCATCTAAAGAACGTTGGCTTCGAGCATGGGCATGCGTTGTGCTGTGCAGACGGTGGGATGGGCTAGACCCTGCTTGTCCGACCTGGGCTGGATTGCGCATGCGCCGGGGTGGGCTGCGCCTGCGCATGGGGGTGGGAATTAGACGTGAGCAACGGCGGGCTGCTCTTGTTGTTGTTCAGCTGCAGATGTTGCATTCTCTCCTGAAGGGACCTAGGGCCGGGGCTGCTCTTGGGTGACGGGTGTGTGACGTCTGGGCTTCCGTAGGGGTCCGGAGCCTGAGGGTCCAGAACAGACTGACAGAGACTCATAGCAGGAGGTGGGCTGGGGCTCCTGTGGGAGACAGGTTGAGCTCGGGGGTGTTTGGGGATCAAGGCGTTGTCTCGGGGATGAGAAGGACTTCTGGGCGCGGAGAAGCACTGAGGGCTGCGAGGAGGGCGCTCCTTGAGGGGAGAGGCGAATGAGGCGCCCCAGCCCTGACTAGGTCCGGCTCCCGGAGCAGAGTCGTCAACATGGCGGTTGTCAGGAGAGACCCGTGAGAGTCCAGAGGCGACCCAGCTGTCCCCTGCCTGTGCGTGCTGCCCTCACACCAAGGGTCCGTGAGAGCGCTAGGTTTCCCGCACGGTGGTTCCTTCGCTGGGGCCGCTCACAGAAGAGGAGGCGGAGTTTCCCGACTCCTCCCAGGGACCTGACTCCTGTGAGTGCGTCTTTCCTTGGAACCTCACTAGTTCCTGTCTGAGTCACTTTCCTCATCACTGGACTAAGATACCCGCAATTTAAAATAGAGATTTATTTTGGCCCACATTTTCAGAAGTCTCAGTCCCGCGTGTTCAGCCAGCTCCAAGGCAGAAGAGCATAGCAAAGGGCAAGCTGCTCATACCCTAGGTGGCCAGGAAGCAGAGAGAGAAGGGAGGATCCGGGAAGGGAGACACACCTTTTCAGGTGACACTTCCAGTGAGTCACCTCTAACCAGGTCGTGTATCCTAACAGCAAGCCAGCTACATAGGCCCATAATCCAGTCCCTTCCACAAGCCCTGCCTGTCGTTGCTGAGACTTTGGTGAGAGAGGCAGCATTCCAGAGCCAAACCACAACAGGCTCCATTTCACTGCACTGGTCCTGTAGGATGCTCTGTGAAAGCAGCCCATGGCAACAGCATCCTGGGAAATACCAGTGAGTATGCTGCCGCCTGGTTCCTGTCTGCCTTCCCGACTCTGAGAAGGTCCTGTTGGTCCTGTAAGATGCTGGCAGTGGAATACTGGCAAATACCACGTTCTGTGCTTCCTTCTTGGAGTTGCCCCCTCCTCCCATGAGCCTTTCAAAGGCTCCAGAAGTGCTTTAGACTATCTTTCTCTCTTTTTTCCTTTACAGTGCTGGGGATGGTACCCATGGCCTCACACATTCGAGGCAAGTGCTAGACTACTGAGCTGCAACCCCAGCCCTTAAACTTTCTTTAATCCTGTGCTTTCTAAACTTACTTGGCCACAGATACTTTCTGTTACAAAAAGCCTATGAAAATACTACAAAAAGTCTCCTGTCCTGTGTGCAGACCTTGGGGCACTCTGATCACTTATATTCTCCTGCTAACTGCCTTGTAGACTCACTAGCTCTAAATTTCCTCCTGCATTGAAACATAGGCAGGGCAGATACCATCTGGCCTGCTGTGGTTTCCTCTGAGCTTTGAGCAGGCCTTCTCGAGCTAGAGTCTCATAGATGCATCTGTTCACCCGGCATTGTTCAGCAGATCCCTTGGTGGGACCTACCCACGCACCTGAATTTGCAGACCAGTTGCTTTCTGGTTGGCTTAGGGTGTTTGGCTGGATGGCCGGTTTGCACATTCACCTTCATGGCCAAATGAAGCTCACCTGGGGCCAAGAATCTTTTCGGAGGACAGGATGTGAGCAGAAATGCTCCATCTGTCAAATCCCCTCTCCCCTGTAGCAGCTCATGGGCTTGGGCTGCTCTGATTGCCTTATTTTTGCATATGGTGGTGAAATATTAAAGGAAATTCTTCGTTTTGAAAATCTTTTTTTTTTTTTGAGACAGGGTCTTGCTATGCAGTTCAGGGCCTGGGTTTGTACTCCCTATGTAGCCCAGGCTGGCCTCAGACTCATGGTGATCTTCCTGCCTCAACCTCCCAAGTGCTGGGATTCCAGGCATGTGTCACCATGCCTGGTGTGAAATCTCTTTGTCAAGGCATTAGGGGCAGCATGAACATGTGACAGAAACCCCTAGAGTGGGGAGAGTAACAAGGGGACAGGAGGAGCTTGCTGGCTTCAGGGGTAGCCATCTTCTTTATCTTCTCTCTGCAGGCTGCCAAGGGTGGACCCTGTGCAGACAGGATTCTGGTGAGTGGTTGTATAGGGCGCTGACTTGGGGCCTTGTAGTGTGTCATTGGACAAGTTCTCATGTCTGTCAGCATTTGGGGTTTCTCCACCGGCAGGACTGAGTGGGTGAGCAGATGTTCTCTGGGACTTTCATAGATTACATGCTAGGCTACTGAGGAGCTGGTTTGTCTTTTCATTATTAATGAACCAAAGCTGCCTTGACTCCCTATGTGATTAATCGAACCCGGTGGCCATCCTAGAGAGGAGGACACAGAGGGCCCACCAGAGTGCAGCCTGCTGTGGCTCAGACAGAACCCAGACCCTACAGACCTTGCTGGAGCTGGGCAGCCACACCTCAGGGTTAGTGTGGCACTGTGTAGCCACGCGTCTGAGCTGACCTCCTGGGAGTAACCTTGTGATTTGACTCCTGATGGGTGTTACGTTTGCATCCCTGACTGTATCTGGGGTGAGGCGGGCCTTGGGCTCAGACATAGTGGCAGCACCTTGACATTCCTGACACAAACATAACCTTTCCCCCCAGGCCTGTTCTGGCTGTAGCTCTCTTGAGGTTGCTGACTTGGGTAGACCTGACCTAACGCAAGTCGGAGATGACCTCAGAATGGCCAGAACATCTGCAGAGCCCAAACCTGTGCCTGTCTGGTGATGTAGCCCCTGAGCTCAAGGACATGTGCACACCCGTCTCCTAGGGAAAGAGTGAGCAGCTCCCGTTTGGATGATTGATTAGCAGCCTACATTTCTATTTGCCAAGGCGTCTCAGAAGCACACCAGCAGATGGCTTCTCGGGAATTCCTCTGGGAAACCAGGCTTCTACAAATCCTACACCAAGTGGAAATACAATATTTAAGTGAGAGAGGAAATTGTGAAGGAAAATACTCTTTCTTTTCCTCCAAGTTAGAGAATGGACGTAGTGCTAGAGGGTTGAGCAATGGCCTCCGCACACCTGCAGTTTGGAGATGGAGAACAAAAAACCCGAGGCCAGGTCAGACAACGCCAGGCCACAAGGCAGCTCTGACTCTGAGGGGCTGCAGCTGAGACATGTAAGACTCAGAGAGTGGGCTTTGCCTAAGCAGCCAGTGTGTGGTAGTCCTGGGCGTGACGCTGTGTAGAATCAGGTCAAATAGTTTGTGGCTTAAAAAGCACTAACTTCTGGCATAGATTTGGATTCTAGCCATGACTCTTCTATGCTCCAGCTGGGAGATCTTGAACCAGAGGTTTAGGCTCTCTGAGCCTGAGGTTTCCAGTCTGTAAAATGGGGAATCATAGTTCCTATCTCACAGGGTTGTAGAAAGGATCAGATGAGTTAATGCATACCAGAGGTCAGCACAGTGCCTCGGTACACGCTCACCAAGCACACAGTGCTTTGTACCAACCCCAAGCCCCTGCAGCAGGGAGCGGGGATGTGCCTATGTTAAGGATGACACAGCAGGGTTTGACAGGTTGTATGAGTTCTTAATGTCACTTCACTTGTCACTGATAAGGCAGAAATAATTCTCTGTTTGGGTGTCTTGCCTCTGCACTGGGAGGGTGGTCCCCTGGCAGATCTGGGGTGAAGAGCCTGCTGGGTGGACCTTGGTCACCACTGCTCTTTGGCATTAAGCCATGCCTAAGAGCGTAGCCATTGGTCATTAAGAGCATGCTTATTGTACTATGCTTTTCTTCCCTCATGGGAAGAACACTTACAGAATTCCAAGGCAGTAGGAAGCCTACGCAAATCTATTCCCCAAATCTAGAAAGAACAACCCATTAATGAGGAAGATTCTGAGAGCCTTGTCCCCAGAGCTCTGACCTTTCCCCTCTTACTCTGAGCCCATGTTTTATAGTGTTACTTGCACTCCTTGGCATTTGGCTTTTCCTATTCCTTTCCCAGAGGTTTGGTTCCATTAATGTTTATGAGCAAATAAAACTTGGATGGCTGCTTTGGGCCATGGGATCAGTGCTGACTTGGAGAGGGATGTCTAGTTTAACCTGATCCCTCTCTTTTGACTTTCTATGACTTCCACTGCATTGTCCTCTGGGAAGATGAACATGTAGGGAGAATGTGGCTACCATGGAAAGTTTGCCTTTCTCACCTAACCTTGGTGCTGCCCATGTCCTGGTCCCGGAGGAACTGGAGTCGGTGAGGGTCACAGCCTTGGAAACAGGCTGTTGTTTTTTGTGTGAATTCCTGCATGGAAATGCACAGATGAGACAACTTCTGGGGGCACGTGAATTCTGGGGTGTCACAGGTGGTGTGTCCCCTGTTTTCCTAGGACAGCGTGGGTAGATATGTATGAGGATGTCTCATTCCTTTTTTGGAGCAGGAATTCGACTAGTGTAACTCAGTACTTCAAGGATTAAAACCAGTCCAGCTGGTGCATGGTGCCATGTAGACCATGGTGCCATGGTCTCATGTTTGCAGCAGATATATTATTTCTCTTCCTGAATGCACATAGTTGTGGGTGGGATTCTTTCTCATGGGCTGGGAGGAGCAAGCTTGATGGATGCTGCTGGGGGGACAGAGAGGGGTGTTGCATAGCAGCTGCACTGGATGGGAGGCTGCAGCTGGGCTGCACTGTGGAGGTGTCACTCTGGCGAGGGGCAGGTGTTCCTTCTGGGGCTGCCAGTGAAGCTGTGAGCCAGGCGGGAGGTAATTGTATCATTACCTGCCACTCTTGTCTCAAGAGGACAGATTAGCCGACTCTCCAAAACTAGGATCTATGTTTGATTTTTTAATTTACAGGCTGAGAGTATTGGTGCTAGTTGACTCCTAAACCTTTCTGGAACAGCTGAGCTGTGCCTGGCACAGCAGGTGAGGAGAAGAGGAGCAAATGTGGTTCTGACATGGAGGAGCTCCCAGGTTAGTGGGACCAAAGGACAGACTATCACCCATGACATTGCTTAGCAGGGTGGGAAGATGACCAGAGGAGAGGCTTGGAGAAACTGAAAGGAAACCAAGACTTAATGAAGGAGAAGGAGGAGGAGAAGGAGGAGGAGGAGGATGAGGAGGAGGAGGAAGAGGAGGTGGAAGAGAAGAAGAAGGAGGAGGAGGAGAAGGAAGAGGATAACGAGGAGGAGGAGGAGCAAGAAAAGGAGGAGAAGAAAGAGAAGGAGGGGGAGGAGAAGAAGGAGGGAGAGGAGGAGGAGAAGGAAGAGGAGGAGGAGGAGGAGGAGGAGGAGGAGGAAGAGGAAGAGAACTGGCCTGTGGAGGGATTTCCACTAGCGGGATTGGGGTGGACACGGTTTCTGGGAAAAGGGCGCTCACAACGTAGATGGGTAGACAGAGAGAGGAAGGCGAGAGGCTCTGTAGAGCGATGTCCTGGGAAAGTGGTTTGGGCTTTTATGCAATAAATGTGTAAGTGAGTGGGTGGAGCTGCATTCATTCAGCAAGCATTTACTGAGTGACCGCTGTGCTAGACACTATGCCGGGAATCTGTGAATGACACAGAGAAACACCTTGCCTTTGTGAGTCTACATTCTCACATGGGGAAAGAGACAACAAAAAATAAATATAAGTAATATTATAGTACATTAGAAAAATGTAGGTGCAAGGGAAAAATGAGTAGAACAGAATAGGGGATGGGAACACTATGTGTGTATGTATGTGTGTGTGTACACACCCTCCAACCCTTCCACTCTTCTTCCTCCAACCTCCCTGTAGGTTGCAGTTTTGACCAGAGTAGCAAAGTGGATCTTAAGAAGGATGTAAAGAATTAACCAGGCCGCTGTCTGGCGGAGCACACTCCAGGCAGAAGAAGCAGCATTGCCCGAGAGCCTAATGCAGGAATGTGCTGAGTGCCTGAGGAACAGCAAAGAGGCCAGTGTGGCCGCAGCAGAGGATGGAGGGGACGGCGGTGGGCCAGGTTTGAGCAACTTGGGGCCTCTAGAGGATTCTGAGCAGAGGAGGCATATGGTGCGGCTTCTGTTTTGAAAGTGTCATCTTGTGTGTTGTGTGGAAACTTGACCACTTCCGGGGCAGGGCTGGGATCAGGACAATAGGTAAGAGGCTGCTCTAGGCCTGAGGAGAGAGTGACAGTGGCCTGGGCTGGCGTGGGTTGAAGGGGTGGCGAGAGGTGATTCTATTATTAACATGGAAGATTTCTTTGATATTTTATTTTTGATTAACATGTTAATGGAGTTCAGTGTGATATTTCAACATATGCAACAGCTGGATTTTCTTATACAGAGTACTAGAGAGAGATCAGGGCCAGAGATATAAATTTAAGGGCCATCTGCCTTTAGACTGTTTTAAAGCCATGAGATGGGACGAGATCACTAAGGGGTTGGTATAGAGAGTGTAATGAGTATCAGGACTAATTTTTTATTTTATTTTTTTAGTTTTTTAGTTTTAAGTGCCAGGCATTCTGGTAAGCACTTCCTAGCGTTCCTTTTCTTTGTTTCTGCCACAAATCAAAGAATTAAGAGCTGTTTTTTCTCCACTTTATGGACAAGGAACCTGAAGTTTAGAGGGGATATATAAATTATGTAAGATCACACAGTTACTCCAAGTCAGAGCTGGAATTTGCATGTGGGTCTACCTGATTCCAGGTTTTTTGGATCATGCATATGTTGCCTTTCTGAATGACAGACCTGATTATTTGTGTGGTGGGAGAGCTACTGAAATTTTGAGCAGAGAAAGGACTCAAAGCTGTGGTTTTGGAAAAGGCACTTGGGCCCCCTGGGCACTCCTGCAGAGTGTGCCCAGAGGGAGGAAGTGGAGAGTCTGGCAGAGAACATGGACTACCCAGGTAGTAGGAAATGGAACCCTGAGGAGGGATTTCCCTAGAAGCAGAGAATCAAGTTGTGGCAAATCCAGTGTTGTGAACCAAATGTGTGTGTCTTCCCCAAATTTATATGTTGAAGTCCTAACTTTCAATGTGGCTGTATTTGGAGGTGGGGCACTGAGGGGTTCAATGATTTTAAAAGGAGTGGGGCCTTGTTCCAATGGTATTAGTGTCTTTTTATGGGAAGAGACACCAGAGCTTCCTCTGGCCTTTGAGGACATAGCAAGAAGATGGGCACCTGAAGCCAGGAAGAAAGCCTTCAACCAGAGCCAGCCAGAACCTTGATCTTGGACTTCAGTCTCCAGAACTATAAGGAACAAATGTCTGATATATAAGCCACCCAGACTGATGATATTTTATTATCACAGTGCTAATATATGTACGCAGTCTCTTTGGCATCCTAACTTTCCCCGAATTGGGTCTTTTGCCAACTTGCAGGTCCAGCATTTCAGTAATTGGTCCTTTAAGGGACTTCTGCCTTTTCGCTCTCTAAACAATTCAGTGGATTTGAATGGACCAGAAGAGTCATTGAGCAATTATCTAGTGATTAGCTTCCTTGTGGAGTCCAGAGAGAATTGCTGGAAGAAAATTGGTAAATTCTTTTCATTCTTAATAAAACCTAACATTATCTAGCTAATGCCTGATATTAAAAGTTCAAAGTCATTTCTGTACCATTGATCTTCAAAGAAATTTCCTAACTTATTTGACAAGGCCTGCAAAGATGTAGGCAAGGCTCCCTTCAGATGGGAGTGTAGAACATTTAATGAATTTGCAGCATAGCTGTCCTGCTCCTATCCTGCCTTGGCTCTTTTTGAGTCACTGGGTTGACTTGTAGCACATGTCACCCTCAGCATCCTGAGCCCTCTGAGCCTGGTGTCCTCATTTCCATTTCTGTTCTGGAAAGCAGCAGTTCTCGTGCCGTTTGATTAAGCTGGTTTTGAAAGAAGGACAGAAAGGATGCCCAGAACTATTGGGAGAGTGGGTGTTTCTGGGGTGATAACATGTCCTGTCCCTTTCCTGAGAAAACCCTCTCCCAATAAAAATGAATTGTCAGCTGCTCTTGAGGCCTATAAATTGATTTTGGCTTTGTCCATTACAGGTAGCTTCTGTGAAAGGAACCCATATAAATCTCATTCAGTCAGGGAATGTTTAAAATGGCAAACTTCAAAGTAAAGGTTTAACAAAAACCATAAATAAAACTTCAGAAGTAATGGAAGTGTTTATAAGCATCTGTGGAATTCTGCACAAGAACAATGAGCCCGGTTTGGGTGCCAGGAGATTGACGGAGGCGTTATGTTTGCAGCGAGAGAGAGAATATCCATCTTTATTTGGCCTCTGCTCCGGGCAACTGGACTTGGAGAAGCCGCAGAGATGTGAGCAGTGCTCCGTGGCCGGGCTCCCAGGGAGGGCGTTCATCACCATCAGGGCGGCGGTCAGTCCCAGGGAGCTTGCCAGGGCAGGTGGAGCTTGCAGAGAACCAGGGCTTTAAGGTGACCACACTCCCAGCCTGCTGTGTGCCTCTTGTGGGAAGGTAGAATATTACAATGAGGGCATGATCACCACCTAATGCCACCACTCATAGCCATGTGTTCATGTCTGGCTCTCCATCCAAGGAAACCGAAGGAAAGAGCGTTTGTGACTGGTCCAAGCCATCTGTGGAAGCCAGAGGAGAGGTGCACATTCCTAGGTCTGGATTCTCTCGCCATGTCCCTGTCTTGCCCATCTGTAGCCACTTCTCTATTCAACAGTAGTATCTCCTCCCTGCCAAGCCTTGGGCTGTGTACTGAGGATTTTGGAAGACACATCAGTGTGCCTCTCTTGAGGGGCTCTTACTCCACTATTTTGGACAGCCCAGTGTTCCCTCTGCTGAGGATGTACATGTGTAAAAAGCAAGGTATTGGATAAAACCATAGTAATTCCCATTGCCTCATTCAACAAGCACTGACTGTATTCTAGGCTCTGTGCTAGGTGCACAGCGAATGATAAAATGTGCGAGTGTTTCTCGTAAGGGCTAATTTCTAAGGAGGGCCCTGTAGGGGTGAGACTGGTAGGTGGAGGCAGCTGGTGGAGGTTTTCTAGAGAAGGCAGGGCTGAGCAGGACCCTCAAGGAGAGAGAGGGTTTGGGGAGGACAAACAGCTTTGAGACGGGAGGGGATGTGCATGTGGGGAGTTGTGTCAGATTAGATCAGCAATCTGGACAGCAGATGGATCACTCTCGGCACTGTTTCCTGGAGAATGGACTTGGTTAGAGCTTGGGCCAACCCTGGAGTAGGTGCTGGGCTCCAGCCAGAGGTCTTTGGCTGCACCCAGGAGCTGAAGTGCAGGCCTCTGTGGCTGGTAGTTGGGGAGTGGGCATGCTGGGAGGGCAGCCTCTTTTCTTCCTGTTGCTCTTCTTCCTCCCCTCTCAGACCAGCTGAGGTCCTGTGCTCCTCCAAAGCTCTTGCTTTGTGAGCTCTGATGCTCACAACCCTAGGCCCTCTACCAGAAAGATCTGAATCAGCCTGTGGCTAGCTCTTGTTTCCCAGGCAACCTGTGTTTCACGAGAGCAGTCTTCTGTGGTCCCAAAGACTCCATCCCAGACTGGTACACACTGGCAGTACCTCCAAACAAGACTGACAGGTAAAATAGAAGCTACTCAGTTACTTTTTTTTTTTTTTTGGTGTTTTGGTTGAACCCAGGGTCTCAAGCATGTTAGGCAAGTGCTCTACCTTTGAGCTGTGTCCTTAGCCCTACATTTGAATTTTAAGTAAAGAATGAATAACATTTTAAAATCATTTGCTATTTATCTGAGATTCACATTTAATTAGATAAGTTTAAAAAAAAAAATCTGGAAACCCTTGCCTAAAAGTCTTGTTTATTGGCTTTCAAAACTCAAGGGTTTCTAGGTTTATGGGACAGACGTGTCTTAGGAGCCAGGTTCACCAGGAGGTAGAGAGTGGTGCAGAAGTCAGGAGCCTGGGCTCTGGATCAAACTGCTCAGGTTTGAATCTCATCATCCCCATTTACAAACCTTAAGCAAGTGACTTACAGATTTCTCCAAGCTTCAGTTTTCTAATCTGTGAGGTAGGATTGGTGACAGTCCTTAGTTTACCTTTCCTTAGCCCGCAAAGTGCTAGCACAGGGACTGGCATTTAGTCTTAGCAGCATGGTAGCTGCCATTATTACTGCTGTGTTGTTTTTGCTGTCATCATGGACATCTGATGGGGTTGCACAGGTGGTCTCTCTGTCTCTGTCTCTGTCTCTGTCTCTGTCTCTCTCTTTCTCTGTAGCTGCTCCTTGGAAGTTCCCTCTGCTCCCTCAGTCTCTGCCTGCCTTTTTCAGGGTGGGCATTTCTGGGGGATTCCACCTACCCCTGCCTCTTCCCGAGTTGTGTCTTCCAAGCACAGGCTAGATTTGCTTGCCTCTGTCCCTCATAGAAACAATCCTGCCTTCGCCTAACACAGCTTAGTTCATGCCCACAAACACAACTTGGGTAGCAAATCCTTTCATAGACTTTATAACGGGACATAGATCATTACAGATGGGACTCAGGTTTTACAAAATATTTTAGGAGGTAGATAAATTAGATCATGAAAAGTGCATAAGGGACATCAATTATGCAGGAGCCAGAAGAATGATTATAAAGTGATCTGGCCTTAGTTTCTGCCCATGAAACATTTAACTGTGGCCATTAAAATAGAAAACATCCCTCGCTCCCTACTTCAGAAAAGTGGGCCGGTCTGGGATGCAGGCCTAGCCCAAGGGAGGTTGTAAAGTACAAGATGGCCTGCTTTGCTTGTGGCACTCAAGGAGGAAAAGGCCATCTGGGAGGAATAGAAAACAGAGACTGGGCTTGTTTGGAGAAAAATCCCAATGCTCTGAGAACACAGGGCCCTGTAGGAGCCCAGGTAGGGTGGTGGCTCTTCTGGCTCCTGTGACCCAAGGCAGAAAGATGTGCACCTGAACATTACGGGTGAATGGTTAGATATATAGTCACTCCAGGATCTTCACAAATTCCCTCAGGATGTTATGCCTGTCCTGCTTCCTGCCCAAAAGCAGCACAAACCTGACTACCGAGGGGCTGGCATCTGCCACGCCACCTGGACTAGATGTTGGCCCATAAGCCTCTGGGAGAAGGGGCAGGTGATTGTGACCATGCAAACAAACTATACAAGTCATCTTCTCTACCGGGCTTCGGTAACCACAGCTGGTCCCAGAAGAGGCCATGATTTATGTCTCTGACAGAACCCAGACCTTCCTCTGAGCCACACAGCTTGGCTCTTGATTCCGCTTTTCACTCTTTGGCTCCTGTGAATACATTTCATTCCCTGCTGGACCATGTGCCGTGCTTCTGGGAGGTGGGCACCCTCTTCCTCCTTCTCCTCTTGTTCTTGTGGGCATTGACCTGTGCATCTGGGTGCTCCATCTGAGCCTTTTAAGGATTGGTAAGGGTGAAGGTGAGTTACCTGCTAAAGATATCTTGTCAGGCATTCCTAGGTGCTAGTCTCTTGGTGGGTCATCCTTACACTATCTGGTATCTTTTTGAGTGAGGCTGTGTTTCTTTTTGGAGTTGGTCTCTTGGCTTTGAGCCTGCCTGCCTTGTGGAGCAGGCAGCATCAGAAGGGATAGGGCAAAGTGGCAGTGACTGCAGTACACACCGTCCTCAGCAACATGTCCTCAGTGGGAGAGCTTAGCTCAGTGTTTGAAACTGATTGTGCTTGGGAAGCCGAGAGCTTTGCAAGGGAAGCAGAGCAGGTGGTGGTGCACTGGGTGATGGGATGGGTCTGTCCCTTCTAGAGCAGGAATATGTTCCCCGTGGGCCAGCTTGTCATGAGGTCTGTATCTTCCTTCCCCCAAATTAACATTTCACTGGCTCCTGTTTAATTCTGCCTTGCTGCCAGGCAAGAACAAAAGGTTTTTTGGGGAGTGGAGACAGCAGTGATAGGACTTATTAATATCACCAGCCTGGGATTTTGACAGTGTTCTCACTGCATGTGTGACCTCGGGTAAGTTACTTATCCTCTGTAGCTTCATAGTTTTCTTAACTGCGGAATGGGGATGCCAGGGATGCCTGTCTCACCTTATGCATAAAAAAGGAATTCTCTGACCAGTACTCTTCAAAGAATGGTGTGTTCTCCCTGGGGTGGAAAGATGGGTGTGGAACTTTTAGACCAGTTTTCTTTGTCTTTTAGAGATTGGGGTTCAGGAGCAAGCATTTGGTGTTTCTAGCCTCAGTTTATTCATCCATAAAATAGAATCAGTATGTGGTCAGATTAGCCATAAATATCAACGGGCTGCATGTTCAAATGCTGAAGCCATTTCTCACCAGGGTATAAACTACCCATCTACTTTACACTTGCATTGTTAGATCATTAGTACTGTTGTTAATGACAGTGGCTAACATTTATCTAAAGCATCCCCTGGTGCAAAGTGCTGGACTAATCTCCTGAAGACATTCCTTCATTTAACCTCATAACTCAAAGGATGCAGCTGAGCCTAGAGAGACTAAGCAACGTGCCTAAGACTATAGAACTAGTAAGTAAGAGAGGCAGGGAACTCAAGGAGCCTGCCTGCAGGACAGAGAAATGCAGGTCTGCCAACACAGTAGGAGCTTTTCTAAGTCCTGCTTGTGAGCCCATCATTGTAGAATGGGAGTGGATTGTAGTGGTGAGAGGACAAAGGACTTTCTACTGTTTCCTTTATTTTTTTAAATTTATTTTGAAAATAAAAGAAGGAAAACATATTAACAGACATCCATTTACAAAATAGCATAAGAACAATACAAGCAATACTGAATTACAGACAACGTGGTAGGAAATTAACAATGGTTGTTGTATTACGTATTGATACCTTCAAAGTGGTTTCTCAGGAAAACAAATAGAGACATGCAAGATTGATCAAATAAGTAACCATTAACTGTTCCTTTCAGTAAAGCGATAGAAGTCAGTAGTATAACTATGTTAGCTATCCTATATGTAAATACATACATAATTTTCCCTTCTTCCTTTTCTCTTTTCCCTCACCCCGGTTGCTCTTTACTTTTGAGCATTTTCCTTTCATTGTCACTACTGTTTCCTTTATACTTGGTAAAAGGAGCTCCATGAAAGTAATTTTATTTTTCCCTTGGATTCCAACACCTTGTGTTTGTTTGTTTGTTTGTTTTTTGTTTTTCTCTGGTACCGGGAACTAAACTCACGACCCAGCGCTTGCCAGGCAGGCGCTTTTTGCCACTGAGCTAAATCCCCAGCCCCACCTTGTGTTCGTTAACTTCCTATTTCTGTAACAAATACTTGACATAAATCAGCTTATAAAGACACAAGGTTTATTTGGGTTCAGTTTTGGCAGTTTCAGTCCATGGTTGGGCCGACCCATTGCTTTTAGGACTCTGGTAGGACAAGGGTAGCACATGTGGCAGGAACACATGACATAGCAAAGCTGTTCACTCCATGGCCAGGATGTGGGGGTACAAGGAAGAGCTTGGGGCCCCACAAACCCCTTTGAGGGCTGGCCCTGCAGGACTTAAAACCTTCTTCTAGGCCTCGCTTCTTAGAAGTTCTGCCCAGTGGTGCCACAGGCCAGCCACCATGTTTTAACACACGGGCCTTTGGGGACATTGCAGATCCAAGCGGTAGCATCCCTAAAGGGGTTTTCTAGAAGTTTGGAAATTACTTCTCAAAATCTAAACCTCTTGGTCTTTTGTGTGAGTGGGGTGGTGGTGCTGAGGCTGAGAATGAAATTGGAAAGCAAACTTGAATTCTTATGGAAGGGTACTCTCTGGCCCACCTTCCCCAGCTCTCTGACTGGGAGAGGAGGTGCTCGTTCACCCTCCACAGAGGAATGTGACAGCCCGGTTTCACCCTCATCTTTGTTTCTTAGATTTCCCTCACTACAGCATGGGGTGAGAACTCAGGCAAATTACCAGTGTTTCTGAGTGAAACAGGCAGGCCTGCGGGCTGCGGCCTGGGAAACTGTTTGCTGTTGTTTAGGACATAGAGACTAACCAGCTCTTTGTTATTTTAGATCTTGGGTTGTACAAACCTGTGTTTGTGTCCTGTGAGCTGAGCTGCTCTGGCTGTTGCTGGCTACCCTGGCCCACACCTCCCAGCTTTCTGCCAGAGAAGGATTGAAGCTGTTCTTCTGACCCCAGGTGGAGGATCACAGGGGGGTACTTTATTAGCTTGGCTGGGTAGTGTGCCTGTCCCTGACCAATCTCTGAGGGCAATGAGGGGGTGTCTGTGACCTGTCCGTCTTGGTTTGTTTGGGGTTTTTTTTTGGTACCGGGAATTGAACTCAGGACCTTGGGCTTGCCAGGCAGGCACTTCCCATCTTGGATCAGAGCTCTATGTCTGGCCATTTCCCACAGCCGGCAGTGACAGAGGAATGAACATGGAGCTCTGTGCCCTACCAAGTGATTGCAGCAGGCTGAGAAGCGATTCCTTGCGGGACAGGTGCATTTTCAGATAGGGGAGAAGGAGGCAGATGAGGCTGTCATAGCCCAGGTGTTTTTTTTTTTTTTTACCAACAGGGCAGAATTATAGTTGTGAAACAAGTCTTTGCCAATTTGATGAAAGGAACAGTGTCTGATTTAAATGAGTATTTCTTGATTCCTAGTGAGGCCAATTATTTTCCCACAGATTTGTTGCCACTTGATTTCCTTTTCTGTGACTCACCTGTCTGTGGCCTTAGCCCATTTCCAGGAGCTGCTGTTGAGCACTTCAGTGGCGCAGGGGTGGCTAAACATGACTTTGCTATTTTCCACCACCTTTGGTGGGTAACTGGGTCGACTGCATTCACTCCTGCTTGGAATAAACCCAGCTGAGCCTTCAGGAAACCATGTGGAAATCCAAGAAAAATGCTCTGACCTTAATCAAATTTCTTGTATTACGAGTGGTTATTAAACATTTTATGTGAGCATTGTAATTACTGATTATAGCCAGTATCAATAGCCTCAGATAATCACTGTGTAACACTAATTAGCAGGTACTGAGTGACCCCCAGTGAATGGTCTGCAGCAGTTTGGGACTTTCTATAATTGATGCAAGCTGAACCAGCAGGTGAGCATGCTGGCTGGGCGGGTGTGCGTGCATCCTAGGCTGAGCCCAGTGGACGGGCAGGGCAGCTGTAGCAGAAATCAGGTGGCTGACTGGGGGAGTCCCCCAGGGCAGCTGACTTTTCTGAGCAACACAGTGGGCTGTGTAGTGGCCTGCAGTCTCTGGTGACATGTTGTGTGAGTTACTGAGATCTTATGCTGAGTGGAGTGAGGTCTCCAGCCTGAGAGGTGGGTTAGCGATCATTGACTCACCTGCTCGTACGTACATCCCACTGGCCCCTCCTTCTCCTTCTAGCACACACCTACACACAGACACACACCAACACGCAACACACATACAACTGCTCAACAGTTATTAACTTTGTTTGGAATGTGCGTGTTTTTTCTTTTAAAAAATAGACGCATATGAGCAGAATTAGCCAAATGCCAGGGTGGCAGAAAAGGAAAGAGAAACTCTGAATCTGACCAGTGCAGGTGATTACATTATTAGCCTTTGAAGTCAACAGAAAAATTAAACTTTCAGAGTTTTTCAAAAATGTTGCTATTTAATATTGTGCAACTGCTAAACTATGCAGTTTTGTTGAAGGAACAAACAACTAGCTAATAGTCTGTAATTTTGTTTTTTGGATTAAAAGTAAAAAGAAAACATGTAGAATTCCAGTAGACATTAATGATTATTGTTTACTATCCATATTTCTTATCACTTTAGTTTTTCATCATTCAATAAAATTACTATTCCTCCAAAGAAAATAGACATAGTAATTGTACAGACCTATGGGGTATAGTGTGATAATTCTATACATACATGTAGTGTATTATGATCAAATCAAGGTAGTTAACATTTCCCTTTTGTTACGGCAAAAATTCAGGCTGTATTCTGCAAGAGACCAAAGAGAACAGACAAAGTTTTAATTTAGACCGGTCACCTCTCATCCTGACTTGCAAGTCCAGGAAGTCGGCGTGGACCTGTCTTTGTTCCCAGGTTATATACATTTTTGGTTTCCATGGTAACAGAAAGGAATGTTGTAGCCCTGGCCACATGTTGTTTTCCTTGTGCCATGTAACCGGGTCAGGCTGTGGTCATGAGCCTAACCACAATGATATATACTTTCTGTACTCTGTTCTATATGTCCCCCTTTAGATAACCATACATTTCCTTTATGGTTACAATGTTTACCTAGGGCCAGGAGATGGAACTGCCCAGGCAGGGTCATGGAGGGTCACCTAGGCCTAGGCTCCCCCTTATCTTGGGGAGACATTCCTGGGCAGTGTTGATCTGGGGAATTAGCTCTTACACTGTCCTAGGAGGCTTCCCAAGGCACCATGTAGGCTTTTACGAAAACTATTTTATCTAAAATAATATGCTAAGATTCATTGCCCCCTACATTTTCTTTTAACACTTATCACTTCAAACGCCTCTCCTCTCCTGTAGCTCTTTATAAAACATGGGAAGTTGTTGGGAATTATGACCCCCTACTGTGTCATAGAGCATAGAACTTATTCTTCCCAACATGACTGTTGTCCAACTTCCACTATCCGCTTCCCTTCTACCTTTCCTAACCTCTAGTGACCACTGTTCTGCATTCTACTTCAGTAAAGCCAACTTTCTATTGGAGTGCTTCTTTTTGTGAGTTTTATTCTGCCTATGACAGGTAGCAGCTCCCTGCACCGTGCTGAGGGCTACTGGCTGCAAAATGTCTGGATCTCTTTAGTACCACAGCTTAGGTACCTAGTGGTGTGCGACATCGGTGGGAGGACGGAGGGTGAGAGACTTCCTCAGCCTCAGGACAGCACCTTCCTTCTGGGGAGCAGGCTAGAAATGATCACCAGGGACCATGCAGAAGGCTAAGACCATTGGTAAGGCAGTCAGAGAGTGGGGCAAAGGGATCCAGTTATACCACCCATGGGAGTCTGCTTCTAGCTACACACGGTGAGAGAGAGGACTTTGGGGTGAGAATGCCGGCTTCACCTTCCACCTGTTCTGGAGTTTGGGAGAAGCTGCAGCACCACTCTGAGTCACAGTGTCCACTCCAGCAGAGGATGCTGACCCCTACTTTGGGGCAGGTCATCTCCAGACAGCACAGGCTTAGCGCAAGCACTGCACCTAGAACCATTTGCTCTGGGCCAGACACCCTGCTCCGCCTTCTCCTAGCTTGTGAACAAGTTACCAGAACCCCTGAGTCTCTGTCCTGAGGACAAACTGAGGATACTAATAGTAGCTGCTCACTGGATTATTCTGGGAATTAAATGAGTTGTAAGGAACATACAGCAGCAAATATTACAGGTGCATATGGAACTTAAATCGATGAAAAGCTATGTAAAATTTGCCTTGACATGGGCCAGAAAGCCCCAACAGAAAGTGCTTAAAACATCTCTTGTGCTGAGTGTTGGGAGTACAGAATAAGAACTGACCAGGTCAGGTCCTCCCCTTGCAGGTCCAGTGGACAACACTGGCAGTGCACCGGAGGACAGCAGAAACAGGATCATCTCTGGTGGTGGTTTGGAATCATCAGCCGTTCTGAGGTGGAATGAGGCTATGGAGGCTGTGGGGTGGAAGGAAGGTTACTGTAGGCAGGTGGACCCCACAGAACTGTTGGAGTAGACACTTTCATGAGAGGAGGGAGGGAGCCATGGGAGGAGGCACAGAGACCTCGTCGCTGCTGCTGCTCCACTCACATCCCTGAATCCCATCACCCTGCTCATGCACACCGCCTCCCAACCAGCCTGGCCTGGCTTCTGGCTCTTTGTTGGTGGACTGACCTTAGACTACTGAGATTGCTGTCCCTCCACAGAAAGCCGGAGGCACCTGGGCACTTTCATCCCCCTTGGAGGCAGCCTTAACTGATGGCTAATGATACAGAGGTATACGTCTTTACCGCCACCCCCCCCCTTCCCTGATAAGCACAAGCCCCAGGAGTCCCCCATACTGTTTCCAGGGCTCCCTCCAGGATTGGAGTCACAGCCACTTTCTATGGGACTTCACTAGGCAGTCCTCGCTCCCCAGGCTTCCTTCCCCTCCTGGTCCTTCCTGCTCACATCCCTGGTGGCTTTTCATCGGAACATTTTACTAATAAACAACTTTCACATGAATCTCTCCTCAGGGTCTGCTTCCTGGGAATCTGCAACAGACCCGGAGTATTTGCCTGTCGAAGGAATAGCAGGAGCCCCAGAGGTGGGGTGGAGGGTGGGGACTATAGGCAGCTGTGCCATCATTTGGGGCCCTTGAGGGTGTGCAAAATTTTAATTTTTCCAGGAGCAGTAGGAAGTTATTGGAAATTTTTGGGCAGAGAAATAACATAGTGTAATTTTTTTTTTTTTTTTAAGGAAGGATCTTCCTGGTCACTGTGTAGAGTGTGGACCATTAGGGAACAGGAGAGGAAGCAGGGTGATGAGCTCAGACACTGTGGTGGTCTCCCGGGAGAAGGGTGAGGGGCTTGCACTAGGAGGGGAGCCAGGGAGATGGATTTATTCTAGAGGATGGGTCATTACGTGACAGCATGGATCCTGCTTTAGAGTTTGCTCAAATGGATAGCAAGTTCAAAATGAGGACTAGGAACTGGTGGTGACTCATAGTGGTCCTCCTCCTTGAGCTCTCTTCTGTCGAGCCGTAGATGCAAGAAGTAGCCTCTCCTAAACCCGGTTGTCTTTTCATAATGTCGCTTTGTGCCTTGTCTTAGCTTCTCGTGCCCAGCTGCAGGGCAGTTTCCAGCGTGGGCCGTGTCAGAGGAGTCACATGGGAAGAACGTGGGAAGGATGGTGAGGTCTTGGGCAGATATCTATACAACTCTGGGCCTAGGTCTTTGCTTTGAAATGAAGGGACTCAGTGCAGGGCGTATAAAGGCCCTTCTGAGGCCAATTCTGGGCCTTTCGAAGGGAGATTTTAGTGAAAGCTTTGCCTGAGACGTGAAAGGCCAGAGGCCCCCTCTCCCCCATACCCAGCCTGTAAGGTGCGCAGAGTGGATATCGTGCCATCCAAGTTGGAAACTCCTGGGGACCCTTCGCATAAGGCCCAGAGAGAGCCCACTTTAGCTGTGATTGTGTCAAGTTGGGATCCACATTATTTCTGCAGCTGAAGACAAGATTTCCTCAGAAAGCAATCAAAATGCTAGTGCAAGTGATGTTCCTTCCAGAAAACAAGTATTTAGAATATTAAAATGCATGGCTTCTCAGCCCCCAAAGGAACAGTTTTTGAGAGAAACCAATTCTTTTCTGCCTGAGAAGACTATGTGAGCTTCAGTGGGAGGTGGGCTGTCTTCGAGAAGCATTTCTTCCCAGGATGTGCATCTTTTCATGATCCGAACACAAAAAATGATGCTGTTGGTTGTGACTTGAACCAGGAAGAATGACATGATCTGGGGCATATCTGATGTACAGTTGTGGAGGGTCTATGTTCCCGGTTGCTGGGCAGTCATTCAGCTGCCCTAGGGACCTAAGGACCTAAGGACAGTGGGAAGCCTACCTCCATAGCCTTAGCCTACTGCTCAGTTTTTCCTGAAGTAGCCATGGGAGTTTGGGAGGATCTGATTTGTCTATGGGAACCTTTAAACTATCCAAAGCCCAGTAGAAATTTCACTTCATAGGGTCTATTCTGGAAACACAATCCTCCATGTGGGCAAAGAGATATCTATGTGATTGTTCATTGGAATTTGTTTTTAACAGTGATGAACTGGAAGCAGCCTTAAATGTTCTGAGTATTAAATCAGTGGAAGGATAGCCACACTAGAGCCAACTATCAGGCAGAAAAATCCATAATCTGTATGTGTGTACCGTGTTGCAGAAAGATCCACAAACTTTACTAAGTAAAAAAGTGAAGTTGCAGAGTAATTTGTATCGCATGCTATTTATGTTAAACACTTTCCATGAATGTAACTTTGCTTCTCCATGTACCTGAGAAACTAGCAGAGCAAACTGAAAAATGGTTGTCTCGGGAGGGTACTGGATTGGAGATGACATCCTTAAGGGGCTTTGGTTTCATACCTACAGTTTGGTTATTCAAAATACTTTTTGAAAACCTTGCATAATTAAGGTAATGAAGGTAATTTTTACCTATTGTAAGAAAGTTGTTAAATACCGATAAATGTCACCCTACCTGTCATGATTAACATTTAGTAAATTTCCTTAAGTATTTTATATCCTGTAAAGCATTCTCTATACACAATTTTGTATCCTATTTGTTTTCACTTAAGATTTTGTCATAATCACTTTCTGTGCTATTTCAAACTCTATAATTATCTTCATTAGCTATATACTTTTTTTTTTTTTTT
>NW_004955408.1:5017734-5059959 GCF_000276665.1 Chinchilla lanigera | reverse complement strand
TTTTTTGTCTTTTTGAGACAGGGTCTCGCTATGCAGTCCAGGCTGGCCTTGAGCTCACTTTGTAGCCCAGGCTGGTCTCGAACTCACAGCGATCCTCCTGCCTCACTCAGCCTCCCGAGTGCTGGGGTTACAGGTGTGTGCCACCACACCAGGCTTCTCCTATCTGTTTTAAAAATGATCAGTTTGTCTAGTGGATTAGCTTCCCATCATTGTGATAAGGTGTCTCAGAGCATCAGCTTGTAAGGAGGAAAGGTTTATTTTGGCGCTTAGTTGTGGAACTTTCAGCCTGTGATCAGTTGGCCTCATTGCTTTTGGACCTGTGGGGAGGCACGGGAAGAGGAGTGGAGGGAGTCCTGATATCCCCTTCAAGGCCATGTTCCCAATGACATCGCTTCCTCCCACCAGGCCCCTCCTCCTTAAGGTTCCACCACCTCTCAGTAGTGCCCCAGGCCTTTAGTCCACAGACTTTGTGGGGCACTTATTCACAGTGTCAGCTAGGAAATCTTTCATTGGTCTTATGGAATAACTAAAATCATTAATATCCCCATGCCTGCTGCAGTGCCTACTACACGGGGAAGAGCTGTGTGTGTGTGAATGAATGAGGGGTAGGAAGTTGAGATACTGTCTAAGGGGCGGGTTATCCAGGCCCCCCTGGGGGTCATGCAGGCAGGAGAAGCTAGACCACATGTTCAAGCTGGGGCTGATAAATCAGGTCAGTAACACTGTTTGTTCACACAAGCCTCTTCTGTGGAATCATTGCCAGTGGATGGCATGGACACGTTCTGTGCTAGGGCCCTGGGGTGTTGGGTTGGAGGCTTACTTTGGCACTGACCCTGTTTCCCTCTCTGAAAGCATTTTCACCAGTCTACAAACCATTTTGTGATCTGCATACAGACAGGGAGGTTTCTGGATGTCTGTTTTCTGTGTAATCAGGTCCCTGGAGTGCTTCTCACGGGTGGCCAAGGAGGAGCTGGGCCCATCTGTTCTTTAAGCCTCAGTTTTCTGTTCTGAAAAATGAAAGTATCTGTATCAGTTAGGATCTTAATAGGAAAGAGATAGAAAACCCAAAGGGTAATTAAGGGAGGTTAAAGAAGGGACTGTTTATAATGATGTGGGCGTGATTAAGGGATGATGAAGATGCATTCTGCGGTGAAACCACTGCTATCCTTAGGTTTGACAGCAAAAGGAGAAGGAACCATTTCTGGAACTCTGGGAGAGCTGTAGTGCTAGAAGACAGGCTTCAAAGAGAATATGTGGCTTTAACTTGCTATTCTGTGTTGAGATTTGGCATAAACACTTTGATCTCTATTTCCTCCTATCATCCAGATCTCTACGGGTACTGCCCTTTGACAAAGCAACCAAAAAGCCAAAATAGTCTGTCTGGACCAGTCAGCCAGGACACAGAGCAGGACACAGAGAAGGCAGAGAGTAGCTCTGCAGGGCAGGCGGAGACTATCTAGAATGTGACCTGCTCTGCTCTTTTGAAGGGAAAAACCTATAGCTCTTTAGCTCCTGCACTGCTCTTTTGAAGGGAAAAACCTGTATCCCTAACACAATGGAAATACAAAGGCCCACCAGCTACCAGATGTTACTATGATGTCAACTCAGTTGTACCCTTTCCAGGAAGTAAAATGTTAACATTTGCTCATGTCCTTTGTATGTGGCAGTGGGTAGAGAAAAGATAATAATGCGAACAATTAAAATGAAACATGCGTGCTTCAGTCTGCTTTGTAGCTGATCGTGAGGCTTAAATTGATCATTATAACTTTTGTTTTTCATCAGCCATTCAATGTTTTGTTTTTTCACCAACCATTTACTGGTCTTCTGCCAGCACTCTAACTGGTGGGCTTATTGTTTTTAAACCGGTGGTGTGACCTAAACCTTGTTCATACAGGATCAAGGCAGAGTTGTGTACGTGAATAGCCTTTGTTCCTGTCACCATGGCTACATGGGCCTATGATCAAGTAGTGGAGCGTCTGGGGAAATAGGTGGCTAGCATACCCATCATAAGATCATTCCATGCGTCTGATTACTGGAGCCTTCTGTGCAGTGAGGCTGGAGAGGATATATGTAGGAAATGTGGATATCATCTCACATATTCTAAACTCACTCTGTGAGGCCCTTCCTCTTACCTGCCTTTGTGTCAATGTTTCAGTCTTATTTATGTTCCTGATCAGCTGTCTACTTATTAGTGACACTCTAAACAGGGTAGGGTTAGCAGGCCTTTTCTTCTTCCATGTGATATAGGTAACTACACGTACTTCCTGACCTTCTGTCCACTGGGGTGATTTCCCCTTTACTACTGTCTTTTAGGATCACCCTTGATTGAAGTTGCAATAAATTGTCCATTCTGATTCATTTTAGCATGCTGTGCAAACCACCAGGAAGACAGACCACCTGTGTCTCTCCTCCTTATTGATTATAAGGAGCTGCTTGTGAGGTGTAGGCTGAGATGGATGTGGTGAAGCGCTAAGAATAAGTACCTTGGGATTCTAAGTCACGTGCTGTACAGTTGACTCTTACCTTCTTGACATTTTCAGGCTTGATGCTATGCACACCATTTCCACTGACAACACATTTCTGTGTTTATGATTCAATGGATCATATAACTCACTTTATGATGGGTGGTTTGAGTCACGTAGTCACCTAGTATACAATGATCTGGTGTTTGGTGTTGGCCAGGGCTTGGTAGGCAGTCAGAAGCTATGTAACAAAGACCTATTATTAGAAGAATTCTTACTCTAAAACCTTGGGATTTGTGGTATAGTTTCTCTACTAGTTCTTGCTCTGTATAACATCTCCATCTGCCACAGATATTTCTAGTATAATTGGATATGCAGGTCACCAAATGATAATGCAATTTATAGCCAGGAATTTCTGTAGAAACTCTCAAAACTGGAATATTAAAAAGTTACCCAAATAAGAGGTTAGAGCAAGATGCCCAGATGTGATAGGTTTCCTTCACCATCCAAAGAGACCCAAACCAGTGTTGTGCTTTTCTTTGAAGTAAATGGTAGAAGGAAAAACAACATCTTTGTCATTTTACAAAGACATACCTATATGTTCTATGTTACTACAGTCTTAAAAATGTCATTTATATGACAGGACCTTGAATTTTTGTGGGGTTTATTCATCCATATCTTCCTAAAATATGTATTGTACTAGTAAGTAGCTTCTTCTTAGTAGGTCAAATTAGAATAATAATATAACCATAGTAGAGTATTGTGATTTTTCTGTGGGCTAAATAAGATAATTAAGATTATTTTGTGACGGAGAACAGGAGAGTGAATAATAACTTCCAGATAAGATAATAAAGGTATACCACTATCCTGGCCATGTGAAAGTGAATGGTTTCCAATTTTTTACTGAGTGGGATTTGTTAGATTAATAAATGAATGCCAGGTTTTTATGCAAGAGAAATGTAGTGTCTTAATTACTCTTTCTGTTGCTGAGACAAAATACCCAACACCCAAAGTTAAAGGAGGAAAGGTTTATGGCTCAAAGTTTGTAGCGGTTTCAGTCCATAATTGACTGGCTTCAAGGCAGGGTGGCATGGTGGAGGGACATTGCAGAGGAAAAATAGTTCATGGCAGGCAGAAGGCAGCAAAGCAACAAAGTAGCAAGCAGCAGGTGACAAGTGACAAGCTGTGACCCTCTTTCTTTCTTTTATATTCTATCCAGGCTATCCATCTTTAGGGCAGTTATCACTTGTACCTAGAGTGGGGCAATCTTAATCCTAACATTGCACCATGGATCAATTTCAATGTCACATCCTTGCTGTCAGCATCACACACCTTTGATCCAGCTACCTCTGCAAAGTCCTGCCTATGACTGCATGTGGCTTTGTGGGGACATTCATACACAAGTCATGACATGTAGCTTTCTCATGTGAGGACAATGTGTCAAGTAGCAAAGAAGTTGCAGGAGTATTTAGGGATTCAATGTGTTTGTCTCCCCAGATGTCCCTATCCCATGTGTCCAGATCTTCTATCTTCTTTACCAGTGCCTTTATCTTAGCAGTTTCTCAAAACTGGCACTACTGACATATTGGAGTGAGTAACTGTGGGTCATATTCTGTGCATTGTGGAATGTTTCTACCATCCTTGGCTTTTTCTTGTTAGATATCAGAAATATCCCCCACAGTGGCAACCCCAGATTTCTCCAGATATTGCCAAATGTTTCCTTGGAGGCAAATAACTCCCAGTTGAGGACTGCTGTTATAGTATAAGATATCCGGAAAGATCTTATGACTCTATAATTTCATTTACACTTTTTTGCTTGACCCTCTGCTATATCTGCCTCTCAACTATAAGCGATGAGGAACTGTTATGAAGTCTTCCTGGTTTATCATCTTTTTTTATGCTCAGGGATTCAAGTTTTCATGTTTTCCTTTTCTAGATCATTAAATGAAGAATTGTGTATGCTATATATGTTACAATATACAAAACAAAGAAATGGTCAAAGGAAACTCCAACTTGATGATTTTGCTTTTATTTGCATAACTCTTACATGTAGTACTATAATGTATAACAGAATATAAAAATGCAGTACTGTACTATACAATACAATCAGCAAAATTACAGTGCTGTATAAATAAGGTATACTGTGCAAAAAAGACATTGATGCTCTATAAACAAGATATACAGAGCTGTACAAAATGACATTCAAGCTATTATTTTAGTCATTGAGTCAAGGACCTTGTCAATGTCATCACTGAAATGATGATTAGGAGATGTAGAAGGCCCAGGTAAGGGACATGACAAAGTAGAAATAGAAGAACTAGTTGTTGGGGTCCTGGGTGTAGCATTTGAGAAGAATCCCATTAGTGGGTCTATTTTGTCATTTTGTTGTTTGCTTCATAAACTTCATGATGCCATTGTAAAAGTTCACTCATTTGCCATTCCAGTTGTGTCAACTGTTCCGACTGATTTGGATCTGTAGCCTGTAGTTCTAACATAGCTGTATTCCCTTTAGAGAATACACTATAGACAATACACTGCAGACAGTATACTCACTGAGGAACTGGTGGAATTTTCATGCATAGAATCAAATACAGAATAGAAGCCACTATAAGGCTGCACTACTGCTCACATTCCTGTGTTGGAAGCCTAAATGTGAGTTGAAAGTCTGATTAGTCTGATTAAACAGGTGGGTCATTGAATGAGGAATATCTGCATTCTCTTTAGAGCAGTAGGCAGCAGTTGGCCCATCCAAAAGTCTTTGTAATCACCTATTGCAGTGACAAAGTCAGAGCTGCCAACACTTTCTGTTTACCTGCACTCGGTTGTATGCCATCACTAGTCATAATTCGAAGTGTAATGTCACAGATTATCACTATCCCATCTGTCCTTAGGAAGAAGCTTGTCCATGCTCTTATCACATGCATGAGTAACTCAATGCTTGAATCCCGTATTAAGGTCCTATTTCCTGTGGATACTTCCAGTACCAAATTACAATTCAGGGGAAAAAAATGACACACTCAAAAGAGTAGGTGTAGCATAGTGGTAGAGTGCTTGCTTAGCATGCTGGAGGCTCTGGGTCCCCCCACCCCACCCCCAAAACGAAGATTAATGAAAGGACTGTTCATAAAGTTGTGAGCAGGATGAAAAGGAACCAACAGAAGGATGATGTAGCACCCGGGATCTACTAAGAACAATAAGCTATCACTTCCCGTAAAGGGAAGAGGACCAAAAAGGACATAGTTCTGAGACCTACTGACAGCTGTGGACAAGGGGAATAGGTCTCTAAAGTTATTGCAGCTTTAGATAAAGAAATATTATTCCTGTTGAATTGATGCCTGGTAGGAGAGGAGGCAGGAAACAAATGCTTTAATCTTCCTTCCCACCCTCTGATCTTTTGCTGAACTGGAAGTCAGAGGGGAAGAAAACCCATTTATACTATCTGTGTAGGTCAGCCTCCCAGGGCACGGAACAAGAGTGGAAAGGAATGGGTGGGAATGAGCTGTTTCTCAATTCTATTTTCAGTTACACCAACTTCCTTTGCAGTAATTTAATCTTCTAGACCAGTGATGGGGAACCTTTTAAAACATTCAATGATATAGACAGTCTGCTGCGGCACATATGCCATAGGTTCGCCACCACTGTCCTACACCCCGCAAGAACTTTTAGAATCATTTACCAATAGGCTGAGGTGCAGCTGGGTGGGAGGGCTCTCATCCAGAATGTGCAAGGCCCAAGATTAGATCTCAGAATTACAGAAAACTACCAATCCCCTCAAATCACTTAATCATTTTTGAGTGGTATATAATGAAGATAAAATTTTAATTAAAAATTGAGACTAGTATTGTTAAAATTATATTATAAAGTTTCTCCATGAACAGCATTTAATAATATTAATTATAAATAAGAACAAATTAAACTTTTTCCCATTTACCCACTGATGATAATTTTATAATAATAAAAATAGTAGCTAACGTTTATTCTGTACTTTCTACATATTAGGAGCCACAGTAAGTGCTTTGCAGGCATTAGTTAATTTAATTTCTTTTTAATTAGTTATGCAAGAAAAAACATGCTTTGCTAACAAATAAACTGACATGTTTGTTGGGGGGCTAAATGTGTATTAAAATGCAGATTGAGGTTTAGCTGTGTGTTCAGCATCAAACAGAGAGCAGCCGCTTTCATGGCCTGGTGCTTTGCATTTTTGCATTGTGCACTATAAAACCACAAATGTTTATTTGTACAATGTTTGCATTATGTTTTAAATGACAAGATAGAAGGAATAGCCTCATGCTGTTATTTGTAAGCACTTTGCCACAAATAACATATTGCATGTGTGGGCCGTCTTTATTACCTACAAATGAAATGCCAAATAGAATATAATTATCACTACATTTTCTTTTTTAAACATTTTAAACATTTTGAAGTACCCAAGACATCTAGATATACTGTCTGTGATTTCTGATCAGATGGATGCAACTTACTTATCTGGCAAAAATCATCCTGGGGTGATTTTGCATAATTATTACAATTTTCTACAGTCTTCATTCATTTGTTTTATTTTAACATCAGTGCTTCTTATGCTTCCTGACTTTAACCAATGGCCCAGTGTGTGAATAAATTAAATAATGTATGACTAAGAATAAGGATGTTTAAAAGAGTGTAATGATTAAACCTACTATGGCAGTTAGCACTTGTTCAGCTAAATTACAGATTGATTTCAAAACTGATTTGTTAGCAGATTTATCTGATCTCCACAAACTGCTCTTCTGGCTCTCCTGGTGCACACTGAGGAGATCTTTAAATTTAAAAATTATTTTCTGTAATTTAAGAGTGGATATCCTCGCTGATGGATATGAGCCTTCCTAGCTCCCACAGCCCTGCAGGTCTGTAGCTGGTGATCGGCGTTGTGCACAGCTGGGGCTCCTCTGCTCTCCTCCCCGCTGTGAGCTGTGGCCACAGTAGCTTTGCAGGAGGCCAGGTGGGGACGATCAGCCCTGACAGAGTGGAGCTTTCAGAAGGTCAAGCAGCCAGCATGTCGAAGCTGGAAGAGACATTGGGATCATTATATTGCTCCAAATATTCTGTACTGTGGAGAAAGCAATCTCAGCGATTTATAGCAGCGGATCTGTGATGAGAGCAAGTACCGTCCCTTCTCTCCTCCCAACCAGTGCGGAAACCATTCAGCACTGAGCACGTCTCCGATCTCCCAGGATCACCGATCCTCTTTTATATGTGGCCGTGATAACTTTCCAGGGCAGCTGGACCGAGTGACCAGCTGGGGGTGGGGGAGTGGTGAGGGTGGGCATCTATCTCCATAGTCCAGAAAAGACTCCGAGTTCTCACCTCTGATGTGTGCCTAGGGCCAGTCCAGCAGGTAGAGGTGCACACGTGGTTTTCTAAGCACCATTTAATAAGTATTATGCAGTCTTCACTGAAGGTTGAAGCCGCTGCCAAGGCTAGCTAATGGAATGTAAGATGATGCAAAAGGCTGTGTGTCCTTTTTGGAAAAGCAATGTAGCTCTCCATACAATAGCCTTTCTGATCACAGGACAGACCGAGAGAGGCTTGCACACCTGATAGAAAATGCAGGAAACCCTGACTGTCTTTCTTGAGCATCAAGGTGCCCAGCAGTGGAGCTGACTTCTTGCCTTGCAACACTTCTCAAAGCCTTTTAAAATTGGAGCTTTATTCTCTCTTGCATTTTCCATAACAGAAGGCTCTCTGTTCTCTGAAGGAAGATCCAGGGTAATTTTTTTTTGCTACCCAGTGGCTCTGTCTGCAGCCCTGCATAGCAGATAAGCTAGTTCTTGGGGCAGGCAAAGACAAAGCTCTCTTAAAACAAGTGCCTGCAGCAATGGCAGATCAAATTGTTTGGCACTGACAGTTTTCTGTAAAGTGTGGGGGAAAATCCATTCTCACTTATTCAGAGAGGTCTCTGCCCTCTTTCTTGCCCTCCCACCTCAGGCTAAGGCTGCAGAGAGTCAGAGTGGCTGCTTCACCAGTTCTTGGGAACTTGGTTCTTGTCCTTTGTGAGTTCACAGGGCCCTTTGAGAATCAATGAGAGTGATGGATCATCCCTTCTACAAAATACTCACTTGCAGGGGCACATGGCGTTTTGTGAATGTTTTCAGCTGGAAGTTCACAGACTCTGTAGACATCCATATGCTTGAGGTGCAGTTCTTGGGCTCTAGACTCTTTTCCAGTTGCTGTGGAGGCAGGCACTGCTCAAATCAGTCCTCCCCCACCATTGTCATTTGCCATGGAACGCATTTCACAGGACAACCCTCTCTACCCCTCTTTGTTTCTTAGCTCAGCTCACTGTCCATTAGCACAGTGGGACTCACCATTGATGGCCTCTAGAGCATCACTGTGTATATTCCCTCCTGTCCATCCCCAGTATCACAGCCTGACTCTGGCCTTCATCCTTACCCCTGTGGGAGCTTACAGAAATCTCCCGTGCACCTCTCAGCTAACTGTTCCTTGAATCATATATACAATGAGTTGTACGTACTGTGGTCAAGTAGCTTTCTAAGTGGTAACCATGCCACCTCCAGGCTTAGACATGACTCTCTCCCATCCCCGTAGACCAGTAGACTCCTTAGCATTAATGCACTCAGGGCTGGCCACAGCCAGGACCCACACTGCAGCAGATACTGCTGCTGCTGCCCTGCTGGTACCCTTTGGATCTTACCCTCTCAGTACAAGCAGGCCCTCCCTCTACCTGCCACTAGCTTGTCTCTATGCCTGAGGGCCCCTGGCATAGATATGTATTTCCCACTCTGCCAGGGCACACAATAGGCTACTATTGGTGCTTCCCTCATCCCTGAGAGCAACCTTCAATAAATAAATAAATGACTGATGGGAGTTGGGTATAAATATTCCAGCTTCTTAGTACTTTGGGAGGGATAACCTTAAGGTAATCCTGGAATTCCGGTACCACCTCGAGGCTGAGCTTCCTCGGGACCCCTCCCACATGTATTACTTGCACTCAAGTCTTCCTTGAGGGTCAGCTTCTGGAGGAATCCAGTTTAAGTCACTAGTGATGTTTTCAACATCATCCCTCACCAGAGCCTCTGTCTTTCCCTGACCATCTTCTGGTCTCACCTATCTTTGTGTCTTTGCTTGAGCTGAGTTCTCCACCTGGGCTGAATTCCTGTCTGTCTTTCCACAGTCTTGTCACTTTTAGGCTCACCTGGACGCTGGCCTCTTCTGGGGACCTGCCCAAGGGCCACACGCAGACATTGTCTGCCGCTCAGCATCTTCACATTGTTCTCCTGCTTGTTGGATTGGATGTCTGTCTCAGGAATGAGGCACGATGGCAACAGACTGTGGCTGAAGTTGGTCTGCAGGCCATGTTCTGCTGATGCCTGGGCTAGTCCAGTAGCTCATCTATTCAGCATTCACTGACTGCCTAACTCTGCCTAGCAGTTTTTCTTTTAGGAAAAGCTACTTTTTGTTATGCCACTCCACCCCACTGGGTACATGTCAGATGGGTATTTGCAATATTCCTCCTAGTGCTCACCGTCATATGGGGCCTGGAATTTTCCCTGCACTGTCCTGTTTCTGCCGCCCTGTGGCTGCTGTCTGTCCACATGGCTCTCAGCCTGGTGGCAATTTTAATTTCAGCTGGAGTTCAGCTATCCCTTTCTAAGTGGCTGCCGCTTCTTACTGACTCTTCTGTAGAATGGCATTATCTTATCTCTGCTTTTACTCTGCAGACTGGCCCCATGTTAACCTCTTAAATAGGCTCTAAATTTTTACCTCTTTCCTGCCACATTTTCTGGATGCCCACATGGTTCTCTGCCTCTGAGTTCAGCCACCTCTCCTTCCAGCCTATCGGGGGCCTTTCTCAGAGTCGTAAACAGCTTCTCCACTTCTCATGCGGAGAGTCCAGTCTCTCCTATGGCTGGTTCCAGGGTTCTGCTGTGGTACAGGCTCTGATATTTGCCCGATATCGCAGTCAATGATGTGCTGAGGTAGCCACTTGCTTGCTGCAACCAGTACTGTTTTGAACTCAGTGATCTTGAGTGTCAGAGCCTTGTTCTGCCCTATGCACCATGGTGGATCCTTTCGTGATGCCTTAGATCATCTGTGTCCTCCTTACCGGCAGGATTTAGGTGTACACTGCTTAACTTGGGCTTTGCAATAGATAACAAACTTCCTGAATGAATAGATATATGACAAATCTAAACTTGATTCCTTAAATTCTCTCTCCCTGCTATAACTCACTTATGCTTACCCATTTTACAGAATTCTACAGTAATCCACTCTAACAAAAAAGAGAAAAAATTTGCACCTTTTGAAGTTTTCCTTGCTTAGTGGAAGACTTCATTGCCAGCTTTTATAAAGTAGTGAGCTCCCTTAGTGCATGTTAAGTGGTTTTATTTGCAAGTTTTTGATTCAGGTGTAACTTTTCAGGAGCATAAGGACTACATAAAGCATGGTATATTCCTGCTCACCTGGAGAAAATTGCTACCCTGTGTATGTGAGGAAAAGATAATTTGCAAGTCTGATGTGGATCTTCTACCCTCAAATCCCACAGGGCAGCTCACATTCCAGAATGCAGATTTCTCTTACTCTTTTATCTTAAGACACTCACCTGTAAGATTCTGCCTTTGGAATGCAGGAAAGTCAAGATCTGAGGATTGGGGTCGAATATGATTATGATCCCTTGAAGGAATTCCACAGATCATGGTGGTATTTGAACAGGGGGCTCCACCCCCTAAGAGGACCCTGTATTTCTGCTCAGAGGTCCTTAAACTGGTGTTCTCAGACTCCAGTGGTTTGGGTTTCTGGGGCCTGACAACCCTCTGCAAAGGCATGTGGTTTTCTATGCCTCTGTTTGTGTGCATTCTTTTGGGGAGAGAGATCCTAGGGTTCTTTGGATTTGCGAAGGAATTGGAAGCCAATTCTTGGCTCACCTGTGGGATGGCCTTAGGGGATGAGATGAGCGGACCTTTGTCTTGTTCTCTGCTAGGTCCTCAGTCTTGTGCACAGTGCCCAGTGTGCTGTGGGTGCTTACTATGTGTTTGTGGATTGAACTGACTCGTAGGCAAGTGAGTAAAGAAGTTGCACCAGGATGTGAACCGCGGCAGCTCCAATCCCTGAGCTTTCTGTCGGGCATCCTTCCCAAAGGAAGGGGTCTACTCTTGTTTCCTAGGAAAGCTGGCTGGGAGCTGGAAGAAGGAGCGAAAAGCCTGTATTCACCAAAGACTCAAACTGAGAATCAAAGACCCAACTTGTTGCAAAAGAAATCTCAAAGCAATAAGCAAAGCAAAGACTGCAAGAGGAAAGACAAATTGGATTTTTTGAAGCTTGTTCTCTGAGCACTTACCTCTGCGCCTTGGGAAGGTTTGCGCGTGGCTAGCCCTGACTGCCAGCAGGCAGGGACTAAAGCACAACTCACTTCTGAAACGACCCTGCAGGGCAGGAAGCAGCTGCCTGGGGCTGGCTGGGGCTCCGGCTCTCACTCTGGTAAGCAGAGCATGGGCTGGGCTGCTGCCATCTTCTTCGGTTCCAGAGGTAGTGCCAGGGGCTGCCCTGGGCAGTCTGTGGGGGTGGGAAAGGGTCAGGGGACCTGGGGTCAAGGTCTGCCTCTGGGTCTTGGCATATGTCCGATCACCTACCTCTCTCTCTGAATTCCGTTCTCTCTTGCTCTGTAGAAAGCTTAGCAGTGTCTGCCTTCCTGCTTCCCAGGTTGGATGGGGAGGTGGTGAGGAAGTGGAACTGGGCTTTATGAACTCTAAAATGCACAAGGCACTTGGGGAAGCAGAGGCCCAGCTGAACGTGCTGGTGGGAGTCCTCCTTCCTGGGCTTTGGGGCCCTGCGGTCACCTGGCCCAGCAGATGCGCCAGAGAGCAAGTGGGAAAGCATACATAGGCAGGGTTCCAGGAGCCCAGGAGTGCACGGCAGAGGCACCAAGGAGCTGTGAGATGTCATGGAGGCTCATCTGTGATGCAGAGGAGTGCACGAGAAGAGGAAGAGGAGCTGGGCTCCATCCTCAGATGATGATCTGGCTCTTTTTAGACAGTAAGAGTCTGTCAGGGCCACTTCATGAACCCCAGGATGATGGAAAGGCAGAGCTGAGCGAGACTGGCTTAGCACACTCACAACGGCAGAGCATTACCTGGCTCTTCTTGAGGCACACATGGCTTGTGGACTCTGGCTGAGTTAGATACACTTGCAAGGGCAGCTGTGCACATTCCAGTTGGTAGAGGAGTTAGTGCTTGGAGTGGCCGGTGATTTCATGACTCACACGCCCAGATGGGAAATGAACGCCGCTGGCATTTCTGGGCCTCCTGAGGTTTGGCTTAGACTGAGTGCCGCAGCCAATAGCGCTTGAGGTCGCTGAAGAGGGAAAAACTGTTGGGAATGGGACAAAGGTTGGAGAGTTTGGTACCACCTTCTCAGAAACAGGAGGGAAAGGACACTGCGGTGGCCTTGTCAGATTTTGTCCTATGCCCGCCCCCCCAGGTCTCATGGGCATGATGGACCAGCCACTCAGGGAAATCCTGCTCCCTGCTTGTTCAGGGACAGAGACATGGTTCAGTCAGAACAAAGCTTAGAGTTCTTATCCTGTGGTCTGACACATGACGTTCCCTTTCCCTTGGCTGTGAAAAGTGAAGTATGGAGTCCTGGTTGCTGTTGGCAGCCATTTTGTGACAAGGGAAGCTGACCTGAAGGCAACATTAACACACAGAGGGCAGCGAAGCAGAGAAGTTTACAAGAAGTGGAGCTGGAATTTCTGAATAGATGATTCAGTGAGTTCCCTTCATCGCTAAAGTCAGTTTGAGTAGGTTTTTCTGATTCTTGCTTTGAGTGCATTCATTCTAACAGATGCACAGGGCTGGGATATTGGTTTTGAGGGATCCTCTCAGAACTCAAAATCACTGATCCAACTTAATCCTGGGGTGATAGCCAAAATCAAATAAAAGTTTGGAGCTATGATTTGGGGGCTCCTGCTCTTCTTGAAGACCCAGGCTGTGTCCGGAGTGACATGCTATCCGCTGACCTGTGCTGGTCATCTGCTTGATCCCTTCCAAAGCATGGAGAGCCCATCTCTGTGTTGTTGGACATATAGGCCTAGAGGCTGATCTAACCTATGGTTTGCTAGGGTTAAGAGTGATCTAGATCTAGGAGACTCCAACCTCAAGGTTAGATTTGTTCTTTAGGTGGTCTGTGGGCTGTAAACCACTAGGACATTGCAAAAATGCTAAGTTGTGTCCTTGCCTCCCAGAGTCAATTATCTGTAAGTCAGAGCGTACTCCAGTACTTAAAATCACACAGTTTCTAAGCCCATGTGTCAGGGGAAGCCAAACAAACAGGCTTCCATTTTCCAAATCCTTAGACGTTTCCACAAAGGCTCCCTTAACTGTCTCTGACAGTAAGAGAATTAATAGATGCAGCTGACAATGTGTAAAATGATTGTGTGTGTTGAGGTCCCCGAGGATAACATAATGTCTTCACTAGAAATGACTGGTGTGATGTGGACTCCTAGTGCTGGAGATGGATGGGCAGAAAGCCTGCCATGGGTTAAATGCTGTCATTACGGGCTCTTTCAATCAGTAAATAACTGTCAAGCACCTGCAGCCTGTCTGACCCTGGCTGGGTACCCGAGAATCCAGGCTTGCCCAATGATGTTAAAGAAAGGGAAGAATGTCCATTGACCTTGAGGAGCTGCCTCATCAAGCTGGGAAGAGAAGGAATGCATATCTAGCAGCCGGGACACAATTTAAGGTTGTATGTGTTCTGAGGAGTGTAGAAGAAGGAAACAATAGTTGGGATCCAGGCTTTCTGGAGGGGAAGTGGGGCTTGAATTAGACTTCAAAGGAATTGAGCAAATCATTATTCGGAATGGAATTATGTATTATTGAATGAACCTTGAAGCAGCCATTCATTGGTTGAGGCTTGGAGATTTTATTTACTGAGAATGTTGGAATAAAATTTATTATAACAAGAATTGGCCTGCCCTGTATTTGTCCTGTACTTAAAATATGTAATTTTTCACAGTAACAGCAGAGAACATGAAATTTAAATGTAGGCTTCTTTATGGAGTCTTGGAAATGACTTCTTCCTGGATGGAATTGGACTGTTGACTGTGTTAGGTTTGGAGGTGATTGAGCAAATAGTATTTTCTATTTGATCTTATTATATTTTAATCACATTGCAAGAAATGTCAGAATGGTACAAAATGAGAAACTTCACAAGCTCGTATTTCATCATGAAGTTGGTTTGCACAGAGCTGTGGAAGGGACCTCACTCACATTGATTTGTGGTGATGATCGATTATGGCTTAGCTCTAATAGGATGATGCTGGTGTGCAAGGAGCTTCCACCATGCTGGGCCTGAAGATCACTTCTCCGCATCCCTCTGCCCAGAGCCTGCCACGCTGTTGTGTTTTATGGTGTGACTTGAATCTGAAGGTCAGAGGATGAAATACCGCTCACTGTTCCTCTGCTTTGCTAACACATCAAGCCATCATGGTGGAACGAATATTGCCTGTGGACTGAATCATAGTCTGAGATACTCATTTTTCTTCCTTTCTTTTTCCTCTCCAGGATTTTAAAAAATCTCTACCTTCTCCCACTCTAGTAGGCAGTAGGCTGGAAGCTTTGTTGCCTCCATGGCCCTGCAGAGCCTGACTGCAAGCAGAAGTCCCCTGGCTGACTTGTTGGCCTTTGTCTATCAAGAGCCCAAGCCCAGGTGATGTCATGATGTGAAAGGGATCATAGGGCGTGCTAGAGGTAGCACTTCCCCCTCACTTTTAAATGGAGATTGCTCTGTCTGGGCACCTGTAAGCAGGTGATAAGTTCTACATGTGCTGCCACTGCAGGGATAGGGCTGCAGACCCAGGGTTGCCTATTCCTGCAGCCTCAGGGTCCTTTGTTCCCGTGCTGTGGCCACAAAGGCCATAGACAGTGGAGATGATAAGGACATCACTGGGTAGTCCATGAATGCTGCAAAGCAGGAGCCCTGCTCCATTCCAGGGTCCTCACAATGCTGGTGATATTAGAGAGGTGGAAACCCTAGGATGACCTCATGGCTCCTCGACACCCAGTGACTATGGCTTCCATTCACCACTCAGAGGACTTGTAGTTAATCCTGGCCATTCCGGCATCCTCGGTCTGACCTCCTTGAGGATGCAGCTATGTCAGGGATGCTGTTCTCCTTCCCGCCTGTGCAGTCATCAGGAGCAGCCCCTTTCTCTTACTGCACACACAGACTTCTGCAAGGTCCAGGGAAGCTGAAGTGGGATGAAGTGGGAGAGTTGCAGAAAAAGTGCTTAGCCTATCTAGCTTTCCCATAGCAACCAAGGACAAACCACATCTTGGCATCTAATGCTATTTTTTCCTCTGCCATGCTTTTAAACAGAAAAGTGTAATTGGAAATATCTCATCTACAAAAGAATGTAGAATCATTGAGTGAGGAAATTGTCAACTAACTCACAATAGTAATTTATAAGGCATCCAAAATGTGAAGTAGCATTATGTCTGTCCCGCGAAATTTGAAATATCTTTCAGCACTATGTGAGGTTGCTCAGCACCCCGAAGTGCCTTGATTTGAGAGTCTTGGAAATAGAATTATACTGTGCCTAAGTTACGTGTGTTAAATATTTTTATAGTTGCATAGTGTTATATTTGTACATATCACAAATTACTAGTCTCTATTGTTGGGCTTTATGGACATTAATGTCTTCTGTATTAGAAACATTGCTACAATAAATTGTTGGGTGGGTATATCCTTGAGCACATTTCTGATTTTTGGTTGTTGTTGTTGTATGTTTGTTAGGATAAATTCTCAGAGTGGAATGGCTAGGTCAAAGACAGCCACACGTTAATGTGAATGGTCACGTTTCTCTGAAAAGGTTGTGTGCCGCTTTGTGGTCTCACTAAGCACACACAGCAGGCCCATTTTCCATACCATCACCAACAGAAAGTGTTATTCTTTTTCATCTTTGCCAGTATCATGGCATCTGTTTGCTTAATGTGCATCTCTGTGATTATTAGTAAACTTTATTTTTTTTAGCAAATTTTAAAGGTTTCATATGCTTATTAGTCTTTTCTGAATTTCCTGTTTATATCTTGCTCATTTTCCTTTTTGTGTGTGAGTATGGTTTTAAAACAAGCCTGCACCTTCTTTGATATTTTTCCTTTCAAAAGGCAGAGCCTAATTGCCTCCTCTTGAATGTGGATTGGATTTAATAATCTGCTTCTCAAGAATGGAGTACGGCAGAAGAAATATGTGACTTCCAAGCTCTGTGCATAAAAGACGTTGCAGTGTCCATTGTCTGGATTCATTTTCTGTAGGGGAAGACAGCTGCCATATTCGCCAGACACTCTACAGGGAAAAACTGGGTCACAGGAAGAGCACCTGACATCTCTTGTGAACAGGTAACCAACTTGCCAGCCAGCCATGCCTTGAGATGATGGTACCCTGCTTGACAGGTAACTGCAACCTTGTAGGAGACCTGAGCCAGAGCCACCTAGGTAAGCACCTCCAAATTTCTTGACCCTTGGAATTGTGTAAGATAACACATGTTCACTGATGTTCCATGCAGCTAAATTTTGGGGTGAACTATATGCAGCAGATCACTAATACAGAGTGTTTGTCTTTTCCTTATTGACTTGTAAGGGCTTTTTATTTACTAAGAATATCAATTACTTGTAGACATATGTTGTAAATATCCCTTGGGATTTTTCATTGAATCTGCATTGAATTTATAATTATTTTGAGGAGAAGTAACGTCTTTACTTTTACTTGGGGAGAAGAGTATTGATTTTTTGGTTCAGGAACATGGATTTAAATCTTCTGTTACACCCTGTGTAGTAAATTTGATTGTTTTATTTGTTTAGGTCTTATCCCTCCTTCTCATTTCTTTTCTTATGTTTATTCTAGGAGTATTTTGTATTTTTGTTCATATTGTGAATGAGATCTTTTTATATCTTCTGAATGACTATTGATAATAAGACTACTTTAATAGTGACAAAAATTGATGAAGTCAGCAATAGCATGAATTCTCAACCTGCCTGGGTTGTCTTAGCGGCATTGTCTCTAGAATCAGCACAATGGTACCATTCCTCAGGTTATGGAGGATAAAGTCAGTTCAGGATTGAGTTCAGGTTTTTTTCATAACCAATTAAAACAAAGCCCAGGATTGCAACTTAAAGCCCAGACTGAGCAATTTAGTGACTTAGACCCTTTCAAAAAATAAAAAGGGCTAGGAATGCAGCTCAGTATACATGCCCTGGTTTCAATCTCCATTACTACCACCACCAAAAAAAAAAAAAAAAAAAAAAAGAAAAAGAATGTGCATACAATATACGTCATGTATCATATTACTGGTTCTGTCAGGGCTCCAGGCTGCCATCATTCCATAGTGGTGAGATTTGACTGCTTTTCAAATGAGCCAAGCCCCTGGATTTGAGGTCCTTGTAGTGCATACAGATTGGTTAGCTTTACATTGTGTACATATGTGAATTTACCATCTCTAGACTTCAGCATTCAAATTTATGCAAAAATCATGCAAATGACGTGTTCCTGAATTAACTAGTGTCTGAGGTACTCCAAGGTCTGTGTTTCTCAGTTTCTTTTTTTTTTTTTTTTTTTGGTTTTGGTTTTTCTCCGGTACCGGGAACTGAACTCACGACCTTGCGCTTGCCAGGCAGGCGCTTTTGCCACTGAGCTAAATCCCCAGCCCCTGTTTCTCAGTTTCTTTGACTCCTTCTGAGAGACAGCTCGGGTAACCCCAACCCTCCTTCCTACCATTCTGAGTGCTCCCGAAGGGTGCCACAACTGGGCTCTGTTAGCTGGGCAAACATTTATAACAAAGGCCAAACTCTTCCTGTTTTCTCAGCGTTTAGTTAAGACTCAGACCTGGAGAGGAAAATTGTGGCTTAAAGTACCCCACATTTCTAAAGCTAGAGGTATCATCCGGTATCATCCCATATCGCTCGTATGGTCCAGTACTTTAGCCACCACCCACATGGCTGTGGAGCACTGAAATGTGACTAGTCCAAACTGAGATGCACTGCGTATAAAATATGCACTGAATCTTGAAGACTTCATAGAGAACAAAATGGATATATGGAGTGTGCATTAAGATGATAATATCTTAATTCTATTAAGTTAAACAAAACAAATCTAGTTTGAATGTGGTTCAACTCAGTACATCTGACTTGTTCACGTCACTTCCGCTAACCTTCTGTTGGGTGAGACAAGTCACATGGCCGACACTGATGGGACCAGGCAGTGTACGCTGCCCACCATGGACAACGGAGGAAACGGCCAAACGATCACGGTCCACAACTCAGAAAAACATTATAAGGTTGGAGAATAGGGATTTGGCCTCAGATGTTGGCAAGTATTTCTCTCAGAGGCTGTGAGAGGCTGAAGAATGACCACCAAAGACGGCCTTGTCCTGATCCCCAGAATCTGTGACTGTGCCGCCTCACATTGTACACTGGCAGTCCGAGAGTTTCTGTTTGGTTTGGCAACATAGAGGTCATTGATGGCTTTGGTAGGGGAAGCTTATGAGAATGGCAAGAGGGATGGAAGCCACAGAGGGGAAGGAAGAGGAGCTGGGCCTGGGGCTTGAAGGCAGGGTAGGAAGCAGGACACGGCAAGAATGCTGCTGTGAGGAGCTGAGATAAAGAGTCATCCAGGTGAACTAAAGGGCGGGGCAGTGGCGGGAGGGATGACTGGAAAAGCAGGTGGGATCATGGATGGTGCTGGAGAATGCTGGGAACATGGGCAGTGTCCATACATGGCCACCTCAAGTGGTAGGCTCTGGAGTTAGAGCAGAATCAACCAGATCAGCTCCCTCTGTGTACCACTGAGTCCAGAATACTGCCCTCTAGTGGGCTCTGATTTTTTTCTCCAGAGTGGGACCATTTTGGTGTTTATGAAAGCAAATGTAGTGAATTTTCTAAGTGAGTTTCATTAAGCTATGATCAGTTCCTATCCTGTCTAGTAAGTTTATTCCTAATACTTTTATTTTACCAAAATTATTTGCAGTAACTTTAATTCTATTTTCCATAAATTGTGTAGAGAGGATTTAATATATCAATCAAATTGTATCCTTTATAACTTCTGCCATTGTGAATTTTCTTTTGTCACCATTGTTTCTATCAAATCCAATTTTCCTGGACAAATATTTGCAGATTGAAATTTTATCTGGACAATTTGATCTCTCTGTGTTCGTATGTGTATGTGTGTGTGTGTGTACAATGTGAAATTTTAATCATTACAAGTTCTGTTTTGAGAATATTCTTCCTAATGAAATTCATATTCAGTAAAAGATGATAGCTTATATTTGTTTCTTCACTAATTTATTACAGAATTATGCATAGGCTCCCTGAGATGTTTCCAGTTGGCCATTTTGGCTAGGGTTGGCTGATTGAACTGTAAGTCTGATTCTTCTGTCTGCTTCTGATTCCTTTGTGTGCTGTGTATAAATTGTCTCTTGTGTTGGCAGAGGACCTTGGGTCAGCACCCTCAGGGGTGTTGCGAAATAGTGGAACTTCCTGGGTGGCTCCCTGCTGTTAATCACTAGGCTAATACATACAGACACTTTCTTATTGCATTCTCCTTACCCCATCTCATAGCTATGGAAACTGTAGCATAGAGAAATTAAGGGGCATAGCTAGGGTTTGCACCCTGATTTTTCTGCATCCACAGTTTGTGGTTTGAACCACTGGTTACACGATGATTCGTGGTGCTTCTGTGCCTGCAGACAACCACTCATTACCTCATGCTACAGAGTTGAGTGAGAAAGGTTAGGTATAGTCAGAGAATGTCTGACCCAGACCCTCTGGGTCACTGTATACATAGACAGGCAGATAGGCAGGCAGACAGACAGACAGACAGACAGACACACACACACACACACACACACACACACACACACACGGACACAAAGGCCCAAGGGAGAAGAGGGATAAGCCTAAGATCAAAGAGCTACTGGGTGCCACAGCTGGATGGACCCTGCCACCCAGCCCCCTGTGCTAGTCTCTGGTAGCAGTCCTGGCTTAACTCAGCGGCTTGCACTGGTATCTGTGAGTCTTCTCCAGCTACTGGGTGGCCAGTTTGGTTGGGGAGTCAGACACCATGAGTCCCCCAGGACTGACAACTCTTGGATCCCTTTTCCTTTATTTCAGGGAAGTTGGAAGAAAATGCCTCAGTGAGGAGGACTGCAACATCACTGGCCAGAAGTGACCACATCTGCCAGTGGCCACACGCCCATCCCTTGCTCGTGTGGCTCTAGGCAGGGTCTCATTCTCCCAGCAGAAGGAGCTGTATGTGGCTTCTAAATGGCTTTTTCTTGTGGGTTGGACGCTGGGCAGAGAGCATAGGAGAAGGCTGTTTCTTTAGTCTGTGGTCCCTCTATTGCCTTTTTGGCTTTTGCTGTGAATTGCTTTTTTTAAAGTTGTTATGACACATTTAATTTCTGTGATTCTGTAAGTCAACTGGCTCATCATGGTGCGGTTTTCCTTTACAGAGGTTACTTTGCAATGACCACGCTAGTTAGACTCACTTTTTGTGAGAATCAGAAAGAGCTCTTGTGTTTTCTTCCTTGCAAGCCAACGTTCACATAAAGCACAGAGGTATGGGGCTCAGGGCTTGAGAAAATAACAGCACACTTGACCTAATTAGGAGAGAAAGCCAACTGGTGGGTTGCAGGCTGTTGTAGATTTTCTCTGGGTGCCATTCTGGGCATCTGTGTAGCCAGCACTGGCCCTCGTCTCGTACCCCACTGTCCTCACAACCCCTGCATAGTGACAGAGAATCATTGTTATGTATACAATGGAAAAGGACTTTTCTCTCTGTTATTTTCCACTACTGCTGGGAAGGGAAATCTGTTCCGAGAGGGGGATCATGGCCGAGGGGCTACTGGAATACCAGAGGATCAGCCAGAGTGTGGTTGCCTTTGCTGCCTTCATGCTGGCTCCCAGGGTGCTGAGCTAGCAGTCCACAGAGGTTCTGTGTTTGTTACAAGCTGGTGGTTTTGCTTTTTGGAGCTTGAGATGCTCCTTTGGTTTCTAATATTCTACCCCAAATGTGGCCTCCGTCCAAGGATTCAATGCTGAGAGAGTGATTTTAACAAGTAGGGCAAAGCCAACCCATTCCCTCTGCTGCTCTACCCACTTTGTTACCCTTTTGGATCCTTGCACGGCTTCACATCTCAGATGGGCAGCCTTCTCGGGTGTGTGCCTGGGAGGACAAGACCTGCACAGTGGCTGCCACTGTGCTAGCAGCCTCTGCCACCCCTGAGACTCTGGCCTCCATTAAAAGCAGAGATGAGGAAAAAGCATGACATTGCCGACCCCTCCGTGAGTCTGCCTTTGTTTGACTCCATTAGCAGCTGACCCATTAGACATTGTTAGACAAAGATTCCAAAACCCACGCACCACTCCAGACAGCTTTCAGGGGAAACAGGTGTTCTGCCTTCCCCTGGAAGATAGCTTTGGGTGGAGAAAGGAAAATGGGTGTTGTGTCTCCCAAAAGCATTTTGTAAGAGACTATTCATCCTAGGTACAGTCTATTTTGCCCAACACCTTTCAGACAGTCAATAATTCCAGTTTGTTTATGAGGATCCTTCTCCCTTCCCCTCCATCTGCCACGGGAGTTTGTGCCTCTTGTTATAGCTGCCCCACGGAACGAGGGAGCATCTGTCTCTCTAATGACTGGACATAGCAACCTCGCCTGTTCAATATGGCTAGATTAAGAAAACGTTTAATTCCTATTCTATGGGGCACTCCCAAGCCAGATTTGACAACTGTTCCATTCAACACTAGTATTTCTCTGTTTCCTTAGATAGTGAGAAGAAACAGTTCTTAGTCCCAGAGGAATATATTTACAAGATGAGAATTTGATAATGAGGCCACTAGAATGACAACTGATTCTGAAATACCCTAAGTATTGACTTTGATGAATAGGTACCACCTTCTGAGAGATGGAATTCTTCCGGAGTATCTTGTTCTTAGCTTGAATGACTTGTAGAAGTATTAACATGGGCCAGTGGGCTGTGTCCTGCTTCCTGGGGCCTCCTTGGAGTCTGAGGAGTGAGAGCTTTTGCTTGAGGGCCTCTGGGACAAGCACGAGTAGCAGGGAGGCCCTCTGAGGATGGACATCCCCGAGGGCTGGGCTTGGGGGCAGTTGGGTCAGAAGAGGCTTCATGAGGAGGTGGAGTGTATAGGAAGATGAAGGATGAGAAGGATGGGAATTAGGGGGTGGGCAGAGACAGTGTGTTAGTCAGCTTTTTACAGCTGGGACAAAACACCTGACAGACACAACTAGACGGAGGAAAGGTTTATTACAGCTCTGGTTCCAAGTGTCAGTCCATGGTCAGCTGGCTCCCAGGCAGAAGCATCATGGCAGAAGGCAGATCAAAGGAAAGTGGCTCACCTCCTGGCAGCCAGGAAGCAGGGAAAGAGCAAAACAACCAGAGAGAGAGGAGGGGGCTGGAATGAGAATTACGCTTCAAAGGCATATCGCTAATAACCTGCTTCCTCAGACCGGGCCCGTCTCCTAATAGCTGATTCAGCTACGAGCTCGTTAATCCATTGCCAAAGTTGGTGCCCTCATGATCCAGACCTCTCTCTGGGCCTCGCTTCTGCACACCGGGGATCAAGCCTCTAATCCATGAGTCTCTGGGGGACACTTCACAGTGAAACCACAGCAGAGGGCAAGGACTCCAAGTGTCTTTTGCAGTGAAAGTGAAGAGAGGTCCGCAGAGGAACTAAGTGGAGGGGCTGCTCAATGGGCAGGGATAGGGGTATGTTCTTAGGGCCATGGCTTTCTGATCTTGGCATAGATCGGAGATCAAGCACAGGGAGTTTGTGCCCTGCGCCTTGGCCCTGTGGCTGTGGGAGGAGGGGTCCTGGAGGCAAGGACCAATAAGAGAAATGGTATGATGAGGTTCACTCTCTGCCGGGCACTGGATCCAAGGCCTTCTGCATGTTTTAACAGAAGAAACCCACAGGCTGAGTGTCACAGGAGAAGCTCACCACAGGGAAGAGGCCAGTCTCTCAGTGCACTCGAGGTGAGGTTCTTGCTCTTATTTGAGGGCCTTGTTTCCTCTTGCACTTTTCCTTTCTCATGGGCTGTGACCTGACTGTCTGAGAGAGACAGAGCTGTCCTCACCCATGGTGATGCTTCTGCTTATACCAACCCTGTCGTGTCCCTTCCGGGTCTACACACACTCTCGAGGACTGGGCGGGGGTAGAGGTGGGGCGAGCTGGCAGATGGCAAATCTCTTCACTCCCTGACAGGGCAAACATCCCTGGAGACCAGGATTAGGAGGAAATGGGCACCAAAATTGTGCCATATTTTTCCTCCCACCAGTGCTTTGCATTAATTCTCCACTGCTTTGGGCCTTTCTGAATAATTAATTGGTGGAGTCAGCACCTGCCCTGGATTTCGTAGGTAATTAGTAGGTCAGCACCTACCATAAAAGATGATTTATTTCATGGGGTGCCTCTGGTCCTGTACTTCCCAGTATTGTCTTCTGACACTGTTTTGAGGAAAACTCATCTAGCGTCAACTGATTCTTATCTCAGGATAGACTTTTATTCACTCTCTTCCTTCCAGACTTCCCAGTAATCTGTAGTCAGCTCATGCTGTAGAGGAGTGAATTTCTGTGGCTCTGGATTGGGAACCTGGGGAGAAGAGGATTTGGAGGCTTGTTCCCTTCTGCAGAACACATTTAACTTAAGAAAGAAGTGGATTAAATGCATTTTGTTATGAGATTTTCACAATGTTTCTTGAGCTATTCTAATACCAGGTTTAAGCATTTCTGCCGTGCGTCTTACTCCAGTCATTTCTAAGGCTCGGGGTGGTTTAGCAATGATGCGATGTCTTTATTTTTTACTCCTCCACCTTGCAACAGGACTGAGGAAAGTGGCAGAAACGGGGGAAAGGCAGAGTGTGGCTGTCAGTCCCTACCAGGCTGGTTCTGAGTGCAGTACCCTAACTGGGTAGTTTAGCAAGCCAGTAATCCCTGCTTCACCCCCACTGCGGAGTGTGGGAGGCCTAGAAAAAGCCAAATGTGACATGTCATTAGGGCTCAGGGCCGTGTGGGTAGGCCTCAGTCCTTCACATTTGGCCGTGGCTGTTATGTCACTTAGCAGCTGGGCCCATGATCAGGTTGTGCACTACTCAGACATGTTTGGCTAAGGTGGCGAATGGGGTCTTTGCTTACACCTACCCATATGCCCCTGCAGCTGTTTACTGGGTGGGGAAGCACATTTTCTGGCTCAGGAATAGGGGAGTAGTAGCATTGGCTGGAACTCTCAGGTTAGTGTCAGAGTGAAGCTTGACCTCTTTAAAGTCCACTCTGTGGGTATCTCCTGGAAAGAGTACTATGGCTTAACTCACACACTCAGGCTTCTCACTGCCGCTACCCTGAACTGCTTGGCCCACCTGTTCCTACTGCCCTCTCTGGTGTTCATTCATCACTGTATTTCCTCATGGACCCGGAGCCCAACCAATGGCCTTTGCCTCTGGGGGTTGACGCATATGATCAGCAGCTTGGATCTACTATCTACCCATATCAACCCCTTCCCAGGGAAGATCTTCCACCCTGTACCTCACTGTCTCCAGCCTGTGGCCAGGTCTTGGCTCCAGATACTCTGCCCTGGAGAAGTGGCTCAGCATCCATAGTTTCCTATGTCTGCTCTTGAGCTGTCACAATGCCAGGCTTAAGCGTTTCTGCCTTATGTCTTATTCCAGTCATTTCTAAGGATCTGTGGCCCATTCGTTTGGGTATCCAGCCCTCACTACCACAGGAGTCTCCTTTGGAGATCACTCATAATCTCAACTCTGCCTCAGTTTGCCTTTTCACCGGCTGGTTGGGTAGGCAAGGCTGGGCCGCTGTCCCCACCTTCAGAAGGCCTGAACCGGTCCGAATGTCACATTTGCCTGTGTGTCAGGAGAAATGCCAGGGCACTGTCTACCTTGCCAGTCTGCCCACTCCCTGAGGAGCTCATGGGGAGGGGCTGCAAGTCCCTAGTTAGCCATTTAGAAACTGCCTGTTGTCTTCCAGGCCCAGATTCCTCCCAGAGACTTCAGAGGCAGGGAGCAGCTGGCTGAAGGCAGAGTTTGGGGGTTTAAAACTGAATACCTCGGTCATTTCACTGCCTTGAAACTCCTCACCTATCACCCACCAAATCTGTTGAAAATCACTCTCCAGTGTCACTTCAACAAGACCCCCTCTCCAGGCTTCCCTTGAGATCTGGGCCAGGACACAAACTAGGTGGAAGGGGGAGGTTGGGAAGGACAACCGTGGACATTAAGACGTTTCCCAGCAGCTTTGTAGGTGCTAATAGAAACAAAAAGAAAATTAACCCAGATTTGTTCTCTAATCACTAGGTCTTATTAGCGCCTGATTACATAATCTATCTCGGTTTACCTACTCTCTTAACCTGTTTTTTTAATTGGTGGTAATAGGCCTTGAGAGCCTCATGTTGGACACATTCTTTGGTCGGGGTGGAAAGTTGAAGAAATTTATTGTGAGCATAAATCTGGGAGAACCAGTGTCTCTGCACAGCAAGAGGTTGTTACTAACAGTTGTTGCTCTGTGTTACGGGATTTGCAATCAGGATTGATGAACATTTCAGTAAAGGGTCACTAAATTACGAGGTGCCAGAGCTCTGAGAGAATCGTTGGGTTCGGGTTCTCTCGGCATAGTCCTTTATCTTCAGTGGGCTCTCAAAGCTAGCTAGAGAAAGTTGGAAATGAAGAGCTTTATTTATTTATTTTTTAACACTATAGTTTGGGTGGCAAATGTGCCTCGGTTGGTCCCTATGCATTAGGTTTCCAGGCCCTGTCCTCCCTGATCCCACTGCTGTGGGAGATAGAAGGACCCAGTCCTTGAAGGTGACTGCATGAGAGGTCCATGTTAGAGCAATGTAAACAATAGAAAGGAGTGGCATGTCAAAGAATGGCATGGCAAGAGACTGGGTGCTCTGTGATTGTAGAGAAGCTTCTTATCTACTCTCACAGTGCCTCTTGTGGACAGGAGGAGTTATTGCAGTGTCTTCTCCAAGCCCTCCAGGAAACCTGCGGCAGGGGCTTCTCACCTATTCTATTAAATCAGTGTTTAATTCGACACCTACTCTCAGAGCTGAACTAGGCAGCTTAGCAGTTAGCAGTGATCTCCACTGTGATTTTTCAATAGTTAGTTTTGTCATTTTTATTATCTAAGTTGTCTATCTGGCTTCTCTTTGATTTCTAGGTGAAATCAGAACAGCTGTTTGCATAGAGTCAATGTCTTTTTGTGGTACAGTACATAGTGGTTTTCTGTCTACTCTGGTTCTGTTTTATTTAGCCTGAAATCACTGTTTTGTTTGGTACCTGCTAGCAGTTTGTCTGGCTTTTTGGGCCAGAAATTATTTTTTTTTTCTGCCTTCGGGAAAATGTGGAAAGCAATTTCCCCAGATTCAAGAAGCAAACTGATTTTTCTGATTTGGTTATTAAATGCATTTTTCTTTTGCTTTGCACATTCTTAATTCTTCTTTAGAAGAAATATTCAAATAGCTACCTTCACATGTCTCTCTGAGAGGACAGAGTCATGTAGTTTCATGAACTTTCATTTATAATCTCCAGTGGACTAAAGAAGAGAGAGAAAGAGAGAGAGAGAGGGAGAGAGAGAGAGAGAATTACATATGCACTTAAGTGTGCTTGCTAACTGATGTGTTGTTCAGAATGATGTATGTATCTGCTGCTTTTGAATCTGTGATTTGTGGATCTCAAATCCTTTGAAACAAGGGCCGACAAGACAAGGCTTTGGTACAAAGCCTCATTGTGAGTGTCTCAAGGATAATGGGGTTGTCTCAACTGAGCAGATCCTTAATATTAATTTTCTTTGCTTTATTTTCCAAAGCATTAAAAAACTTATTTTGCCTAATATATTAGCATTCATTTATGGGCTTTGAAAACTAATCCTACTTTGAAAGGAGAGTTTTAAATTTGAAATATGAGGTCTATATAGCGGTGCCTTGAAATCATTAACTGTCCCTTCAATATTAATTGCAGGTATATCCATCATGGGGAACTTGTTTGTCAGTAACGTGAGGGGGATGCAGAAGCAAGCGCTCCTGGAACCCCTCCAGGGGAAATGCTGTCACTCAAAACTTTGTTCTGGAATCGACCTGACCTCAGAAATGGGCTGTACCTATTGACAAAGTGACAGTTCGTAGTTTTAACAAAGCTGAATGGCAGTTTTAGCAAATGGAGCAGGAGTTGGTTCATGGATGAATCTGCCAGGCAGCTTTGACCCTGAACAAAGCCTTTATGGATGAATTTGATGAGCTTGAGGGGTCAAAGGGTAAGGCAAGCTGCAATCAATGTTTAATTTGACATTTCTGCCTAAGATGTAGTTTATTGGCAATGCAGCCCACCTGTCATAGGCTTTAGCCTGCTTGCAAGAGGTGGCATTTGTGTTTGCTTGCATTTCTGGCTAAAAGAGCATTAATTTATGTATATACTATAAATGGATCTTTACTTTTTAACACAGCCCATTCCCCTGTCCCCAAGCACTTCTGTGGCTTTTCTCCTTATGTGCTTATTGACTTACGTGCTATTGATTCCCTGTTGGGGCTGGGGCTGTTTCACTTTTTGCTCTTATTCAGCTATTTTGCCTGTTAAATTCTAATCTGGGTCTAAAACATTTTCCAATAAAGGCAAAGCTTGCGTATCCTCCAGTTGGAAGGGAAGTTAGGTCCACAGAGGGCCCTGGGGGTATTTCCAATCAGAGGGCTTTGCCTTCTCTGAGGAGTGAGTTCCCTCACTCTGGAAATGCCCCTGCAGTTCCAGAGGAGGTTAGGACAGGAGTGAGCGTATCTTTTAAAACTGGGTTTTTGCTTCTGACTCAAGCCCCTCTGGTTTCTTACAGCAGCACCATCTTCCTGGTACAGATAGGGAAAAGGAACAGGGCTGAGTTGTCCCTCCTGAAAACAAACAGCCTCAACCTGATTGCTGGTAGAATTGCTCTGCCTTTAACTCCCTGCCTGTCTCTTTGATGATCCAAGGAATTTTCTATACAGTCTAGGTACGGGACTACCCAATTCACTTTTACTCTTCAATAAATTCAGTCCAGCAAACACCTATTGAGTGCCAGCTCTGTAAAATTACCATGGAAACCCAAGTGAAATCTTTAAACCACCCTGAGGAAATTGCTCAGCCTTTCCACATCTCCTCGGCACTTCAGGGAGCAGGAAGGGTGCATTTCAGTCCACGCCAGGCTTGCTTACATTCAGCTCAGACAGCACAAAGGGGGAAACAGATGGAGGAGAATCTGCAAAGCTGGTAATATGGCCTTTTGTCCTGGGTGTTGTGATGTTGAGCTCCTAGGGAGAAGAGTGGAGAGCCCGAGCTTTGATTTCTGTTGGAGAAAAGAGCTGAGTTGGGTTGCAGCATCCTCTCCTTGATGGTGTCATCGCCCACACGCTGTACCAGGGCAGGACCTACAAAGGGATGTCTCAGTGCCTGGTGACAGCCTCGTCTGCAGCACCTTGCCTCACAGTGGGGGCCGAAGGTTTCAGGAGATCAAAGCCTCGATTATGTGAGGCACTCATCACACAGCAGGAGCTGGCTTATCCCTGACACGGGGTTAGAAACCACAGAATGCTGGTCCTGACCCAGGGTTTACAGGAACGGGGGACCCATGCTGTTTGATCTGAAGACCGTAGTGCCAGCTGTGCTGAGCAAAGTTCTGACTTAGAAAAGGGGAAGCTGGGGCTTTGGCTTTTAAGACCATCGTCCTGGTTATAAACCTTTGGTTTGCAAGTGACCTTCTCCACCCCTCCCTAAAGTAAAACTGGCTTAAATCATGAAGGAAATGTACTGGTTCAGTTAACGGAAAAGACTGGATGTAAGTTTAGGTGAGGATTTCCCCAGGAAGCCAGCGATGTCACCAAGGACACAGCTTCTTTCCTAAATGGTTACCAGCCATTTGCAGGCTTCCTCCTCCAGGTCTACCAGGAAGTAGAAAGATCTTTGCCTCAACTTTCCTAGCAGTCCCTTAGACTCACTCTGTCCGTACTGGCTTGGATTATGTGACCATCCCTAAGCTAATCCCTGGTGGACAGCAGGAGCTCATAAACTCTCCTTAGGGCACAGTTAGCTTTTGGGAGCCAAATGGAAACCAGGAGCTCTTTAGGGGGATTGATTTAGGAAGGCAAACAACAACTGTTCATTAGAATTTGTGAAGGACGTGACTTGAATTTGCCCATATCTTTGCCTGGTAGTATCTATTCACAGATAATTATAAGAACAACAACTTAGATCGGTAAGTGTCAGTAGCTATCACTTAGTTCAAAATTTACCATTAGATCGAAAGGAAGCCACTGTGTGCCCTTCGTATGAACTGTATTATGTAACCCTCACATAACCCCTGAGATCGTCATCATTCATCACCTGCCTTTTTATTCAGGTAGAGAAACCAAAGCACAGAGAAGCGAAGTGGCTTGCCACGAAGGCAGTGGTAGTGTGGGCTATCAGCACTTGAGCCCAGTTTGCATTTAAAGTCACTGGACCTTGATCAATGGTGACACCCCAGATAACATCCTTTGGAAAAGCTGAACAAGTCACCAGATCACTGTGTTACAGATAGTAGTGGGTGAAGATTTTCTACCAAGAAGAAAAGCTTTGTGGGAGAAGGACTGTCTAAGTTCCCGGATTCTAGGCCAGGTCTTGCCGCTGGCTTGCCCTCCAACCTGGGTTTCTCACCTTCTGTAGTTTCTTAGCCACCCCTTTTGGTAAACAGGGGTTCTGACTGCCTGCTGTCTTGGGGCTTCACCTCAGATGGCGCAGGTCTTCCCGAGTCTGAGCTATCATTTGTTTTTTTGGCTCCTGGGAGGCAGGAAGGATTTTATCCTCTGGTATATTTCTTCCTGTGAGAGTTGACTCCTTTAATAGACTTCTTGTTTTGCATCTGAATAAAAGGAATATTCAAACATTTTCTTTGCTAGTCTCAGAGAATCTAAAAGCAGCAAACAAATCATGCTGGAGGGAGACTTTCCAGTGGGATGATGATAAATCCTCTCGACAAGAGTCCTCTTTCAGCCTGTGGCTTTTGATCTTCTCGGTGTGTACTCTTGTCCTCTAGGCAGGTGTTCTCCTAAACAGCTGTGCTCCAGGCACACTTTTCCTGCAGGGACACTGCAGGGCTTGCATGGCTTCCAGTTCACGGGCTCAGGTGGAAGAGGGACAGGTCCACCGTGCTGCTATGTTAACCCGTGCAAGCCACATGATAAAATGCCGTGTTCATGTTTACCTTTCTTAGGGTGTGGAAGCAGAGGTACATGCCGTGCGGTCCATTGTGATGCGGGGCTCTTTGTCCCAGGGAGGTGGTGGCTCTAGGGAATGGAGCATGATGGAGTTCTCCAAAGACCTCAGAAGCCAACTTACCTGGATGTCTTCTTAAACGTGAAAACATCTCCTAAACCACTCGGTCCTGAGGATCAAGAGAGAGAGGTCGCGCTGAGTGAGTGTGCCCTTCTTAGGTGGCTTTGTGAAGAACAGCTTGTGAGATGTGCCCAGGGCGGGAGTTCAGACACCCACCTTTTGATGGGACAGTCTGAGCCCCAGCTTTCCCCCTCTGGGAGAGGGGGGTCTCTGGGAGTTTAGGACTTTCTGGCCCCTGCTGTCCATTATGTAATGTGGTGGGTGCTGTTGGTGCCTGTCTTGATCCTATTCCTGCCAGAGTTCCCATTTCCTGGGTGTTATGGGTGGCGGCAGCTAACAGGCCACAGTCCTTCAGGAATCGCCCTTTGGGGAGCCACCTTGCTTAAGCAGCTTGGCCATCTTCTCCAATTTGGGGGAGCAGTCTATAGCCAGTGGACTCAAGGGAAGTGCAGCAGCCCAGGCCACTTGCCTCACAGGGGGACCAACTCAGTAGGGGTAGTTTGTGCTTCAGACCTCGCCCGGAACCCAGCTGAGGCCTGATCCCAGTTGCACCTGCATCCTTTCTTGCTTCTTGTTCTACATATCCTGCTTCCTCGTGCCTTTTTCTGCAGGATATTTGCTGAGTAAACCACATGAACTCAGATTCATGTTTTAGGCTCTGCTTCTCTGGAATCTAACCTAACATATACGGTCATTGTCCACCGGGATTGTGCCATCAGCAAAGGCTTATCTGGAAACCTATTCATCGGGAGGGAAGAGGTTGTCTTCCATACACTTCAATCAGGCCAGCTCATTTGCCTTCTAGGCTTGTCCCTATTTCCTCCCTTGCTATTCTGTATGTTTTTGATGTGCCTACCCATTCACCCACCCATCCACCTTCTTAGCCATCCATTCATTCAGAGACTGACCTTCAGACTCTCCCATGTGATAGAAATTTTATGATATAGATTCTTCCCAGATGGACACAGCTTGATCTCACCTAACTCTCCTAGGCTGGGTTTGCTGCCACTACTTCCAGTCCAGAGCACCCACTCACCCAATGTGGGCAATGGCCTTGTCCCCCTGGCAGCAACACACCTTTAGTTCACTCTGTTTCATGAGCGTGTTTTCTTAGAGCCTCACCACCTGGCGCTGGGCACTGGTAGGAGCAGGCCAAGGGTGCTTTTCACTTATAAATGGTGTAGGAAAAATTGAGGTGAATTACCCGGCTGCTGTGTGAGTGCTTTATTGATTACAGAGAGCCAATCAAATTAGTTGTCAGAAGAGAATGCAGATGGCACCATGTGGAATGGATTTTCTATATCCCCTAATTGCATTATTTCAATCAGCAAGTGAACATTGCATGGCTTGCGGAAGGGTTGGGGTGGGGGAATGGGAAGGTTGGCACAATATATGGGCCAGACTGAGGAGATGGGTTTGAGTGTCACATGCATTTTAATATCAAGATCAAGGCATTAACAAAATGAGTCTGGCTTGCATTATGGATTAAATGCCAGGCAGGGGAGGCCTTTAGTCATAAGCTTATAGCAGAGAATGCCTCTGCTACCCTTGGAACCTGGAGATGTGTCAATCCCAGGTAGAAACAGATTGAAACAGCTCTCTTTTGCCTTTAGAAGGTCTTGTGTAGTTAAGAACTGAGCATGGTGGCAAACACCTGTAATCCCAGCACTTCTGGGATGCTGAGGCAAGAGGATCAAAAGTTTAAGCCCAGCCCACACAACTTAATGAGACCCTGCCTCAAAGTAAAAAATTTTTTAAAAAGGTTGGGGATATAACTAAGTGCAAATACCTTGGGTACCAGGAAAGAAAAAGCTATGTGTGCCTCAGACCTCAGTTCTTCTCTTTACTAGCTGAATGCTCTTTGCAGACTGCTTATGCTCTCTGAATCTCGGTTTCCTCATTTGGAAAATGGTGCTAATTAGTGTCTGTGTCACAGCAGGAAGGTACGCTTGCACGGATGAATAGAGACGATCTATTAAGGGAGATCATGTATACAGAATGTGGTTTGTGCGCAGTTGGTGGTGAGCTCTTCCTCCTGAAGGCCACTGCCTTTCTCTGGGCACCTGAAAGATTGAAAAGGGCTCCAAGGTTAGATTGTAGGATGGCTGGGTTAGTAATGGAGAAAGGGCCAACTGCATAATTTCTGCTCTTCTCAGAAATTCTCTTGCCGGAGAAGGTGAAGTTTGAGTTCAGCTTTTCCTCTGACTGGCAGGGTAAATGTGGAGATCTTCCTAAAGACCCAGCTGAGAGGAACCTCCATTCTCTGCTAGTGGTGAGGTTGCTTTTGTAGCTGTTTCTCACCTACCACTCATTCACTCACTCACTCACTCACTCACTCACTCAGTCACTCCCAGGTGTCCACCAGCAAGCTCAGTTCCATGACGAGGGCAGGCCTGCTCCATCACAAAGCCACTTAACTTTAAAAAAATATCAAAGGCTTCATTGGTTTTTTAGATTCTGTATGGCAGAGTTTTGGATGATCCTCAACACAGCATGTGATCATTTGTAGTTCCCTCTCTGGGTTAGTGTTGTCTGTAACTGAGAGTCAAGTCTAATAGGAAGTAGGGTTTGGTGCTCAGTAAAAATGGCAGGTGCTTTGTAGGCAGCTGAGCAGCCGTGCTGTTGCCTGGCAGCTGCGGGGCTACAGCTGCCTTTTCTCTGTGATGGGGCTGGCTAAGGCAGTGGATCAGTGAACACCAACCTCATGGTGCCCGTGGCAGCAACTTCTTCCTTCACTGGGGACGCTGTGGCTCCCAACTGAGATTCCCCACAAAGTCCTGTGCAGAAGGAGCAGGGCAGGAGTGAGGAGGAAGGTGGGTAGGATCAGTGGGCTCCCAGTGACATTGAAGTAAAGGCTCTGTTTATCATGCGTGGCCTGGGAGGGTATCCGCAGCTCCTATGTACCACGCCTGCAGCTCTGGGGTCTTGGCTGTCCGTGTTATGGTCACTTCCTTCTTCCACTGGAAAAATCCTTCTTTTCACCTCCCAGCTCCACCTGAGAACATGATCCTGTTTTGGACAAGTGCATTCCCTGCCTAAGAAGAAAGGAGGTAGCCGGTAAGGGGCAGGTGCGAGACAGCATCAGGGTCCACCCTACCACCTACAGAAGCAAACTAGGTCCTTTTGGTCAGAAAGACAGCAACTCTCATCTGCACCACCATGGCCGAGCAGAGGAGGGTGATGCAGGAAGAGGAGGGACTAGGAAGCCTATTCAGGGCCACAGGCTCATTCATGTGACTCATCCTCAGCCACTGGCGAAACACATGTGTCCAGGTCATGGCAGGAGAGAGGAGAGGCTCAACACACCTCTCCCATGCCCTTCACAAGTGGAGGCCGAGGTCTGGGATACAAAATGCTGTTATAGGAAATAAGCAAGGCCCAGTAAGTTCACAGTTCAGTGTACTGAACTCTTCAAAGAGAAAACTCCAAGGAAATCTAATTAGGAAGCCTGTAATCCAATAAGTGTCTGTGCTCTGGGACTGTGTGAGGGAGAGTGGGAGGGAGAGAAGACAGAAAAGGCTGGGGAGGGATCCTGGTGATTTTTACTTACTTCTAGCTTGGCAGGAGCCACGAGTGAGGGCAGCCTGGTGGGGATGCTGATGATATGCTTCTGTTTAAGGAACCAGAGACAGGGTGAGCCCTCCTCAGAGCCATCTGGTTATTCTAAGCCTGGGGAAATGTAGACACTGCTCAGGAAGGCTCTGAGGGTGTCCCCACCCCGTCCCTCCTATGCACAGTGAAATCCCCGTGTTCTCTGTGATAGAACCCTGACTTCCCTCACCGTCAGCCTCTCACTTGTTTGGATCTGTGATCAACATGGAGGAGGCCGGTGTCCGTGTGCAAATGTATCTTCTACTTCTCCCCAGGAGCCAAGCCGCAGGTTAGATATAAACAAGTTGCAGGTAAGGTAAGGACTGGTAGGCAGCAAGAGGAGGAGCAAGCGCCTTAGCCTGCTCCCTGCCCTCTCCAGCCCTCTCCTGCCTTCCCTAGCATGCAGAGACCGCCAGCACCGCAGGTCTGGACTGGGGTGCTGTGGGTGGCGAGAAGGGGCACAAGGAATATATGATGGATAACCAAAGCACCAGGGTTGCAAAATAATTTATTTTTCCCAGATTAGCAGATTCGGGGTTGTTGTTTAAATTTCACTCTTGCTCTACTGCTGTTTTGATGGAAGATGGGGTGGGGTTTGGGGAATTGCATGTGTCCTGAGGTATGTCTGGCCCTTCCATGGGAGCCTGTGGTCCAGAAAAGCCTAAAATGACTTGTGCATGTGAACAGTACTCAAAGTAAAAACTGGCACTCTGGACTTCATAAACAATCTCCTAAGAAGCCTTCTTGCATTTGGTCTTGCTTCCTTCAATTCTTCCCTCCCCCTGGAGGTCAAAATATTTTTCTAGAATATAACTGAGTATAGCCTCCGTAGTTTCCTTTTCTCAAAGGACAAGGCCCCTTGGAGGACTCCTTGGCATGGAGTGTGAGGCCCTGTGCAGTTGGTTCCTGGTCCTCTCCAGCCGCCAAGCACTGTCCAATCCCGCCTACCTGGCACCCCAGGGCACGAAGGCCAGGGCTGGTAGACAGTAGATGACAGACAGTTCTGGCCACCGCTTGTCTTTCTCTGCATTTGCACCACAGAGGCTGGGGACTTGCCTGGCGGAATTGGAGAGTTGGTGGTGGTGTAGTGACTCCAGATGATTCAGCTTTGTTTATTTTATTCCCCTTCAGGTAAGTGAAGCACTAGGGCAAGTCTTCAGGAAATACCTCCCTGATGTTTAAGATATTAAATTGTGGGGTTTTTACTGAAAGTCCACACTGTTATGAGGAGGTAGAGGGGTACTTCCTTGTCAAGGTCCCATCTTACTTGTGAGAAAATAGACTTTCCCACTGGCAGGTTGGCAATGATGTCCTTATTGTCACAGTTGTAATCCTCACATGCTTGTTGATACATGTTGAGCACCTCTAATTCCAAAAGCTCCAAAATTTAAAAATTTTGAGCATCAACATAACACTACAAGCAAAAGATTCCATATCTGTTTCATGCACAAAATTATTTAAAATGTACAAAATTAACTTCAGGCTATGTTATAAGGTGTATGTGGAATACAAATGAGTTGACTTGGGTCCAGTCCCCAAGATATCTTATTATGTATATGCAAGTTTTCCAAAATCTGAAAACAATCTGAAATCAGAATCACTTCTTGTTCCAAGCAGTTCTGATAAGGGATAATCAGCCTATAGAGTATGATTCAGAAACACAGATTTGAAATGGCAAAAGTTAGGGCCAGGGATGTAGCTCAGTGGCAGAGTGCTTCCCTAGCATGTGTAAGGCTCTAGGTTCCATCATTAGTACTAGGAAAATAAAGCACAGGTTGTTCAGAGAGAGGCATGCATTTTGGTTAAAAAAAAAAATGACAGGAAAAAAGAAGCCAATGTGGAATACACTGTGGCCTTTTCTTTCTAAACTCATGTTGACTATGGGATGGGCTCAGGCATGAGGTGCTTCTGGGCCTTGCCAAGAGTCACTTTCTGATGGATATTTGTGAAGAGAGACTTTTCTCTCATGCTGTGAGGCATGTCAGGAAAGAAGGAGGTCATGAGGACTACTTCTTCATATGAAACTAAGAGCCCAGCCACACTGGTTGCCTACAAAGGTGATTAGCAAGCGTGTAGGTTACTTTCCTTGAATGAAAGGAATCCATGAGGACTGCAGTGGTAGACATGAAGGCTGAGGGTGGAGATCTTGACACACAGGAACCAGGGCACTTAGAGCAAAGAGCAGAGCAGATGAAATACAAGAAATCAAGATATTATAGAAGAAAACAGTAAACTGAGAAAAGACATGGATATAGAAATTGAAAGAACCTGCCATGCTCCAGGCACAGTAGTGAAATGAAATCAATGCCTGGCTGAAAAGAGTTTTTGTATGAAAAATTTCACTTTTTCATACTTTTGAAAAGAGTTTTAGTATGAAAAATTTCAAACATATAAGAGTAGAAAATACAATAAGCCTCCCCTCTTCATGTACCTATCACCAGATAGGTCATTGAAATGTTTCCCCATTTGCTTTTTTTAACCCCTTTTCTTGTCTTGTTCTTTCTTTTTCTTCTTTCCTTTTGTTCCTTTTCTTTTAATTTTTGCTGATGTATTTTAAAGCAAATTTTATATCATATTATACCCTCTGTATATCTAGTATGCATCCCTAAAAATGTAGGAATGCATCCTCTCATAGCTACAATACTGTTATCATACCTAACACAATTATTAATTATTATATTTGGAATCTAATACTGAGCCATAATACAGTTTCCCTGAATGTTTACCAAAATGTCTATGGCCGTACCACCCTAAACATGCCCGATCTTGTCTGAATGTTTACAAAATGCCTTTATAATTGGTTTGTCTTAGTCATGATGCAAACAGAATCCATATATGTGTTTTCTTGGTGGTTTTACAATATGTCATCATATTTAAAAAATATTCCTCCTTTCAAACAATGAAGACTAAACTTACTCTCTAAATTTTAGGCTACATTTAGTGACTTACTCATAAGAATGGGTCAGAAATGAGTACAAGAGTTATAAGGCTGGGTCACCAAAGCCACTGGTTCTTCCATCTTGTGCTCTTTGGTGAGTTCTCTGTGGAGGAAGCCAGATACCCACTGCAAGGACGTTGAAGCAGTCCATGGAAAAGTCCACATAGGGAGGCACTGAGGACCCCTGCCATCAACCGGTAAGCTCACCAGCCATGAGAGTGAATCCACTCGGAAGAGTGTCCTAAGACTCATCAACTCTTCGGGTGAATCTGAGCACTAGTTTCCACCTTCAGTACCATTTCATGAAAGAGTTGAACCTCAACCACTTACCTAACCTATTTCTGAATTCCTAGTCTGCAGAAACTGTGAGATAATAGCTACATTGTTGTTTTAAGCCACTACATTTTGGGGTAATCTGTTATGCAGTGATAGGTAACTAAAAGAGTTGTTATTTTTCTAAAGTCTCTTTTAATCTAGGGCACACTTCCACTTTATTTCTATTTTTGTCATGTTTTATAAACTGAGTCATTTCACAAAATGTCCACCATCTGGATTTGTCTGTCATCTTCCCAGTAGTGTCCTTTAACTTGCTCTTCTGTCCTCCAAATGGAAGTCAGCTCCAGAACCTTGATTTGGATTCAGTATTTTTGGCAAGAATACTTTGTAGATTGTGCTCTTTGCATGTATTTATGAACATCACAAGGTGTCCTTGGTGTATCGTGTTTAGCGGTGCTAAGATTAACCAGTAGGTTCTGGTGGTCTGGCAACACTTTCAGATTTCAAGAATGCAAGAGAAAAGTCCTATATACAATCACATCACCATAAAAAAATAAAGTACACACTGTGGGACCCAGGTCTGAGAGATATGACCATTGAAGAGGGTTTTCTACAACAGAATGTCTGATTATGACATACAGAAGTTCAGAAATTATACTAACCACATAAACTTCTTGAGGGAAAAAAGCCTTAAGGATGTGTATAGATTATCCACACATCCATTTGTTAATGCAGAGCATGTTTGAGAATCTCTCATGTGCCCGGGCGCTGTGGTAGGTAGAGCTGTGCTGTCTGGGAAGGAATGAAATTAAGGACTTGAACACAGAGAAGCCATGCATGGAATGAAGGGCCAGGTGGTGAACTCCAACCAGTGGCACCCACTGAGAAGCCAGAGCCACCTTCATCAATCTGCTCCAGAGCCCTCTGGGTCTGGCCATTATTCTGAGGCAGCTTGAGTGGCCTCCTCCTTTAGAGAGATCTGATTGGAAGTGGGTATGGAACGTTCATGGACCCCGGGCTGTGGGCAGTGGGAATGAAAAGAGCACCATTCAGGCAAAGCATAGGTTCTGTAGCTGAGCAGGCAGCGCAAAATGAGAGGCTGCTCCAAAGCAAAAAAGGAAAGGAGCTCAGGAGCAGGCTGTGCAAGGGATGCCTGCAGCCCTAGCGAGAGAGGAGGTTTTGCTGGCAGGAGCGGGAGAACAGCGTCTGCCGCAGGATGGGCCTTCTCGAAGTTTCTTGCCCTCTTCTTGGGGTTGGGCTATGGATGTGAAGGGCACTAAAGGAGCCTTAGAGATGGGCTTCAGAGATGTGCAGGGAGCAAAAGGGAAGTTCTCCTGTAGCCCTCTGGACCTGCACAGTGTCTTTTCTGCTGGGAGGTCTGAGGTCTCTGATGGTGGCATTGGCCTGTGCAAGCCCATCTTCCCCAGGGCCCACGTGCAGGTCCAGCACTTGTCACTACATATGTCCCACTTGGCAGCCTTGGCCGTGGCCCCTCCTCTCCCCCTCCCTCTAATAATCATGTCCAGGGCTCTGTAGACATTATGGCAGAGGATTTCCTGCCCCGTGAGGCTGCTGTGGGCCTGCACAATGTGTAGTGACATCTGGCTTTGGATGGACGCAGGGGCCCACCATCAGGTGCTCAGTGGGCTAACTCAGTACCACTGCCAGGTGGAGGCTGCTTATCAGATGGTGTCTGGCCTTGGGTCTCTCCTATCCTGTGGAGAAAGGGCTGGGAGAAGTTCTCGAATGGCTGACATCTTACAGTGAAGAAGGAATGCCAGTTTTAGAGATAAATAGAAAATGCTTATTTTTCCTGGAGTACCTCTCTGGCCAGATTTAACAGAAAGCTATCAAATCATCTGCACATAGAGCCTGTCTACTTCCTCTGTGTGAGCTGCTCCCTACACCCTTGGGGTGATGCTCTGTGCCTCAGTGGGCCATCCACCCTTACCAGAAATCCCTGTTCCCTGCTTGGTCTTTTTTTCTTTTTTTTTCCTTATTGTTTCTCTTAAGAGGTGGTATGAAGCCTTACACCCTAACCAAGCTCCAAATTCCCAGTCTGGTTTAACCCCCTGTGTCACTTTCTTGTTGCTGAATCACAACACTGGACATGCAAAACTCAAATGAGGAGAAGTTTATTTCGGCTCATGGTTTCAGAAGTTTCAGTCCATGGTCTGCTGGCTCTAAGAAAGGAATGGCACGGTGGGAGGGTCTGGGTGGGGGAGGAAAGCTGCTCATGTCATGGTTCTTGGGAAGCAGAAAGAGAAGGGAAGCATAGAGGGCTGGGGATTGAAATATACCTGGATCACACTCCCAGCGATTTGCCTCTTCCCACCAGCCCTCCCCTCCTAATGGTACATTTAATTTGAATTTATCAGTAGACTGATCCACTGTGGAGCACAGTACCTTCCTGATCCAGTTACCTTCCAAAAGTTCTACCTCTGAATACATGGGTCTTTGAGGAGACATTCCTGATATAAACCATAATAACATGTGTCAAAAATTCCAGCCCATCAACTGTCTCAGAAATACACCTCACACTTCCTGGGTGTTGTGTGAAAAGAAAGCTAGACTAGATAGCAGGCTGATTATGTCCTTAACTGGTTGTGTGGCCTGGGGATATCACTTAATCTGTCTGTTTCCTGTTATCTTCTCATTTTTAAGATGGGTCTCCATTCTGTAGGATGTTGTGTGGACTGACTGAGATTGTGTTTGCATCTGTACCAGAGGATAGACAGATGACTTTTTTGTAATCAGCCCTGCTTCCAGTCCTGAGTGGGCCGAAATATAAATGGGCTGTTATTGGAGGTTTCATGGACTCAAAAGACTTGATCTTCTCCTTCCTCAGGGAGTTTCCCAGTGTATCAGAAAGACATGCCCACCTTAGTTTGTGCCTGTTGTTTGCCCTTTCTCTCTGCTGCTGATAGAAAAGTTCAGCAGACCAGCTCTCTGGCCTCTAATCCCTGACTCCTTGCGAGTCATGAAGCAGATCAGAGTCAGAGCAGCCCCGCCCTCCAGCTCTGAAGTGTTCCAGTCAGGCCCAGCGTCTGCAAGCGCTCTCCCTAAGGCCTACCTCTTCTTCCTTTAGACACATCCAAAGCATGAAGCATCCTTTTCTTGGTGTCATTTCTCACTCTTTGTTTCATTTTCTGCCTTTCAAATTCTGTGTTCCCTAATTGCTCCAGAAGCCGGACAGATGGGCTGGTCTCTTTAGCCAAGATGAAATCTAAAAATCATCTCAAAGTGAAGGGGAGGCTCAGACGTGTCAGTTAACTTGCATGCCTCTCCTCCATGGCTGGATTGCCATCACAATACATGGTGTTTTTAATAAGCCGTCTGGGTGTGGCCATACTCCCACCAGAAAGCATCTAGTAGCTTGTGTCAACCAGTGACAAAGGACACACGTTGTTCGTAAATGGCCAGTTCTCTCAACTGGTGTGGAATCAGGTGTGCAGGCTGGGTAAGGGATGCTGGGTCATCCTACCCCATGCCTGCTTTGTGTGACTACCACACTGAGGAAGGCACAGAGCATCTTGGGAAGAAGAGCACAGTTTAGTTTTTTGGAACACTCTAGCCACTGCCCTAGGAATAAGAAGGGGACACGGTTTTATCTTTCCATGCCATTTTCATACCCGGTCTCATGCAAATAAGTTTCAACCTGTTTGTATAAAGGGACTCCTATCCTGAGAAAGACTGCTCTGGGCAGGCTTCCCTTCCTGTAACTTTGTTCAGGCTTGCACTATCAAAGTCTGTTTATTAATTGTAAGTGGACAAGTGGTGTCCCACGTGGCCAGCGGGCCATGCTGCACTTTCTAAAGCCATGGAACTCACCACTTGGGCAAAGCTTGGCTCCTGAGGCCAAGGAGTGTTTGGTTTACTTAGAAATGTGCTCACTGCCCTTGCCCCTTCTGTTCCTAAAATACTTTCTTCTAAATTCCAGTCTTTCTTGCATCTGCCTCTCTGGACTGGGGAACGTGTGTGGACATACAAAGGATGGAACTCTCTCTCCCTGCTTTCCAAACCATATAATCTTGAAATTCTCCTTCCCTTCTCTCATTTAGTAGGGTGTGTTGGTGGTGGGTAAATTTACCATTTAGTCTGTAGGTAGGAGAATATTGAGGTGGGAGGAATGAACGTTACCCAGAGATCTTGGGCTTCAAGTTGGATGCAGTAACTAGAAATGACTTGGGGCGCTTTCCTTCTGAGAGGGGTTGAGGTGGTGATGTTAGGTGGGTGAATTTCAACAAGTACATGCGGAAAAATTCCACAATTAACACTTGAGCCTGATTTGGCACTTATTGCTTGCCAGGGACTGTGCTAAAACTTCACATGCATTATTTATTTAATCCTCCCTGCAACTTTTAATAGAGGTATTATCCTTGTTTTACAAAGGGAGGGACAATCACACAGAGTTCAAGCAGCTCTCCCAGTGTCATGCATGAGTCAAAGCAGGATTCAAACCTTGACATTGTGGCTTCTAAGCCCTTACATTGTAGGGCTTTCTGAACAGGGGAGTGTGTGTGTGTGTGTGTGTGTGTGTGTGTGTGTGTGTGT
>NW_004955408.1:4945834-5017634 GCF_000276665.1 Chinchilla lanigera | reverse complement strand
GAAGTTCTTTACTTGCCTCTGTTTACCCTGTTGCCTTTCGGGGACCTTCCCCTACCTAACTGGGGCTGTTGCTCATGGCTTTTGCATGTGGCTGAGCTGTCCGACATCATTCCCCAGACTCAGACTCTAAAGTGGAGTGGCCTTGAGCACTGTGCCATAAGGAAGCAGTCCCCCTTAGCTCACATGTCCCAGGGAGGTTCCTTCCCAAGGACTCCCTTTCCCCATCCCCTTTCCTTTCCCTCTCTTGGGTTCTCTGAGATATGCTCTGTCCTGATAAATCCTTTTTTTTATCTTTTCTTTTCTTTTTTCTTCTTTTCTTTTTCTGTCCCCCTTTCTTTCTTCCTGATACACACTGCTTGCAACTAAAGGGCATTATCTGATATGGTTTCTACTTTCTGTCTCTCAGCAGTCCAGTCTGGTCACAGACCCCCGTGTCTCTAAGTCACTTCACCCTGCATTGCCATTCCCAGAGGGAAACTTGCTGTGTGCAGGACAGTTGTATGCCACACAAGCAGACTCCACTTAAGCAAATTTTCCTTCAAGGTTCAGGAGTCCTGTTCTCTTTTTGGTTCTGTCTTGCCAGTCCTGTCCCTCCATTCAGTGGCATCTTGCTTGGGGAGCATGGAGTCCTGCTTCCAGTGATAAAGCTGGGGACACCTTACCTAGCCCAGCACCTCGTTTCCAAATCCTATGGTAGAGTGAGTCCCCTTGGGGAGGTTTACCGGGGCTGCTGTCTTGATTGAGATGCACAGACCCCAGGGTGTTCTGACTGCAGAGGCGCTGATGTGGGATCTGCATCTGGGAGAGTTTGGCTCCGTCATTTCTGTCCTGATCTTTGAATAGTGGTTGCTGTTGCTACGCAGCAGTTCTTTGCTGAGCACTCATAATCTGCTAAGTGTTAGTGATGACTCCTCTTTTTGGTTACTGTGTGGTTTCAAACTACAATTCTTATCCTGGAAACAGTGCAAATCTGTGTAGTGACTGGAAGCTGCAGCTCTCCCTGGGCAGGCTGGACTGTCATCTCCTCCAAACATCCCCCCCACCCCACTCTGGGTCAGGCTGCGGTGAATGTCCTTGATCTGGGCCACCCACCATCCTTACTTTAGCCCCCTTTCACCTCCCCATCTCTCCTTGTAGGCATAAAGGGCTAGAAAATCCTCCCTGTTAAGTGACCTTGCTCCTCTTTTCCATCCATTGCCCGCCAGACTCCTAGATTCTATAGGGCTTTGAGGGGTGATGGTGAGTATTCCAGACCAGGATCTGCTCCTCTCCTCTTGGCTTCCCTAGTGCCGTGTCCTGGAATCCTCTGCCCGTCTCCAGCCTCATTGTCTTATACTGTGACCCAAAGGTTTCTTTCAGCTTTCTAAATCAGGATGACTCTGACTGATAGTGAACTGTCCTTTCTAAGTAGCATATGAAATGGTACCAGGAGTGGGTTTGCAGAAAAGGTTGATAGCCTGCTTTGCAGCCTTCTTCTTGGCCTTAACAACTCCGATGTTGGTTGTATCTTTACTGGTCTGGTCCTGACAAGGCACTTTATCCCTCTCTGACCTTGTGTGGGAGCTCTCCCTGTTCCCACGTTCTTGAAGAGATTATCAGATTATCCCTTCACAGCTCACCTCACAACACAGGCCTGGGGGCCTGCTCCCCACATGTTTCCAGGAAGCATCTGGTGAAATGTTGATGTTGCCTTTCCATTTCTTCAGGATGCATTAACTGCATAGATACAGCTCCAGCAAAGTGACTTCTTCAGTGATGGAAGAGGAAGTCATGGTGGTTTCCCTTCCTCCCTTCTTTTCCTCTTTTCGTCCATCCTTGTCATGTTCTGGTCTATCTGCTACAATTCCTTAACCTATGAGCAAGTAGCAATGTCCTTCCACTCCCATTTGGATCAAGCTAAATCTCCTTGTAGTCATTAAAATGCTTTCTGTTACAAAGGTTGCTGCTTGTTGGAGCTTTCCCATTTCATTTTCTATTCTGCTACTTCTAAAAGTCGATGGCTCTTCGGGTCTCTGCATCTTCTCTTTATCTGGGACAAAGTCAACTCTGGATGTGGGATGTGGTTTGTGTAATGTGAAGATGTGAATGAGAATAAAGTGATGGAGCCCCACCTGCCACCTGGCTTTCGAACACATAGTTCACTTATGTATATGCCACTGGCTTCGATTTGCAGCCCAGGCATAATTCAAACATTAACATAGGGAGGCTTCAGACTTTGAAAAAATGAAACCTCTTTCACATGAAACAGTGCTTTATCTTGCCCATGAAGTGTGATATGCCTTTCTTAATTTCATTCAGCAAAAGATGAGCATAAAAGAAAAAATTGTTCATACTGGCTTTATTTTCATTATCTGAAGTCTGATTGGTTTTACAAATTGAATCCCTTCAAACCTTTTTTGAAGCTGATGCCGTATTATCCTGCTGGGATCCTCTTCCTGCCAAAGGAACTCTGGTTGTCAACTTCCCTGCTTCTTCTGAGTATCCCTTCATTATTTCAGCACATACAATATCAAAATATATTAAGCCCCACAACTCAAAGGATCACCTTAAAAAACACCCATAGAGCCACAAAAAATAAAACAAAAACCAACCTTTTTCATCTTCTTTTGACTGACTCATGGGGACCCAGGAGGCTAGGGTAACTGGTAGCCATAACATTTCCTGGAGCACAGTGAGGATAGTTGTACCATGGTGAGGTGAAGTTCCTTTGAAGACACAGATGAAGATGCTGCCCTTCTCTGGGGATGGGAGAATCATCATCTTCAGGACCACTTTTGCAAAGAGGAGTGCTTCCACGTGCTGTGCTCTGGGGTGGGTGCATCCCCCAATATCAGCCATAGCATACTGAGTGTCCAGCATCTCAGTAAGATCCCGATGAGTGGCATGGCTGATTCATCCAGTCACTTTTTAGCCTGACGCTCCTCTTGTGCATGTGGGTGAGATGTGCTCAGGCCCAGAGGCCAAGCTTAGGAGCACTGATTGCTCATATGAGTATCAGTTCCACGTGGAGGAGATGGCCATCGTCTCCCTTTGATATTTCCTCAGCTAATCATAAGCAGAATTGTATAGCATTCTAGAGAAGGTAAAAGTAATAGAAATCATCTGATGATAAGGTTGTACCTACCTGGATTGGTCCGGACTCTGGGCTTTAGAACAACACCAATTAAGAAAGATGATGGAATGTGATTGTCCTTTAGAGTTTGTCTCAAGAATGACATGGGTACTGGCAAAATTCCTGATCCAGACCCTGCTCTCTTGTCTTCCCCAAACTGGTCTCCTAGTGTCAACAAATGGAAGTCCACCTGATACTCTGCAGAAAGCAAAATGCCCCTTTCACATGAGTGACTAAAGTTTTGGAGTCATGAAGACAGCTCCAGTCTCATACACCCACACATCTCTCAAATCTTATGAGGGGTGCTATTAATAACAGACTCTGACATGGCACAGAGCTTCAGCCTCTTCCCAATCTCCACATTCATCACTGTGCTTCATTATCCCCTGCATATTCCTGTGAGTGCCAGTGTGTGGTCCGGGCTACCTCACCCAGAGCTAAGAAGACTCCAACCGGTAACCCCAGACTGTGAGCCAGAATTTGGTGAAAGACTGGAGAGGTGAGGGCAAGACTTTGAGGGCTGATTGTCTCTATGGTTCACAATTTAAAATCATGATGTGTGTCTCAGAAATATTCCTCTGCTAAACTAAACAAATCAGAGATCTGAGGAGTGGGAGGCTCGTGGAGAACACAGCTCTGTGTAGAACAGTCACTTACTGACAGAGTAACGCTGCATCTCAGTAATAGGCCATTTTCCCCATCACTGCACAAAACTAACCAACCTCCAACTTGCATTTGAGTATTCATCTCTGGATCTAGTTTGAGTTTATTATTTTTTTTTTTTTTTGGCAAAATCAACGTGGTGAAATTTATTGCATTTCCAAATATTGCTATTCTAAATTTTATATAGAACAGGAAGGACCAGGAATAGCTAGAACAATTTAAAAAAAGAACATATCAGTGGGCTTACGCTACCTGATTGTAAAACTCACTGTAAAGCTACAGTAATCAAGATGGTGTGTTATTGGCATAAATACAGACATACAGATCACTGAAACAGAAAAGAACTCAGAAATAGACTGTCATGTATGTGGTCAATTGATTTTCAGTGAAGATGCCAAGGTAATTTGGTGGAGAAATGATAATCTTTCCAACCAATGGTGCTGGAACAGCTGGATGCTCATTTGGAAAAAAATGAAACTCAATCATTACCTCATGTGATACACAAAAATTAATTCAAACTGGATCATAAACCTAAGTGTAAATGCTAAAACTATAAAACCTCCAGGAAAAAAAATAGAGGAAATCATCACAAATTTGGGATAGGTGAAGATCCTTAGGACACAAAAAACGAACTGGAACAACAAAACTGAAAAATTTGATTCCATTAAATGTTCTTTTAAAGATATTATTAATGAAATGAACAAGCCAGTGACTGAGAGAGAATATTTTCAATATATATTTTAACAAGATCTTGTATTCAGAAGAGCACTCACAAGTCAATAATATAAGGAAAAATAACCTCATTAAAAGATAGACTAGTTACTTTCTCATGGCTGAGACACAATGCCTAATGCCCACAAGTTAAAGGAAGAAAGATTTATTTTGGCTCACAGTTTGTAGAAGTTCAGTCCACAGACTGCCAGCTGCGAGGCAGGGTGGCGTGGAAGAGAGACATGGCAAAGAGAAAGAGCTCATGACATAGTGCCAGGAAGCAGAGAGCAGGATCAAGGGAGATGGGAAGGAGATAGACCTTCCAAGCCACTCCCCCAGTGACCCACCTCCTCCAGCCAGGCTTCACCTCCCAAATCATATTTAGCTATAAACTCAGCAGCGGACTAAGCCACTGAGTATCATGTCCCCATGATCCAATCACCCCTGCAAAGCCTGATGTATAAGCACATGAGGCTTTAGGGGGCCATCTAGATATAAATGATAGCACTGAACAAAAGATTTGAATGACACGTTGCACACACAGAGTATGTGAGTGGATAGTAGATGTACACAAAAGATGTTCAACATTGTGCTAGTTAGCTTTTCATCACTCTATGAAAATCAACTTAAACAAAGGAAGATTTCTTTTGGCTTATGATTTCAGGGTTTCAGTCCATGGTTGGCTCAGACATTTGGGGGTCAGTAGTGAGGCAGGACATCATGGTAACTGGAACATTTGTCCCAGAAGGCTATTCATCTCTTGGAGGATAGAAAGCAGAAAGAGTGAGAGAGGAAAGAGGAAAGGGCCAATGACAAAAATATCTTTCAAGAATATGCCCCCCAATGACTTACTTCCTCCAACTGGCCCTACTTCCTAAAGTTTCTACTACTTCCAAGCAGCACCATCAACTGGCTACCAAGTCTTTAATGGGCCTCTGGGGGACACTTACGATCCAAACCATAATAACCATGATTAGTGACTAGGAAAATATAAATTCTGACAACAAGAAGATAGCCCTACAATTTCATTAGATGGCTACAGTAAAAAACTACTAAGTCCTGAGGACATAGAACAGCTGGAATTTTTCAGAACTTGTTGGGTATGTGCAATAGTACAACCACTTTGTAAAACAGTTGATATTTTCTTATGAAGTTAAAAATACATTTACGGTAAGATCCATCTATTTCACTCCTGGTTACTTATCCAAGTGAAATGAAAACATGTTTACCTTAAAACTTGTACATGGAAGTTTGTAGTAGATTTATTCATCATAGTTAAAACCTGAGAATGTTCCAAATGTCCATCAATAGGTGAATGGATAAACAGACTGTGGTAGATCCATGCAATGGAAATTACTCAGCTATAAAAGGAATGAATTACTGATACATGTGATGGCAGGAATGATGCTCAAAAGCATGTACATAGGATATGATTTCCTTGATTTGAAATTCCAGAAAAGACAAATCTAATCTATGGTCACGGAAAGTAAATTAGGATGGGCCCAGGCTTGGTGCGATGGAGTGGGATGGGGCACTAGGGAACTTTTCACCATGATGGAAACTTCCTGTGTTTTGATTGTAGAAAATAACTGAAATGCTCTGAAGAAAAAAGTGTGTTTCCCATAGGTGTCTTTTGAACTCCTGAAGTTATGGTCTTATGAGGAGCTATCTGGGCCCTTCGTATTGCTGAGTAGTATTTCAAGTGGTGGATGGACCACAGTTTGTTTACCCATTCCCCCACTGATGGATATTTGGATTGTTCTAGCTTTCAGCTATTTTAGATAGTTTTCTGTAATGATGAACTACCAGAGCTTGTTCTATAGATAGGAGCCAGAAGAAACCACTTATGGGCCAGAGAGTTATTGCTGAAGGGCCACTCTGGCTCAGAAAGACTCTGACTTTCAGGAACCAGGAAGGGGATTTGCCAAAAGTCCAACTGGCCGTTGGCCAATGGACAAATATTTAGACTGAATGAAAAACTCTGGTTTGGATGAAATTATCCAATTTAGTAATTTAAGAAGTGCTGTGTCTAAATGTCCCTTCTTTAGAAAACAGAATTTGATTCTGTGAATCTTAGAAGTTAATATTTACAGTTGATTTCTGCTTGACTACAAGCCTTAAGAGGGAAGAGACTGTTTCTCTGGCTCTCTCCTGTGTTTCTGATGCCTAACATCATGCCTGGCACACAGCCGGCCTTAAATTAGTACGTTTTGAATGATGGTGTAACAATCATATAAAGTCAGGACTTATGGTTATTTGTGGTACTAGTCAAGATAAAATGGGTTATACTACAATGACAAAATCCTCACAAATTCAATGTAATTAAATGACAAAAGTTTATCTTTCACACAGTATTAGTTTACAGAATGATCCTGCCTGATTTTGGGGTGAGGGCAGAGGGTAGAAGTACAGTTTTCCATGTTCCCAGAAAAGGAGGGATGTAAAATGAGATTCAGTGAGCACATAGCATTATTTTCTGCCACACTAACTCTAGAATCAGTTATGTTCACAGTTTGAGGCCTGTCTCTGTGGATAGCCTGAAGTTTTTAAAAAAATATGTTCAAAACAAACACAACTCTTCCCGATGGTCTACACAGGTACTGTGCTCCTTGTTGCTTTGATACTTTTTGTGGTACACTACCTTGCATCTGGAAAGGCCTTCCATGTCTTTGTTGGATGAACTAAATTTTTTGTTTGCTTGTTTGGTACCGGGAATCAAACTCAAAACCTCATGCTTGCCAGGCGGGTTTTGTGCATTTGAGCTGCATCCTGGCCTGGGATGAACTAAATTCTGATCTGCTCTTAAGTACTCAGGAGTTACTTCTTCTAGTGACCCCATCCATAGTTCACAGCCTGATTAACTGCACATATATTTGGTTACTGTTTTAGTCTATTTTCTGTTGTTATAACAGAATACCTAAGACTAGACAACTTGTAAACAATTAAGGTTCATTTGGTTCATTGTTCTTAAGGCTAGGGAGTCTAAGAGCATGACACTGGCATCTACTTGGCACCCAGTGAGGGCTTTCTTCCTCTATTTTAATGTGGCAGACCTCATACTATGGAGAGACAGAGCAACAGTGCTAGCTTGAATCGCTCTTCCTCTTCTTATTAAGCCATGAATTGCATTATGGGAAGCCCATCCTCATGACCTCAGCTAATCCCAATTACATCCGCAAAGCCCCACGTCTGAGTACCATCAGCAATGATAACATGAATTTGGGCTTTAAGTTGCCCACACTTGAATTTTTGGAGGCTCCATTCAAACCATAGCAGATGTTTAACTGCGCTTTATCAGCACTTGCGCATACCCAGTCACGTGGTTTCTAACAATGCTATGTACTTTGAATTCTGTCCTCAGTTGGTCCACAAGGTCCTAAAGAACTCGCACAGTGCTTTTTCTGCCTCTTCACTTAGTGCAAGTCTAAGCACAGGTAGATGTTCAGTAAATTTGCATCTCAGTAAAGGTCCGTTGAACGAACCAGGGGCTGGGAAATGTCGTTGGTAGGGTTAACCTCGGAGAGCAGAGCAGCCCCGGGGGCAGCAGGTGTGGGCTGCACGAAGATCTCCTGGTCATTCTTTCTGAATATTACACGCTTGGGAAAGATTTCATACGGCCTTCACTGAGGTGATGCGGGGTGGGTATTTATTTGCCTGTCACGGCCCTCCCAGTTCTCATTGAGCCAAAACAAACCAGGTGAATGAATCCTGAAAATAAAGTCACCGGGCAGTGGCAGTGTGGCCTTTGAGAAGTTTAGGAGCTCTGGCCCCAAGTGCTTTCCTTACCAGCTGAAGTGCAGTTAATCTGGCCTCTTTCTCCTAAGTCTGTGCCGGAGCATAGTGAACAAAAGGCCTAATCGCTCTGGTATCAAGATATTCCTCTGCCTGTGCAAATGTTCTTGGGTGTGTAATGTGAACATGCGGCACTCATTTGGAATCATTGTTCTCTCTAAATGAGAAAATGCAAATGAAGTGCTCAGGGTACCGCGCCATAACTTGCTGCATAAAATTCTTGACATCAACATGAAACTACTTAGCATAATTTTCCTGTTAATAAACTGCCAATTTAGTCATTTAGGTTTCAGCTTCTAAAGAATGCAACAGCATCGGGCTGATTTTTTTTTTCCCTCCCCATACATGCCTGAGTTTATTATTTTGATGTTTATGTTAAAACATAGGAAATTGAAGTTTATGTGATTATTTGGAGATCTTCTACCCTAATTTGTTTGCTTTCATAGTTCCAAAAATCTCTGCTCATTTGAAAGGCAAACATAATTTTTTCAGAGCATTTTCTTCTGTTTAGGGTAAAATTTCCATATTTAAAATGGCTAAGGAACAATTTGAGGATCTGACAGAGTAGTGTGTGTTGCCTATGCTGAACCAGGGAGCCACGCCCACCCTGACCCCACGGATCCTGAAGGACAGTCAAGGGCATGCCTAGCAGCCAAGGCTTCTGGTCAGTGCAGGAATCTCCTTCTGGGGCCCTGTCCCTCTGCAGCCTTCTGCTTTCCTATCATGCTCCAGCCGTGCCAGCTCGCATGATGGTCACTAATCTCTTCTTCCTGGAGCACCACTGTGCACTCATGTGTGCCGGTCATGGGGATGATACTGGGGCAACACACGCCCTAATCGGGAAACAGATGTGACTCCTTGAATTGAATCGTGCAGCACAGCTGAATGCAAAGCAGGAGAGACACACACTGCTCTGGGCGGGTAAATCAAAGATCTGACTCAGTTCCTACATCCAAGAGCCCACAGCCAACAGTTACTCGCATATCATGACTTGGCAGAAGTTTTACAAAGCTTAAGTTATTTGCCAAGATTTCCCAACTCACCCTGTTATTGTGAAGTGTAGACACAGCCTAAGGAGAAGCACTGGGTATTTTTTGAGCCCCTATCCTATACCACACACTCTTCCAGCCACCAGACACACCAAGCTCTCAGCTTCCCAGGGAGAGGGTGGGCTTCTGGGGCAGGCAAGCACATGTTAGACTCTGAGGCTGCATACATCCTACTCTCCAGTTTGTGAAATGGGTAATGGATTCATAGAGTTAGTGAGAGATTAAGTGGATCTGGGGAGCATGGTATTTGGCCGGTGGAAACGGCATGATATGCCCTGGGATGTTATGTTCTTAGAGAGGAGGGACCATGTTGGGCAGCAGCCACGGTTGGTATTTTTTTACCCCACTTTGTGTCTAGGCTGGGGCCAGGTGCGTGGTGTGTCCAAGCTGGAGGGAGCTCTTTGTAGCGCTGCCTCTGTCTGTGTCATTTGTATGTGACTCAAACGTGGGGCCCAGCTAGGCTCCTGGCGTTGTGTCCAGCTTCTCACTTCTTCCCTAGGTCAGTGGCCAAGTGTCTTGAAGGAACAGGCTCTTCCCACCTGGCCCCTTGCCACTGTGGGAAACTCTGCAGCCACTCTCTCGGAGTTCTGTGTTCTATCTGGCAAGCAGGGTGGATGGCGCCCAAGCGCCCTCTCTAGGCTAGGCCACAGGAGAGCTGATGCCTGTGGGTTTGCGTTGTCCACCATGATGGTGTGTGAAGGACTGAACCCTGGCTGCTTCTCTGACTTCACTGTGGGAGGAAAGCCAACTATCCAGTCTCTCCTTGTTTCAGGTGTTTCTCGTCTCTGAAGTCCTCAGATGTTGCTCAGGCAAGAGATCAGGACTCAGCCTTTGTCTCTGTCATTATCTCCCCATCTCCTCTCATCCAGGATCCAGCTGCCTGCTTCACATTTCCAGATCAAAGCTCCCTGGAGCGTGGCTGGGTTGGACTGAACAGGGAGTCCAACCCTGGCAAAATGGAGGGGTATCCCTAAGTCTAATAGCTAACTCGAGCTCAGGGTTCCATGATTCAGTGCATCATCATGGGAGTTCTGGGATCTTTTGTTTTCTCTGTTTTGGTTCCAGGGTTGGTATAATCTTTTCTATGATGTGGAGGTCACACCAATCAGTTCCAGATCTGCAGGCTTAGTATAGCTGTGGATAGTCAGAGCCAGGCAGAGGAGGGAGGACTTGAGCTATTTGTCTTCCATCAGATCATATGCTTTGCTTTGCTTCCTCCTGGGTTTGTCCAAAGCCAGTGTTGGGATATTTATGCCAGCCATGTTTAATCCTTTGTTTATTCTTCTCATGTTGCAATTATCCCATGAACTTAAAAAAATAGATGGCAAAATGAGCATGTCTTAATAATTTTTAGTTTTAAGTTTCAAAATAGAGTTTCAACAAAAGGTTCTCTTCATTCTTCACTGTGGATTTTGTCCTTTTTGAGTAGGTTCACTGAGGCCTCTGGTTCTGGTGCCTATTTTCCTTGGATAACCAAGATCTCTTTGTATATTTCATTTTAAAATACTGAAATATTGGTTGAGTTCTACTGTCAAGAGTAGGATGTGATTCTAGCCTTCCAGAGAGTTGTAACCGTATATTTGTCTAACCTGCAGAACCACAGCTATAAGAACCATGTGCAATCTGCAAGACCCAAGCTGGGTGGCTGGTCACTATTTTCGAGGGACTGCACAGCCTTACGGGCCATGGCCTTCATAGCAGCTCCCTTGGCAATCCCAGTCCCTATGCCAAATGGGCTGTGATTTTGAAATCTGCCCAGAATGCTTCCAGGAAAAATCCAAGACTAAGCAACTAGGCTTTGCTGTGACCAAACAGGCAGTAGCTGCCTTATAAATGGTCTTCATAAGTTTCACCTCTGAAGGCACTGTTCTTAGGGGTGCACATGTGTTACCTCCTTGAGACCCATTTTACAGATGTGAAGACAGCTTCAGTCAGTAGCTTGCTGGGTTGCATGGCTGGTGAGAGGTGGGGCTGGGATTCGAACCCACTGACCTGGCTCTGGAATCACGCTGTTAGCCCAGTTCCCTAGACTGCTTCTCTGGGGGGTTCCACTGCCCTAGCAGGACAGGAATGCCACAGAACAGGCTGCAGCAGGCAGGTCTCCTCAGCTTCTCTTCACAACCCCATTAGACCTATTTACAAAGCACCACAATTGCCATATCAATACTGGGATGATGCCATTGATTTTAGTGGCATTTAGATCACAAGAGCCTGTCTGGAGCTGCACCCCAAGATTTATGCTCCTCACATCCATTAGAGCTAATGGGAAACGTCTGCATAAATCTCGAGTGGCAGTAGGGAGTTATAGCTCTGAGTTGCCCTGGGTGTATTTTAACTGCCTGCTCTGAATTGAAATGCTCATCCTCTTTAGTTATCATGTATTTCCTGCTGAATTTTCTTGGGGTTGGGAAGGAAAGTCCAGATCCTTGGGATATGTAGCTGTGTGCCCTTGGGTATGTTGTACCACCTCTCTGAGCTACAGTCACCCTTCTCATCTATAAAATTAAGCTAACACCTCAGCACACTGTTCCTAGGAGAATGAAATCCCTGAGCTCAGTGAAGGTCCACACCCGCTCCTTCCACCATGTTTCCTCTCTGTGTAGGACCTCCTCACCTAGCACCCATGGGTGGACTTTGGGGGGTTATAAAGCCTCTGAGATGGAGCACAGCAAAGGGGCTGCATCATACAGGAGCACTTTAATTGGGGCAAGGTCTACAGTTTTTATGAGTTCCTCAAAGAGACCATGACTCAGAAAACTAGATCAGACCAGGAACGTCTCAGAGATGGTGTTTTATTCCCTTTAACCTCAGTGCTGAGCTCCATTCTTGCCCCAGTAGTGCTGGCAGAGTGAACCAGTGCTTACCCATTTCTTTCTGAAGTTCTGAGCACGGTGTGCTTCCACATGTAGGTCACACAGCCTTTCCCCGGAGAGCTGCACCCTGGCTGGTCAGGCTGGCCTTCTACCAGGGAAGAGGCCCCATGCTAGCTGGCAATTCCACTGGGCTGGCTCAGCACCTGCGTCCACCTCCCCTCAACCCTCTTAGTGATCACCTGTGCAGGTGCCTGGCTTTCCTTCCTGTCCCTTCTGGATTTCCTGTTGGTGCCTTCACTGAGTCACAGCCCACTGTGTCAGGCTGTTTTTGATCTGTTTAAGTAGGGCCTGAGCTGTCACCCAGTCTCTGTACCACATAGTTGCTTAAGAACTGCCCAAAGGCCATGGGATTACGTATCCACCCCAAATTGGGTGGCCTTCAAGGTGAATCCCACCCCAAATGTCATCATCCTTCTCCAGGGATGGAGGCTTCCCCATTTTTCCAGCACTGGGGCCCAAGAGAGGTTGGCCTGCTCTTTGGCACCTAAATTTCCTGAGTGAGGAAACTGCCAGGTGTCCCTGTGACCCATGCCTGGAGAAGCTGTGGAGCTCAAAGCGAGACGACTCTGAGTGCAGAGCACAGCTAGACCAAGGTGTCCTCTGTCCACTTGTTCATGTTGACATGCGCTCATTCAGTCATTCATTCTGTGAATGTTGCTTGTTCCTAATGGCATTTGTTTTAGATGTATTGCCCAAACTAAAGATGAGGTAGTAGTATCTTACTTGTATGAGAAATTGGATATTTCTTCATGCCTTACTCAGCTGTCTTCTAACCCACAAGTGGTACAACTGGTCCTCAAAGGCTTCACCTATTTGCTTGTGTTTTGCCTGTTTGCTTGCGATTTTAGCATGTCTGTACAACAACTACATTATATAACCAGATGCCGAGGTCCAGCCCATTCTTTGTGGGCATATTTGCATGGCCAGACACTGGCCAAGAGCTGCAGAGTACACACTGGATTAGAAAGGAGAAACTGCATGAATCTGATGGGGTTCTGGGTAAAAAAGTGAGTGAGGGGCACTCCTCCAGTTATTATTCCAACTGGGACACTTGAGTCACAGTGGGTGCCATCAATAAATATGATGGACTTCAGGCATAAACCAGGACTCTCCCAAACTAATGTAGCATATTTGATTTCTTAGTGATCTTTCCATCCCATGACAGAATACTTGACAGAATCAAATTAAAAGAGTACATTTTTTTGGCTCACGGTTTCAGGTTTCAGTCCATGGTTAATTGGGCCTGTCACTTTGGGCCTGTGGTGAGGCAGACCATCATGACAGCATAAAGGTACTTGCCTTGTGGTGTCTTGGAAGAAAAGCAAAAGGGAGAAGCCAGAGTCCCAGCATCTGGTTCAAGGACACAGCCCAGTGACCTAATTTTCCTCACTAGGCCTCACCTCCTAAAGGTTCCTCCAGCTCCCAGTAGTGCCACAGGCTGGTGATCAGGCCTTTAACATATGAGCTTTGGGGGAACTGTTAAAGGACAAACCATAGTGTTTCACAGCCATGCCAGACTGAGAGCTAGAGAAAGCTTCGGGAAGAGATGAGTCTTGGGCTAAGCCTGATGACAGGTTTGGTATTCAAATTGTAAATCCCCAGGCAGGGATAGTTCGGCCATATGGAATCAACTGTCATCATGGTGAGCATGTTGGAAGGTATGTTTCCTTTTTCCAAGGAGTGGGCATCCTGAAGGGCCAATGGCTGATGTGGGAGGCAGAATGAAGCCCCATTAACCCCTGTTGGGGCTGGGGCCCCACCCCTGGATCCTGGTGCTCCTCCCTGAGCCACGCTTGCCAGCCTCAGTGCTGGCAAAGAGCCTGGATGCAGTTTTTCCTGAATTCTGGAGCAAGCAGAGAGACATCCAGTCTCTGCAGTAGTTGTTCTCAAGTCAGTGTCTTTCTGGTCCTCCTCTGAGCATGCCCCAGGGAGAGCACTTTGGGCTTTCACAAATTTACAGGGACGTGGCAAAGCCCCTTCATCTCCTAGCCAGTAAAAAATAAAGTGAATGGCCCTCATAAAAGTGATGGTTCTTCTTTTCTCTCAGACAGCTCCTTTGGAGCCAACTGGAGCATGAGCATTGTGGAGGAAGGCCACACTCAAGCCTCTTCCCAGGCAGCAGCTGCCTTGGCCATCGGGCCTGCGCATTGCTCCTCCTGGGCTCTGGCACAGCCCTGCTCCCCTGTCGCAGAACTAGCAGGCCCCACAGGCTGCTTACAACCTCCTGGCATGGTGGCACAGACCACATGGGCACAGCACCTGCCCAAGGAGCTGCATCTCCCGGCATTAACTTCATCTCTCCTCGTAAAACATAAAACCCGATCAGTTACTTCTGCCCAGATATGGGTGGAGTTGGGGGGTGGTGTGAAGATGTCACTTATGATGTGAGAATGTCACTTTGGTGCCGGTGACAAGGCTGGGCAAGAACCCAAGCAGGCCTTAATTTTCAGGATACAGGGAAGCTGGTGAAGCTTCTGGAAAACAGACTTCACTAGAATGAAGGCCTTGCTGCCCGCTCTCACCACAGTATTCACCTCAGGCATCTGCCGCAAAGCAGACACTCAGTAAATACCCCCTATCATTATCAACCCATAACAAATAGTATACTATCAACCCATAAAGAACTTTCCCAGAGCATTAAAAAGGGCTTGACTTACTAGTCATTCTAATCACAAAATTTTGGATGCATGGCCAATATGAAAGTGATGCACAGCTATCCCACACAGGCAGGAGGAAATCTTTCCAGATGACAGGCTGCTGCCCCAAACCCTCCTGATGGAGAAAGTGAAGGGGTTTACAGTGATTTGACCAAACACTCCCCACACAGGAGCCCATCTATTCACCAGCATCAGCTCCAGTCTTGAGAAAACAGCTGGCAGTTTCATCAGGTGAGCCACCTTCTCTCTCCTGTATGCATCAACTCCACATTTGACTTCTACTTGAGATATGAGCTCTACAAAGGCTGACTTCACTTATTCTAAAAATGCTGGCTTCTTCAGTGTATTTTTCCTGCCTTGGCAGCAGGAAGAGCACTTTCGGAGATGTTTATTTTTCCTAATGAAATACAGCAATGCAGCCGTCATCACCCTTGGCATGCACTTGGGCCACCCTGGTGGATTTCAGAGCAGGCTGAGGCTCCTAAGTCCACTTTCTTGGGACAAAAACTTGCCCTCATTAAGTCATCTTTTCCATCTTCTCCTCCCTTGCTGCCCAGATGCTTAGAGAAATGGCTTCTCTATCTCAAGCCACATCAAGGGCAGAACCCACAGCAGGGCAGAACCCACCCATGTGGTGATGCTGGTGGGAAGAGAGGAGACAGAAGAGGCCCCTCTGGGAGCCTTTTTGTCAGAAGGTCCACAGCCATGACCAAGTAAATGCCAACCCTCACTGCTGCCTCTCCTGTGTGTTTCTAATGCGCTGAGTTCCACCCTCCCTTCTCCCTCTCTCTCCCTGCCTTCACCATTTTCTCTCCTCTTTTCTTGCTATTTACTGGCAAGACCTTGCCCTGGGCTCTGTTCTCTGCATTAGGAATGCACATTCTCGGCTTCAAAGAAAGTCACAGACTGGTCTGTAACCTGATGGTCATGGCCTCTGGGCAGAGCAGCTCTAGCCTGGTGGTCCCCGACCCCAAGAGGATACCTGCAGAGCTTCACACGTGTTGAGGAGCCCTGCCACCCTGCAGATCCCGCAGATGCCAGTGGGACTGGCCTTAGATGGGGCCTGAATTTGGGCAGTACCAGCCACTTCCAAGTGGTACTGACTCATTGTGACTGGTTGGGGGAGGAGCTGGCTGTGAACCTGGAGAAAGTGAGGAGGCCCCTGCTTCTGGGGAGAGTCAGCAGGGCTGGGGGAAATGTGAGAGACCTGCAGCAGGGAGGGGGCGGAGGAGGCAGCTCCCAGTTCAGGATGAGGTGGGGACTGTGGAGGAGGAGAAGGTTTGCAATCAAATCCCAAAGCATTCAGATGATGTTCAGGTGGATGCCAGGCATGTCTGCGAGGCAGCCCCTTGTGACAGGCATGCCACAGGGGTAAATCTCATTTCATCACAGCTTGAAACATCCGAGAAAAGGGGAAAATCGGGTGTGGTGTTTATGAATCTGGGAAGCAAACAACTGGCTGGAAAATATTGATCAAACACCACATCCCAAGCATCTCTGTACTGGATCCTGACAGGATAATATAAGAGGGTCCAGGACATGCTTACAGAACACCTGCCCACAGCCAGGGCCTGGGGGAACATCAGAATGGAAGAGGAATAGAGCCTAGTTCGTGATTTGGGGCTGCTCGGTCAAATGGGGATGTGGAGTGAACAGGAGTGGCACAGCCAGGGCCACTGTGTGGCATGGAAGGTGATTGGCAGCTGGAGGAGGGAAGACTGTCCCTGTGGTGGGGAGGTGTCCTAGTTACTTTTCTCTTGTTGCTGGGACAAAATATCCAACACTCAAAATTAAGGAAGGAAAAGTTTATTTAGCTCACAGTTCTTGGAGATTTCAGTCCATACTCAGTTGGCTCCAAGGCAAAGTGGCACATGGCACAGGGCAACAGTTCATGGTGGTGGAAAACAGCAAAAACAGCAAGAGCAAAAATGGTGGGGCAGCAAGAGCGAGCCTCTTCCCCTCCCTTATACCGTATGCAAACTATTCACCCCAGGGGGGTGTAGCTCTCCCACTCACAATCCCAGCACTGGACCATGAATCAATCATAAACTCTAGAAGCCCAGCCCATGACTGCATGAGGCTTTGGGGGGACATCTAGACACAAACCATAACAGGAAGTGGGCTGCCAGGCAATGCGCTGTGAACCCTGCACCTCCCCAGCCTGCCCTGACTGCGTGTGTCCTTCAGAGGGGACTGCATCTGGGACATCTGATACTCACTTGTGCTCACCAGCTCCATCCTCCAGGTAACTACTGTCTCTCTGTCTTCCCTGGCTCTTTGTCTCTTGGAAACAAGTTTTGAGGTTCCCCCTTCAGTGTAAGGCAGTCCTTTATAGCAAGCTGATCCCAGGGTACCATCTTTGCAGACACCTCCAGGGGCCCAGCATGGCTTCCTTAGAGTTCCTTCTGGCCTTCTCCACTTCCCCTGAACAAAGTTCTGTTCATTCCTCAGAGCGCAGCATCCTGAAGCCAGCTCAGTTCATCCATGAGGCCCAGAGAGAGGAAAAGGCTTTCTCATGGCTAATGGCACAGGTGGGTGTCAGACTGAGAGCTCTGGGGCCCAGGGTCCTTCAGCCTGGACTAGGCTGGGGGATTTTTCTAAGCCAACTGTAGCCTCCTCCTCTATGTGCAGCACTCATTTCCCCCATTGTTTGGCATTGTTTGGTTTTATTGTTACATTTAGGTCCTGGGAGATGGTTGTGTTCCATGAAATGGAGTGATTGATTGACCTTTGGAAATGTCAGCAGCCGCTCCCTGGCTCCTGGGGATTTGTGGGTCTCATGAGCCCACATGAGCCAACTTCTTCTGTAACTGGTGAGACATCAGAGAGAGGGGCTCATCCCAGGGGCCATGGAGCTTGGCAGTTGCTTACAGGCAGGATCTGGGCGGAACTGGGGCACAGAATCATACCTGTGACTTAGACAAATGCTGCTGCTGGGGGGGTGAGGGCATGGGCCTGGGAGAGTGGCAGCAGGGAGGAGTGAGTCAGGCAGCTGCTCACTGAGCTGGGTCTGATTTGATCCCCAACATACTCCTGGTAGAAGAGGAAACTCCTCTAAGCCCGGGGAGAAGCGCAGATGCTTAGTTCCTGCTGGGGGCGATGGCCTGTGTTTGAGACCTGATGATGATTCCTGTGAGGCAGGCCCTTTCTCTGCCACCACCAGGCCACCCTGAGCCACTGTGTGGGTGGGTTGTAACCTCACAAAGACCCTGTCAGAACACGGTCAGCTTCTAATCAGAGAGGTTGGTGTTAAGTGGGGGGTCTCTCTGCACTGCTTCAAGGTAATTCCTCCAGACTCCTTTCCCCTGAGCAGTACCACCGGATCCCAGGGTTCTGGCACGCTAAAGGGGAGGGGATTAATCCATCCTACCTTCTGTGGTGCTGGTTGGAGGAGGAAGAGTCCCTGGGAGGGTCTGGCCAGTATTGTATGCTTATGTGTACAAGTCTATCATATTGTTATGGTTTGTGTCTGGGTGTCCCCCCAGACATACATGCAGTCATGGGGTGGGTTTTTAGAGTTTGGGATTGATTCATGGGTGTGACTGCTACACCTGTCTTGGGGTGGATAGTTTACACATGCAGGGGAGAGAAAGAGGCTGCTTGCTGCCACTCTTCCCCTTTTGCTTTTGTTGCTTTTGCTGTTTTCTGCCACCATGAATAGTTGCCCTGTGCCATGTGCCACCCTGCCTTAGAGCCAGCCGAGCATGGACTAAAACCTCCACAAACTGTGAGCTAAATAAACCTTTTCTTCTTTAATTTTGGGTGTCAGGTATTTTGTCTCTGCAGTGAGAGAAAAGTAACCAAGAAACATACTCAGGATGGGTTGGATGAAACGTCCTTCTAGTGGCTGGAGTGTTCTATTAACTGGCATTTATGAAATTTCCCAGCACAACAGGTAGCCAGTGCTTTGGGTATAGTTTGAATGTGCTTATGTGCTGGCAGAATGGTCCAGTGTGAAGGTATGGAGGTGGTGGAGCCTTTAAAAGTGGTGAGATCTACTGTACAACAGTAGGGTCACTGTAGGTGTTGCCCTGGGAAGGGATTAATTTAGTGATCCAGGTTAGTTCCCAGGAGAGCAAGTTGTTATAAAAAGCAAATCTGAGCCAGCCAGGCTTGGTGCCCTGTAATCCTGGTATTCTGGGAGGTTGAGACAGGAGGATCCCAAGTTTGAACCCTTCCTTAGCAAGACCCTGTCTCCAAACATAAAAGGGCTGGGGAATGTAGCTGAGGGGAAAAGGTCCTGGGTTCAACCTTCAGTACCCGCTACACACACACACACACACACACACACACACACACACACAGTCTGGTACCTGACTCCCTTCCTGCCTTTCCATCTCATAATGCATTCTGTTCTGTATCTACTCTTATCCAAGGTGAGGCCCCCAGAGGCTAAACAGATCAGGTCACCCTGTCTTGAACTTTCAGCCTCCCAAACGATGAGCAAAATAAATCTTTTTTCTTCACAAAGCACTCCATCAGGTAATTTGTTATAGCAACAGAAGTAGATTAATACAATCAGGCTCCTCCAAGATGACTGGAAGCCTTCAGAGAATCTTAAATGTCTTCAGATTCTTTGGTTATTAAATTGTGGTGTGCTTTTGTATTATTCCTTGAAAAAGTGTTAATTCTAGTATAGCAATTCTAGAGATTTTTTTTAAAAATAAGATCCTTAGGGGCTGGGGATTTAGCTCAGCAGCACAGCACCTGCCTGGCAAGCGCAAGGTTGTGAGTTCGGTTCCTGGTACTGGAAAGAAAAACAAAAAAAAGTAAGATACTTAACTAGCCAGGACATTTTTACAACCTTGCTTAGTAAAAGAAACATTATCAATCAGTTTTCTCATATTATTACAATGCTATATGAGTAATAATAAGCATGATAGTAGGTATCGCTTCTTGAATGCTAACTATAAGCCATCCCCTGTGTACTGAGTACTTGGTATGAGGTTTGTTTCATCACTCCAATAACTGTTATGTAGGTATTAGAATCCTACTGAACTGATGTGGTTTGGAGAGATTAAATAATACATTCAAGACCACAAAGACCAAGGGATAGGGCAATGCCCAATGCCAATTCTCTGCCCTTAACCATTATACTGTACTGCCTTCCTTTTACAGCATTATTGGGCACCTGCTTTGTTGGCAGACTTTATGGGAGCAATTGGTGTTGGGGGTTCAGCCCCTGTGTCTCCTCTGGTTGAGATGACAGACACAGAGGAGAAGGGAAGTACAAATAAGGTCCCTGAAATGCAAGGGAGATGAGGAGATGTGCAAGGACTCTGGCTGGGCACCCAGAGGACCGATCACAGGGAGGGAGAAAAGACTGAAGATGCTGCTTATACCAGTGCTGGGTGTGTATTGTCAGTCCCCCAACACCCCCAACTTATGGGTCACTGAGGAGGGTCCCTGCAGGATCAGAGGACTACACAGCATGAGCCTGGATCTTGTGATGATTGGCAGGGATCCTGTGAGAGGATTTAGGGCCCAACTGAGGTAACCCCAGAACCAAGAGGTCAGCAGGAACCTGCTCGGTGGCCTGATAGTGGCTAGGGTGGGAGAAAGATGAGATTTGTCTAGAGAGGTACCTGAGCCTTCAGGCAGCTTCTCGTTTCCCTAGCACAGTTACAGTTACCTTGTGAAGCACTTAGGTCACTGTGGGGGTTAAGCTAGGTTGTCAACTTGATTGGTTTCAGAGCCATCTAGGGGATTGACGACACTTAGTTCTGGGTGTGTCTGGGTCGGTCATGGAGCTGTGACTTTGGCTACTATATTTGGTGGTACCCTTGCTCTTGGCTGTTTGCTCTCCGATGCTGTTCTGCTTCCTGGCCACCGTGAATGAGGCAGCTTTGCCTTTCCAGACACTTCTACTGTGATGTTCCTGCTTCGGAGCCAGCCAACTATGAACTGAATCCTCTGAAACCATGAATCAGATTACACCTCTGCTTCTTCAAATTGTGGGTAGCATGTATTTACTCCAACAACAGAAAGCCTGACCAATAGAGAAACTTAACTGTCATGTGCCAGCACGAACATCAGCCACTTTGACTGGCATCCAGAGGCTTGTGTGGTTCACTTCCAGAGGAATATTGTGTTGTTACCAGAAGTTATAAACCCAAGGAAGTGGGCCAGTGTCTTCCTGTCTGCAGACCATAGATGAACCCTGGTTCTGTTTATTCCTATCTGAGGACAGCAGTGGGTGTACCATGAGGGCCCAGAATATGGCCCACTTGAGGCTATGGCTGGCCTGTATCAGGGGCTTCTAACGGCAAGACTGTCCCTTCCCCAGACAGTTACCTCAAGAGGGGGTGACAAGAACTGGGAGTGGGGTGAAACCACCCTGGTGACAGTGCCTAAACATGCCCCAATTGAGCAACTCCACCAAGGGAAGGAAACACCTGAGCTGCTGTGAATTTGCATCTGGAGATATCCCTTGTGCTATTTGGGTATTGTTTAGGTCAGCGGTGGTGAACTTATGGCATGCATGTTATTTTTCTTTTAAGATGTTATGGTATGAGTTGTTTTTCTAAACTAAAACCTCAGCATTCAGGCTTAATGGCAGTATGGGCACTTTGTGATAAATAAATGGGTTTGGGGCTGCAGTTTGGGCACTCGTCTCTAAAAGATTTGCCATCAGTGATCTAGGTACTTCTTGCCTTCTATGCACTTGGGCAGCCTTATACTGTTGGGCCCCTTTGGTGAGGACCTAAGATTTAGGACCGGCATTCTGTTTGCTGGTTCAGTCTTCACTGAATGTTTGTGTTCTGCCTTCTGTGTGGGGACTGGAGGCCTCAGTCACAGCCTTGACCTATAGGGAGGCACAGAATCACAAGGTTTTCTCTCAAGTGTCCCAACTCATTACTGAAGCTCCTTCACTACGGCTGTGCCCATGGAATCCTAGAATGGCCAGCTAGTTCTATGAAGCTGATGCTTAAACCAATATCATACTTAGCATGATTATCAACAACAAGCTCTCAAACAAGTTAGTTATAGGACCGAGTTTCCCATGTTTCCTCTTCATCCTGAAGACCAAGCTAACTTCTGCTGATGTTCAGTTGTGAGCCTCTTCTGTGTCATTTGGCTGGCATTGCCTGGCTCAGGGGCTTGGGCTCCATCCTGGCCTGGGGAAGCCCCACTTCCTTCCCATCGCCTGCTCCCCTCAGCTGGACTACTCCCACCTGCCCCTGCAGAAGCAGCAAGGCTGCTCCCACTGCCGGTCCCATTGTTTTCTCTGAAGACACAGGAGGAGCTCTTCTGTCTTCTGCTTTGGGAGTCTGCCCTCAATTTGGTGTGCTAAACAGCAGCTGTCCATTTTCCTTCAGAGACTTTCCCCTGTGTTGTCTTTCAGTGGGGAAAGGGAGAGGCAGGACCTAACAAAACTCAAGCTTTGCCACTTCGGCTGTGCGTGCTCTGGAGTCACTAGCAGGGGAGCAGCATCCCTTGCTCAAGCTGTGCCTCGCTCCCTGCTCCAGGGAGTTCTCTCCAGGCTTCTCCATTCAAGGGCCCCCCCCTTTTTTTTATTTTGAGGAGAGAAGTATATGAGAAAAAAAAGAACAATAACAGCATACCAACATCACAAACATAAACAAAGCAAAGCAAGAACATTAAAAGTGATACAGGGTTTCAAGACAAAATGATAGGAATTAGCAGTGGTTGTTATATTACATATTGTTATCTTCAACTACGTTGCTCAGATTACCAGATGTAAGAATGGAAGATTGTTCAAACCATTAAAGAGAATAAAAAATAATTATTAGATAAAGCATTAAAGATAATGTTTCACTAGACAAGATGGTAGGAATTCACCATGGTTGTTCCATTGCATATTGTTGTCTTCAAATCAGTTGTTCAGATTACTAGATACGAGTATGCAAAATTGGTCAGAACACAAAAAATTTTAAGTGTTAACTGTTCCTTTCAATACACCATTAGGCATCAGCAGTACAGTTATCCCAGCTATTCATATATATATATATCTTTTTTTCTTCTTTTGCCTTCTTTCTTTTTTCTTCTTTCCCTCATCCAAGTCATTCCTTAAATAATTAACAACTGGGATCTCATCTTATTGAAAAGTTTGTGCACATCAAAAGAAATCACCAATACAGTAAAAAGAAAACCCATGAATTAGGAAAAAATTTTACCCAAGTTCCCCTCAGACAAAGGACTTCTATCTAGGGCATATAAAGAATTTAAAAAATCAGGCCACCCAAATTCAAAGACTCAATTCAGAAATGGGCATCTGAGATGTATACACACTTCTCAAATGAAGAAATACCAATGTGAATAAATACATGAAAAAATGTTCAACATCATTAGTCATTTGAGAAACGCAAATTAAAACAACACTGAGATTCCATCTCATCCCAGAAAGAATGGCTATCATCAAGAAATCAACCAATAACAAATGCAGGAGAGCCTGTGGGGAGAAAGGAACCCTTCTCCACTGCTGGTGGGAGTGTAGATTGGTGAAACCACTGTGGAAATCTGTTTGGAGATTCCTCACAAAATTAGGATTGGAAGTCCCACTTCATCCGGCTATTCCCCTTCTGGGTATTTTTCCAGAAGAGTTAAAAACATCATAGCACAGCAATATATGTGCACCCATGTTTATAGCAGTGCAATTTGTTATAGTTAAATCTTGGAAACAACTAGTCAACAGGAATGGATAAAAAAGTGTGGTATTTTTATACAATGGAGTATTACTCAGCTATAAAAAAAGATGAACACAAGGCTTTTATGGGTAAATGGATGCAACTGAAGACCATGCTCATAAGAGAAATAAATCGGACCCACATGTGTAAACATTGTATTGTCTCTCTGGTGTAGGAACCTGAAAGAATCAGTAAAACTCAAAAGGTACAACAGATGATAGGAAAGGGAAAGAAATTGCTCAAAGGAAGGAACAAGGGCCACATTTATGCCTGCAGTGACTTCACGACTTTTCTTTCCTTCCTGTACTGCCCAGGACCCTGCCCAATTTCCTTCTGTTTCTGTTTCTGCTTTACACTAAATGCGGGCAGAGGCTGTGAGATCTCATCTTCCCTCTGGAAGATTCCCTGGGCACAGGTTCTTTTCTATTCAGACAGCCATTCTCTCTGGCCAGGGCATACATGGTCACTGGCACACCCTGTCTAATATTTTACAGAAATGTCTGGTGAAAAGCGGTCAGTCAGGCCTGCTGCCGTGTTCAGAAATGGCCCGATGAGTACGCTTTTAGTAGGGACCCTCCTGGTGACATATCTGTGTTCTTGTCTGAGTGACAGTCCATAGACAGACAGCTAGAGCCCTGGGAGGCTGCAACTGAGCCTGACCCTGCCTTTGTGAACACCTCCTTCTTGGCCCTTCCAAGTTTCTGTCTACACGGGAGCCCCATTTACAATGACCTAATTGGAACGGTAACAGATACAACATTCTGCCACAGCTGACATGGAGATTAGAATTTGAGGAGATGCAGAGACAAATTACCTCGGAATTTTCTTGCAGCCGTAAAAGCTTTTTGCAGTATAGTAATTTTCCATTTCTGCTGCAGGCATATTTGCATATTGCTTAACAATTTATCTCCTGTCACTTGTCAGACATTATCCATCTCTCGTTAATAAACTAAGACAGGTCACATTAAGACTTCGCAGGCCTCTGACTCTCACCACATTAGCCTGGCTCTCCTGCCCACCGGTCCTCCCTGTTGGCAGAGACAACGGAGCGCGACAGGGAGGCAGCTTGGTGCTGTCCAGGGTCCTGCCCACAGCGTCCTCTATTCCTATACCCGGAGAAAAGAGTAGCCATGAATGTGTGGTGCACTGTCCACAGCTATATGCCAAATGCCTTCCAAAGCAGGGCCAGTATCTCACCTCTCCTCAGGGGAGACCTTGGCCCTGTGTGCACCTGGAGCAAGCCTACCCTGGATTCTGCTCTTGGCTCTGGCTCCTACTTGCCCAGAGATTTTGCCAACTGCTTTTCTTTCCAGGAACTCAGCATCTCCACTTTTACAACAAGAACTCTAGGACATGATCAGTTAACCAATTAACCATTGCATTTAAGCATCTTTTCTCTCAAACTAGGATTTCCATGGGACACCTCCCACCCTCTGTCTGTGGGACAGGCAACTGGTGAGCAGCATAGGGGGACAGATGGAGGATGGGGTCCTGCATTTCTGTTTATTCCCATGACCCCCTTGGTTCTGATGCACCCCCTGGGCACTTGGGGTCCCATGGAGCATAGTGGAGATATGCATGGTGGGGTGTTCTTGGTTCTGTCTCCTGCCCTGTCACTCTGAGGTCCTGGGGTTGCCAGTACATTTGCTCAGTCCCTGCTGTTTTCCTGGCCCCTGTGCTCAGGCTGGGAGTGATAGCATATTCTAGCTCTTAATTAAGATGCTAGGAGTCTGTCACTCCAAGTCCTGGATTGGGAGTAGGTTTTGTTGGCCACTGGTAGACAGATTTTAAGAGGAAAAAAATAGTTTGAAGCTGAATGTGTGATTAGATTTGCATAATTGAATTGAAATAGAATTAAAGGGTTGTATGTTTACACAGTGATGCCTAAAATCAGATTGCAGTGATATGTGCTCAGTACTAAAATGGGCTCCTTAGGGACATGTGCATATCTAGTTCCCAGAATCCATGCAAAATCTGGAGAGAACTCAGGGCCTGAGGGATGGTTTCTGAGGATGCCTGTCAAAGGGGCTGTGCAGCAGTAATGACAGTGAGGACTTTGCTGAGCACTTCCAGGAGCCAGGCCAAGTACTGTGTGATTTACGGGGATTTCCTTAGTCCTCACAGCATCCCTGGAAGCCCAGCAGGGACACCACAGAACATGTTCTCATTCACAGAGGGAGGCACCCATGCCTTTCCCCGGGAAAAACCCACAAAGGTGTTCTGCTGTGTGCACTTGGTGAGCGACATGATTTTTGTGTATCTGCTACAATGTCTATTTATAAGTTTGACTCCTGCTGTTGCTTTGATCTGAAAATAAAATATCAAGATGTACCAAACAGAGGATGTGTGCAGAGGAACCAAAAGTCAGTGATGGCCAGTGACAGATGATTATGCAATGCCAAGCTAAGTCCTCTATGGTCACCTGGGTTACCCAGAAGGGCCGGTATGTGCTCAGCCATTGAAGGAACCTGCTGCTGCCATGGCGTGTGCATGTGCGTGTATGTGTGCATGTGTGTGTCTGTGTGTGTGTGTGTTTCTAACCAGACTCTCACCTAGATGTCATATTCAATATGGAATGTCATTCTGAAGGCAGTCAAGTTGGCCAAGTCCTGACAGTTGTCATCATCATGATGGAGACACTGACATTTCTCATTCACATGAAGTGTGTCTCGGGATGAGTCTGTGTGTGAACTAGCAGAGAGAAAGCCAACCTTCGCAAGGCTGCAGGGCAGCACTGCTTTTTTGGTTTTCAGTATCTCTGATATTGTTGATTACTGTATCTGAAAGAGTCAGAATCTTCTGGAATTTGCAGATAGAGGCTGAGAATGACTTTCTCCTAAACAGAGAACTGGATGCCCTTCAAGAGTATCACACTTAACCCTTAAAGAGCCTGGTGAAGTAGGTTTTGTTATTCCCAATGTATGAATGAAAAAACTGGGACCTGAGAAGTCTCTGTTATAGTTTCTTTTCTTTTTCTTTTTTTTTTTTTTGGTTTTTCTCCAGTACCGGGAACCGAACTCATGACCTTGCACGTGCCAGGCAGGCGCTTTTGCCGCTGAGCTAAACCCCCAGCCCCCTCTGTTATAGTTTCTATCTAACATGTTCCCCCAAACTCTCATGTGTTCAGAGATGAGGCTTTGGGAAGGCAGTTGGATCATGGAGACACTATACTCATCAGTGGGTCAATCCATTGAGGTCATAGCTGAATGTTCTGTTAGGAGGTAGGATCTGGTCAGAAGCGTGTCACTGGGGGCATAAGCTGGGCAGGTGTATTTTTGTTTCTGGCTCCTCCCTTTTCCCTGTTTCCTGGCTATTATAGGTTGACCAGCTGTCCTCCACCATGGCCTTTCATTATGCCATTTCTGCCTTGGAGCCAAGCAACAATGGACTGAACCACCTGAAACCATGAGCTAAAATAAATTGTTCCTCCTTTAAGTTGGGAGTGTGTTATGGTTTGGGTCTAGGTGTCCCCCCAAAGCCTCATGCAGTCCTGGGGCAGGTTTCTAAAATTTCTGATTGACTCATGACCAATGCTGGGATTACGGGTGTGAGTGCTACACCCAGAGCGGGTAGCTTGCATATAATGTAAGGGAGGAAAAGAGGCTCGCTCCCTGTTGCTCCTCCCCCTTTTGCTCTTATTGCTTTTGCTGTTTTCTGCTGCCACAAACTGTTGCTTTCTGCCATGTGCCACTCTGCCTTGGAGCCAGCTGAGTATGGACTGAAACCTCCACAAACTGTGAGCTAAATAAACCTTTCCTTCCTTAATTCTGGGCACTAGATAGTTTGTCCCAGCAATGAGAGAAAAGTAACTGAGACAGGGTGTCACGTATTTTGTCCCAGTGACAAGAAAGTAACTAATAGCATCACCCATTAGCTACATTATCTAGGACAGCAGGTTAATGAAAATTGGCTTCACCTGTGGTCTTTGCCATTTGGAAGCTGTCTGGGTGTGGTTGGTTGGGGCATTGTTCCTGGGTATTTACTCTGTTGTGGGATACAATCATCTGTCTTTGGCATGGCAGAGTACCTGCACACACCAGGTATATTTGCCTTGACCATGGGAACATCAGTGGGCACAACATGAGCAGAAGCTCTCGGGGTGCTGGTTTGGTTTCTCGCTCTCCTGTGGCACTGTTTGGCAAGCTCACCCCGGATGGCATCTGACTATGTGTAGCAAAGGCCACAGGATAAGACCAGGCAAATGTAAATCCAGTGAGAAAGGGGAGTTGGGTCTGGTGCAGCTGAGCTCTCACCAGATGAGCCAGATTCCTGCTGATCTGCAGACCCAGCAAGGTGGACATTGTACCAGGAGCTGAGATTTTTATAGTTGCTTGTTGTACATGAAAACAGAGCAGCCGGCATCACTTTCTGAATAAGTAACTGAGTCTTCTGGGCCTCTGTTTTTTACAAATAAAACAAAAACATGAACATTGGCCTCATAGAGTACCTATGTACTGTGTAGCCAGGCTGGACTCGAGCTTGTAGCAAGCTCCTGTCTCAGCCTGGGATTACAGGCTGAGCTATTACGCTGGGCGCCAGGGCGGTGTTGGATGTTGATCTTGTTGGTGGCAGAAGAGGAATCCCTGATTTTTAGACAGAAGCTGGTTCTGCCTGGTTTTGTCCCTCCTAGAAGCCCAGTCCCAGTAAGCCTGGATCACTGGAGCAAGTGGGCCCTGGCGTGGACTCCTCAGGCCCTGTCCAGGACACTAGTTAGCCAAAATGACATCATGACAGTGTCATAATGAATGAGTCTTTGTTCTTGGGACAGGGCTGGGCTCTGGGGACCTGAGTCGCAGTGTGCTCGAAACCTCTGGGACACCATTTGCTGCCTTTCCCTCTGGCTGCACTGAGGTACTGTCCTTTAAGGTGCTGTACTTGTCACTGTCATCCTGTGAGAGGTCAGAACAGTCAATACCTTGGCTTTAGGATGAAATCTTTCTCTCTGAAGAGTGAACAAAGGCTTGTGCCTGGTGTGGTGGATTTTGTGTGTGGGGATTGAGGTGGATGGGTTGGGTACTGAGGGTTGAACCCAGGGCCTCCACACTGAGCTGCATCCCCAGCCCTTCTTATTTTTCATTTTGAGACAGGGTCTCATTAAGTTGCACAGTCTGGCCTTGAACTTGAAATTCTCCTGCTTCAGCCTCCTGAGTGTCTGAGATGACAGGTTCATGCCACCATATCCTGCTTGGGTTTGTCTCTTTTGATGAGACTGAATCTCACAGGACTATTGCTCAGGCTCCTTAGGCCCTATTTTACTCTGTAGTTGTTAGTTCCTCCAGCACAGGCAGGGGACAAGGAGTTTGACCATCTTTGCCATGAGTAGCTTGAGAGCTCCAGATTTTTGGGAAGCTTTTTAGACAGAAGAGTGCATAGATGCTGAGAGAGGCCAAGTGCCTGGGCCAGGGTCAGCCAGCAGAGTGGAGCTGCACTGTGGACCAGGGTCTGTGCTTTTCCTTGCCTCCTGACTGTCCTTGCAGCTGTCCAGGTGATGACCTGTGTAGCATGCTCAGGACTCTGCTCCAGAGTCTCGTGCCTGAGGCCCAGCCCTTCAGTACAAATATACCTGTGCTGTCTCTGGGAGTCTCCCACAGGTCCTTGGCTCCTCCTGCTGCCCTTGGGGGTGATCCTTGATGCTGCCCAAGTACTTCCTGGATGTGAACAGGTTGTGAGTTGTAAGTAACCTCGGAAGGAGTCACATTTTATGGCTTTGACTTTGGAAGTCAAGAGCCATAAACTGTTCCCCTGTTTGGGTCCTGCTATGTAGCTAGGGGCATGGTGGGTGCTTCATAAATCCCCACTGAGTTAAACTGAAAAAAGAAAGAAAAGAATCTGTCATCATGAAAGTGCGAGAAGTCAAATGGAAATACAGTAAAGCCATTATGATGAGGGTGGACCCTTGAGCCTTCAGGTATTGGCGTTGACCTCTGCTTCCCGGGCGATGGGACAGGAGCTGGGAGGATGTGATGAGGCTGGTGCTCTCCAACAGGAAAGGAGCTGTTGAGAATTATAGCTGATCCGAGACCGGTGAGCACTTGGCAAAGTCTGGAAGATGGTGACCCTCTCTTCGGCCTTGGGCAGCTGGCCCTCACTTCCTTCTGTCCCCAAGAGCCAGAACCTGCAGAGTAGATTACTGAGCCTGCTTCTTCATGGAGCATGCTGTTAATGCCAGAAGGGGCCCATTTCAGATTGAGTTTATAAATTCAGCCTTTTAAAATAAACAGATTCTGACAAGTGGAGATTCAGTTTTCACTCCTCATTAGCTGTTGATGTGCCTTGGGTTTTCTTTGGAAAGTCATGCAAGTGGGAGAGAGGGGTCTCGACTGTCTTCCATTGTGTCTGAGATAGAGGGGGCAAATGTGTTCATTTGTTGGGGAGAAACATCAGCTCTGTCAAAGGCAGAGAAAGAAGGGTGGGGAAGGAAGCTACTGGTATCATACCTGGGATGCCCAGTGTGGCTCCGGAGAGTGGGTTGAACTGGGTGGGCTGGGTTGCACCTGGGGATGCCTGAAGTGAGCTTGGCTGCAGGCTTCCTATGACTTTCCTCGTGGTGCTGATGGGGAGAAGAGGGTTCTCACTTGGTGCCTCCCATCCCTTGACCTGCCTGCAGGCTGGGCTCAGTGCCCCACCAGAGCGCATGTCCTGCTTATGGAATTCCTTTGCTATTCACTGACAGGGACAAAGAGGAGAGCTGCACAAAAGATGTAACCACAGTTGCCATGGCGGTTTCCAAGCCCCCCTCTTACCCTCCACTAATTCTTCCTAATCATCTTGTGTTTCAGACATTGTGATTAGGTGGCCATGTCATGTGTTTATAAGAGCCAGCTCCAGGGTGCTGGAGCTCCTCTCCACAGAAGAGAGACAAACTTGGGGTCCATTTAGGCTTCAGGAACCTGGGATGCAACTCAGAAAGGGCTCACATGTTGACAATTCCACACCAGAATTTTCTGACTCTCTTCTACCTCCGTACATTCATGTGCACACATCCACAGTCACATCCCTGATGCAGAGAGCTCCAGGAGGGCGCTGGTCCTGAGGACACTGCCCAGTTTCTTCCCCCTGCCTTGGCCCCTGTCCCCTAGATGAACTAGAACTACACAAGGATATGTTTGTCCAGTTTTCCACCCATCCACATGTAATTATTCTATCAATAGATACTTTTTAAGGGTCAGCCACATACCATAGAAGTGGACAACACAGAGTTGGCATTTTGTTGGGGGAGAAGGATACAGCTAATGAAAACAAAGGAGTGCACCATGCTCAAAAGAGAGCCCAGACAGAGGACTTGGGGCTGGGAGGGGAAGGAGATCAGCTTGCCCTGGGTTTCTAAACCACTCTAGAGGAGCCAAGGTAGGGCAGAGGAATCCTAAGGGCAGGGTCATCCTGACCAGAGGTACTAGATGTAAACCCTGGCATGGGTCCCAGGGTCCTCAAAGAGGTGGAGCAGACTCCCAGAGGGCAGACACAGCACCTTAGAAGCATTTTAAGGCAAACTCAGAGCTCTGCACCAGGTCTGTCCTCAGAGGCCCCAGACAAAGTCAGGAAAGCTACAGGCCAAAGACAGCCCCCTCCCTCTCCCTGGAAAGCTAGGATGAGAAAAGAATGTGTGTGGGGAGGGACAATATGGAAATCAAGAGCCAGGGTATTCAAGTTCTCCAACAGGCTCCCACATACCAGCTGCGTGATCCCGGGCTCCCTGTACAACTTTCCTGAACCCAAGTATCTTCACGGTGGAGCGGAGAACTGTACCTTGTACAGTTTCTGTGTGTGAAGATTTCAATACAGGATACCTACAAAGTGATGAGCACAGACTCTGCCCCAGTGGCTAAATGGAGATGGAGTCCTGGGGGAGGTGTGGCTCGGTCTCAGAGAAGAGGTATGGGAGGTGGGCCAGGCCTGGTCAGAAATGGAGTCAGAAGCAAGAATCAAGTCAGGACTCTCCCTGGCTGAGCTCTGTGGAGTCTGGACTTCTGTACACCCCATCTCCTCTTCCCACATTCTTTGCTCACTCCTGGTTTGCAGGGACAGGTTGTGCTCTCTTCATTGTATAAAGCCGCTAATCCCATCGGGGTGCCCCTCACAACCTCACCTAACCCTGATTACCTCCCAAAGGCCCTACCTCCAGCTACCTTTAACATGTGAATTGGAGGATTAAGTTTCTCATACATGAACTTCTGGGAGATTCAAATCGTACAGCACAGGGTTTTGCTGAGGCAGGAGCTGGACTTGAATGTTGGGCTCAGTTACTTCCCTGCGGTAAGTCCTAGGTCAGTGGAGTGAGGTCTCCAACCCCTGGTCTCCAGTTTTAGGGGAGAAGACTCCTCAAGTGGAAACTATGTTCATGCCTCATCACTTGGAGGCAGGGGATGGTGATTTAGGGGAAATGAAAAAGTTCTGTGTGCCTTGTCATTTGGAAAGCCTGCCTTCCCTTCTGACATTTGACAGCATGGAGCTGTGTCTCTCTGTCCTTTGAGCTCATAGTGTGGGCTGCGAAGACTAGCTGTCATGCCGGGGGCTGGGACCACAGACCACGAATGTGAGCCAGAACTTGATGTGTGCGGTGATGGTAACAGTTTGGAAGCTGGAGAGAAGGAAGAAAATGTGCTAACAATGCTTACTGCTGTGAGGTGCTCAGAGCTGCTCCTGCTGATGATGGGGCGGGAAAGCTGGCTGAGTGACAAGGGTTGGGTAAACTGCAAAATCGTGGCAGGGCTGGCAAGTCATGGTGGTCCTCATGGCTGCATGAAGGCCTGGTTCCCTAGGATGGAAGGGAGTGGGGCCCAAGCCCTCATCTGATGCCACAACACGCTGGCTCCAAACAAGGACTGAACCTTTTTGGCCCTGCAGTTCATGTGTTGAAATCTTAAGGTGGTGGTATTAGGAGGTGGGGCCTTTGGTGGGGGATCAGGTCATGAGGGTGGATCTCATGATGGGATTTGTGCCTTTGTAAAAGAGACAGGAGAAAGCTTGCTCCTTTTCTCTAACATGTGAGGACACAGCAAGAAAATGGTCCCCTGCACATGAGGAAGCAGCCACTCCACAGCTGCTGGGGCTGCTGGCCCCAGGTCTTGGACTTCCAGTTTCCAGAACTATGAGAAATAAGTTTCCAAAGTTTAAACCACTCAATCTCTGTTATTTTTTTTTATAGCAACCTGAAAGGACTAAGACATAAGAAAATGAAGAATAACTACTGGAGGAGAAGGAGCACTAGGAGGGCACTGTGAGTCTCTTCCTCACAGAGCTCAGGTGCATGCATTTATGTGGGGGGATGAGGAAGAGTCTCTGTCTCTCCACAGACTGTAATCTCCAGGAGAGCAGGAGCTGTGTGGTATAGTTCAGGTCTGGAATGTCCTCCAGAGGCTTGTGTGACAAAGGTTTGGTCACCAGCCTCTGGTGCCACAAGGAGGTGGTGGAACCTTTGGGAGGCAGGACCTAGTGGGAGGAAGTTAGGTTATTGGGGCATAGCCTTGAAGGGGCTTTGGCTGTCCAGGCCCCTTCCTGTCTCTGTCTTTGCTTCCCATTCGCCAGGTGGTGAGCATCCTCCTCTGCCCCACACTCCCATCATAATGTTCTGCCTCGCCACACAGCTAAAATGGTTCAACCAAGAGCATATGAATGCAAACCTCTGAAACTGTGAGCCAATATAAACCTTCCCCCACTTTAAGTTGATTATCTCAGGTAATTTGACACAGTAACAGAAAGCTAACTAACACAACATGTTTCTTACTCCCATGGCATCCCAGGACCTAGCAGTGTGTTTGGCACACAGTATGTGTACAGTTAATATTTTGTGGGTGGTGGGGTTGAGTGGGAGGAGGACAGCAGGGAATTTCTATGGAACACCGTGCAGGGAGAGCTGTGTGTTATCCATGTAAAGCCGCCTTTGGGTTCTAGGTGAGTCTGGGACTGTATAGCATTCACAGTTGGGGCCCACTTTGGGTCCCGGGGGATGATGTGATGTAGGTGTTATGTCCTTTAGAGGGCTGGGCCTTGGTCTTTTCTCCCAGCTACTGCATCTACATCCTGGGCACTTGGATCATCATCAAAACTTTTCTGTGGCTCTTCTGGGGATGGAATGGGGATTTTTGAGTCTGAGGTTTGGAGTCTTCAGGTGGGTCTCATAATATCTGGCACAGGGAGTATTTGTCCATGTCAGGGGGCAGTCGGAGCCCTTTGGAGGAAGCTGGGCCCCAAGTCAGTCAGTGTGTTATTGAACTATGACTGCCAGCACCAACAAATGCTGATTTCTTTCAGAGTGTCAAATTAGAATCTTCCCTTCCCTGTGGGTGGAAACAGAGATGCAATTTTCCTCAGGAGGTGTGCAGGGTATTGTAATTTGGAGGGTGCAACAAATTTTTTATAATTGTGCAATTTGTATGTGATTCCTTATAATAAAGCATGATGATTATAGTTCTGTTCCCATAAAAGGCTCCCTAATCCTCTAATTATGAGAGCATGTTTTCTGAGCTCCAGAATGGTCCATCTTTAAAAGTTTTTCTATTTTTGAATTTTTTATGAGCATTAGTGCAGTGTTTGGACTCTGTTTCCTGCATACTTTCCATCCTTCAGTTCTCAGTTAAAGTCACCTCTTCACAGAGGTCTCCTGCCCTGCTTCCCATAGCATTGCTGTGTAGATGCTTATTTCCCTTTCTGGGCAGTAAATTCCATAAAACCAAGCACACGTGTGTATTACTTATGGTATAGCGTGCCATTTGTGTCGCACACTACTGACCAATGGTAGGTGCCCATAGATAAGCAAGTGCAGTCATAGCTTGAGTGGCTTGTCCTGCCTCTCCCACTCACAGGGAAGTCTCTAGTACTTTGGAGTGGTTTCTTTTGGGACGGTCCTCACACTCAGCTGTGGATGGGATATGGTCTCTTCTTGATGTTAATTACAGAGCAGCCCACCTGTACTGCTTCTCTGCTTGTTGAGTGAATTGGTCTGGGGGACAGATCACCTCTCCTCCATCTACCTCCCCCTGAAAAGTCCAGCCTCACAGGGATGGACGTGAGCATGTGCCAACATGAGTCTTAGACCCAAGGGGAGTTCAGCCCTGGCTCAGGCTGGATTCCTTCTTGAGACCCAGGCAAGCAATTCCCAGGTAAGCTGGGAGATGATGGGAAGTAGCTATGTCCTCAGGTTTTCAGTTCTGGGCAGCTTGGAACATGGATGTGAACCAGAGCTGTCTCTATGTTCACAGTTGACCGGTGGCATGGCAGTCTGTCTGGAGCCTGGCCTGGGCATTGTGAGCGGCATAGGCCCCTGAGAGAAGGCGTTAGAGACACACTGTTTCTGGAGGCTGCAACAAAGTATACGGCTGGCAATTACGTATTTCTCATCCATTAAAGAATGCTTTGGCATAGGAAATACAGATTAGAAATGAAATTGCAACATAATCAGATTGCATTTTTATGGAAAGTACTCCATTTTTCTCTAAATAAAATTCAGTAACAAAATTTTATTTGCTTTTCCCCAAAAATGCCATTCCAAATTGATTTTTCAGAGAAATCGTGAAAACCAATGTGATTAAAGGGAGGAAAAGTCCAATTCAATGGCCTGGGATCCAAAGCATGGCATGGGTGTGATTAGCAAGCTCAGGATACCTTGGGATCAGTGCTTCCTCAGTCTCCCAGACCCGCTCAGCTCATCCTTGACAGAATTTCTGGAGATGGCGTCAATCCAGAGATGCCACCACCAGGTTGAGGAAACAGAACAGCACAGGATAGCTTGTTCTTTCTGAGTTATCCCATGTTAGGGGGACAGCAGGCAGGCATGCAGAGGAAAATTATTAGAAGTAGATATGAGGTTTTGAGTTTGGACATTGCTGGAGGAGAGGATGTACACATCACTATCTCTACAGGCAAAGATTTACAAAAAGGATTTTAAGTGGTGCATGCATAGTTCCAAAATATTCATGAGAAAAGCCAAACGTTCAGTTCATCCTGCCAGTTGTTTGCCTTGTATCTTTATATTTGGAAACAGCTGGAACATCATTGGAATTTATCATCCATCCAGATGCTTGATATTCCCTACATGGGGGCAGCTATATGCACACAGACAGGAATTGGAAATGATTTATTCTTTCTCTAATAACAGTAATCAACTGCCAGGTTTTCAATAACTATAATCAACCACCAGGTATTTATTGATCTCTCATGTTGTGCATGTGTGAGATGGAAGAGAGATATGCCATGATCCTTCACTTAAGGAAAGGGGTATCTTGCTTGAGAAACAAAATCAACCAGCATGACATAATCAACCTTGGTTCTCTGATCTGAAACATGAGGTCTGTCCTGGGTATATGATAGGACCCCAGGAAGGCTGGGAAGTAAGGAAGGATTCCTGGAGGAGGTAGATGAGACCCATATCTGATCATGAGTGGAATTTAAAATAAGGAATTGGAGGAGGGGCCCTTCCACATGTGTGTGAGACAGGAGATGGGCATGTTCTCAGCAGCTATGGATAGGAAGGTGAAGGTGAGTTAAGGTGAGGGAGGGGAGTTTCAGGGAGGAGACGGGGAAGTTTTGTTGGCATAGTGCAAATGCTGAGCCCACTAGTCCACCTGTGCTTGTGGACTGAATTTTAGGAACACAGAATGTTAAGCTTGGATATGTAGGGGAGGGCCAGATGAACTGGGACCTGGACCCTCAGAGAACAGTTTCCCCATATGGAAGGAACTGTGATTTCCCAGCAACTAGCTCAGGGTTTGTGTAGCGCATCCTCTCCCCTGTATCCTCAACACAGCATACGCCTCTGTCTGTAGATGGGATGAGTGATAGTTCTCATGCAACTGCTCACGGCTGCACCCGAACGCACTGAGGCTCCTGTGAAAACAGTGCAGGTTTAGTTAAATGGCTTGAAGCTGAAGGAGCTGTTTTGTGCTGCAGTTTCTCAGGCAGTGTTTTATGAACTTAATGTAGAGAGTAGATTTAGAAATTCTTTATTGTTGATGAGGACCTCCTGTCTCTGAGGCGGGGCACTCCTGCCCAGGGGAGTTAACATGGGAGGTGTCTGCACGCAGGAGGGGTGGCCCAAGGTGGGGTCTGAAGAGTTGCTTCTGCAGCTGAGTCAAGGGCAGATTAGAGAGGTGTGGGGAGAGGAGACAGGCTGGCCAACGGGGCCACTCCAAAGAGAATGGCGTGAAGGACTGGAAAGTGTGGTCTAGAGCACAAGAAATCTCTGAGACCACAGAGAGAGCAGATGGCAAGGGGGTCGTCATAGTGCTCTGCTGGGGAGGCTGAGGGGAAACTGGCCAAGGCTCCCATCACCCAGGAGGAAGAGGACCAAGCTGCATGAGGGCCCTCAGGGTTTTATTTTCCCAGGCTGTAAAATCTGGTACCCCACCTCCTCCAGGTTGAGACCACAGTAGGTGGCCTCACAGGCTCTGTTTAAGGACAAAACAATGTCAAGCAAAGTCCACAGGTAAGCACACCTTCCTACCCTGCAGGTCGCCAGTCACAGTTCCCACCAAAATCACATGTTTACTGAGGAAGTCAGAGTGATTGAATTCAGAAGAAAAGTGAGTTCCAAGTCAGCCCCCTTATCCCCCTTGAAGGTTAAATCTAGCTGTCTGGCTTTTGCATGAGCCCTGCGTACACACTCTCTGTTCTGTCCTCAGAATGACTAGCATGAGAAAAGTGGAGAACAATGACTGTTGTGAAGCTAAGTCATACAGCGTTTTCAAGTCAGTGACAAAGCTCAAAACCCTTTTTTTTCCCTCAGAGAGAACTGACTGTTCCCCAAGATCCGTTTTCTTTTTTGAGAGCCAACGCTTGTTAGCGGGGCACAGCGCTTCATTCCCCAGCATTCTTGACGGCTGGATTTGCCTGTTTGCTGAGTCCTGGCCAATGGGAGCTGAGCACAGTGATGTGAACCACTTCCGGGATGTCCCCAGAAGACCTGTGCCTTGTTTCCTCTTCCTCCTGTCCTTTATCTGGAATGCAGTTGGGTGGGTGGGTAGGTGAGAGGCATGGCAGGGGGGAAGGAAATCATCGTGGACACTTGAGAGAAGGAGTCTGGGCTCTTGACACCATGTATCCACCATGCCAGTGAGGACCAAGGGTGCCCAAGTTGTTGAGAAAGAGAAAAATAAATGTCCCTTTTAGACCACTGTTATTTTGGATCTGTGTTCACAGACACTACATCTAGATCTTCCTAATTTTTTAATTTGAGAGTTGAATGTGTACAGTTGGAGAATAGGGAAAATGTGAAAACAAACAAACAAACAAACAAAAAACTACCTTAAGGTCTTCGTACCTCAGAAATGTTTGAATTTGCTGTCTTATTCCTTGATGAGTAGGCAGGATCAAGGGCTTTCTAAAGACCTACCAGTTTGCATTAAGTTTGAAGAAATATCCATCCGGGGAACCTCTCTGTGAGTCTCCTCCTGTCTGTGTGCTTATCGCTACCCAGGGTAAGGTGCTCATCCCCTCTTGCCTATCCTCTCACCAGACGGAGCTCTGGGGAACACAGTAATGGGCACTCAATAAGTGCTCCTTACACAGAGCTCCAGCCTTGTCTCCCAGCCTTTGGGCTCTTTGCCTGTTTCCCCAGTGTAGTCTGTTCAACAATCTTTCTTATGCAGGTCCTACCATACACCCCATATCCTGCAGTCTATCCCAGTGATGAAAAACCTTTTAGAGCTTTCAATGATAACAAATAGCCTGCTGCAGCATGCGTGTCATAGGCTCGCCATCAGTGGCCTAGTCTGTACTCCCAGCTGGCTGCAAGATGGCATTTATACTCCTTGCGGTAGGTATATCAGGCCCTTATGATTCAACTCTAGCCTCAACGTCAGTTCCAGTTCCCCTGCGTGTACCTTGGACACAGGCTCCAGCCATGGCACCATTCCCTTCTCTGTACCTGGCGGTGTTTTATTTTGTGCTCACTTCGCCATTCCCAAGGCCTGCACCTGGTGCACTTCTCATCCTCCAAGACTCAGCCTTTGCTCCCCACTTCCCACGTCCAGGCTGTGCTGGCCTTTCGTGCCTTGCTGCCCCCACAATGCAATCTTACTTCCTCTGTGAAGCTTGCTTCCGCAGAAGTCCATAGCCCCCATGTCTCTGTGGCAGCCTGAGAGCAGGGGCCTGGGGCTGCCCGTGACGTCACTCCTGATGTACAGGTTAGAGTTAACAAGGAAAGTAGTAAATGAGTGACTCTGCCTCTGTTCTAGCCTTAAACTTTGAGTAAGTCGTTTCTCTTTTCCTTCTTGCCTTAGCCCCTTTGTGTGTGAAATGGGGAGAGTAATGTCCTACTGCCCACCTTAGGTGACCTTTGTTAATAGGGAAGGAACCCACATGGATAAGTGTCACCTTCCACATGGTTATGGCCATGCGTATTATTTACCCAACTGTGTTGTTGCCTTGGCTTTGGAGCCATACCTAACAGATACCAGCTCTGATGCTGGACCAAGTGGAACGCCCAGTAATGGGCTTCATTTGTTTGTGCAAATACTTACAAAGTACTCACCATGTGTCAGACACTACTCAAACCTTTTATAATGTTAATTCAGTGACTCCTGTCAGCTATTCTCTGAGGTGAGCATTCCTCAGATCTCCATTTTACAGATGAGGAAACTGAGGAGAGCTTGAAAACATGGCTGGAAAGGCAGCTAGTGAGTGAAGGACTGGGGTCTGGATGCAGGTGGTGTGACTATGGATTCCAGGCTGTTAACTTTTGTACATAATATATTTCCAGGCTGTGAAGGTCCAGAGGGCTGGTAGCTTTGTCATGGAAAATGTATAGGATACTCATAATTGTGATTTTCATTTGGCATCACAGGAGAAGGTAGGAATTCCCAAATAGCCCTGTGTGCTGTTCAGGGGGCTCCTTATGAATACTGTGCATTTATTGCACGGTAATGAATGCAGACCTCTTAATCAGGGGGTCTGACAACTACACCATTTGCCAGGGAAATTGTGCCCCTCTAGAAGTGATTGTGGGGAGAATAAGAAAAATAAATAGGTCAGAAATGTGTCAGAGCTGATAAGCCTCAGGGACGTGGCTGGAACAGAGTGAGGATGGGGGTCTCTAAGGCAGCTGCTGGCAGGATGACTGGGACTGGTTTTGCAGGCATCTCTCACTGGGGGACTGGGGCCCTGCCCTGCCTGCCTGCGCTGGCCTGGAGCCCCCATCCCCCGGTGCATACCTGGCCAGAGGTGTCAGACTCCCCTTACACTCATCATCTGCATGGAGTTGGTGCCCAGTAGGTGTGGTTAATCCCACTGAGCGGTCTGTGAGTGAAGGCAGAGGAAGGGAAAGCAGTTCTATCCTGCGTAAATCTTGTGGCAACCCCAGCAAACAATGTGCGTATTTCTGCGGCAATAGCAAAGCACTGCACTGCTTTCAAACACATGCACATCGCCTGGTTTGCCTGCCATGTTCTGCACTTCTGTTTGTCTTTTCTCTCTGTAGACACAGCTTGTGCTAGGCCCCTGGTGGCTCCTGCTGTGTGCACAGATTCTTTCTTGGGAGCATTTCAGCATCCCCAGCCAACCCAAGACTTTGCCTCAGCATTGGCCGCCATGTTCCTTCTGTGGGGCCGTGTGTAAAGCATGCTGGCTTGGTTACTTTTCTCCCGTTGCTGAGACAAAATAGCCAATGTCAAAAATTAAGGAAAGAAAGGTTTATTTAGCTCACAGTCCATGGAAGTTTCAGTCCATACTCGGCTGGCTCCAAGGCAGAGTGGCACATGGCAGAGGGCAACAGTTCATGGCGGCTGAAGACAGCAAAGGCAACAAGAGCAAAAAGGGAGGAGTGGCTGCAAGCAGCTTCTTTCTCTCCTTTACATATGCAAACTGTCTGCCCCAGGGTGGGTGTAGCACTCACACCCATGAATCAATCATAAACTCTACCGCCCCCATGACTGTGTGTGTCTTTGTGGTGGCGGCAGGGGGGAGGGGACACCCAGACACAAACCATACATGCCCACTTTGAACTGCATGGGGAAGGGATGGGAAGCCAGATTTCTGGCAGAAGAAATCCAACAACCATTCAGTAGAGTGCATGGACCCCATCCCAGGAGAGATACTGGGTCCGCAAGAGTGGGCTCCTGATAACCCTAATGTGAGGAGCTGGTGCTCTGGAACTTTGAAAATTAGGATTCTGTTGTCTCTGATTGGCTAACCCTGATAGGACTGGATAGGTCCTGCTCATATGGTTCAGAACTGAATGCTACCAACTATTCGTTATAAATTTTTTTTATAGGCCCTTTAGATCAGATCCTCTGAGTATAGTCTACATGGACGTGGCTGCCATTTAAATCTTGTCACAAATAAATCTCAATCCCTGGAGCTTCTCTTTGGGAGAAACCAGGATGCTTCATAAAACAATGCATAATAATTTGGGGATGTTCATTATTTACAGCTGCCCCAGGTCATCTGTAAATTATTCAGCCCTCACTTATGCCTGATTTCTTCCTTCCATGGAGCCATCTCTCCAGACCGCTGTCACCGTGGGTGATATCCACGCATCAGTTAATTGTACCATAAAGCCAATTTCCCATTTCTTGAAATGCTTTGAATCCTGTGGTTGAATGCTTATGTTCCACAAACTCTATATCATAGTGATGAGTCCCTGGATACTTGAAGGCAGAAAGACCAGGGATTGGTTTCAACGCAGAACCTGTGTGTAGCTCACTGGCAAGTATCAGAGCAAGGCCTCAGTGGATAATTGGAGGAGAGAACTCTGAAGTCCCAGCTGCAGGAGCAGTCTGGGGTCACAGAGAGGTCAGGACCGGTGGCTGCCTGTCTCTGCTTAGGCATTCAGGGTGGCTGAGAAGCAAGTAAGGGACGGAAGGCTGATTAAATTGCTTGCTCAAAGACAGCCAATAGGTGGAGCTAGGCGAGGCCCTGGCTTCTCCTGGGGAAGCCCTCTCCCTTGGAATCAGTCTCTCATTGACTTTAAAGGGTGGGCAAGCAGGACAAGGGAAGGGGGATGCAGGGCAGCAGCTGACCAGGCAAGGTGAGCGTCCCCCTGTTACCTTTCACTTACCCATCACTCTCGCCCTGCGCTGGGCCTGTAACTGAAAACCAGAGCTTTCCCTAACGCAGCGCTTAATGATCCCTTTAATGCCGGAGCAGCAGCATCGCTTCTGTCTCTCACCTGTTCCCTGTCAGCCATGGGGCATTAAACCGATGATAAAAATGCCTTTTTGGTATGGTCCACAAACTCACCAAGAGGCTCCTGGTAGCCGTATAGCTATACAGCATGAAATCAAGAGGCAATCACTGCGGATGAGGCGAGATGAGCTGCGAGCAGGAGCAGTTTGCAAAGCCGCACATCCCGGGTCCCGTCCTTCACCATCTCCTTGTGCCGGTACGGCCGCCCTTGCCCCAGCAGGGAGGGCTGCACACGCGATTCCGCAGCCCAGCGGCAGTCCCGAAGCAAGCGCCCTTCTTGCCTGTGTGTCGGGCAGTGGAAGAAGCCTCATCACATTTTTAATCGTACTGAATATAGCGTTCCTGACCCGCGCGGCCCCAGGGAACAAATGTCCTTGGTTATGTTTTCAATCCAGAAAATAGAAAGCCCGAAAGAGAAGGAAAGAAATGCCCAGTTATGAATATGCATTAACAAGGTGCTGGAAACAGGAGCCATTTATTTTAAGCAAATCGGATCTTGATGCATGGCTGGTGAACGTGCCGACTTCTCTATCACGCCAACATGCTGGGCGCGTTTGATTTATATGGTATGGCTATGAGGGTTTTTTTTCCCAATTACAAACGAACTGAGAAAAATCATTAATTTAACTACTGTATATTAAATTTGCATTAAAACATCCGTTTGTCTATATTTATATGTGAGTTATTGAAAATGGGAGCTCATGAATTCTAATTTTTAAGATCACATGCCAAATATCGAAGATAAATTTTATTTATTTCTGCAATTAATTCTATGAGAACAAATAGCTCTAATTTAGGGGATGGCAGATGTAACTGTCCGCAGCACCCCCCTGCATAGCAAACATAACATTCGTCTTTTCTCATTAGAGTTTTCCTGTGCCTGTACCAGGTCTCAAAATATACATAGAAACCTCGCCTGTCTCTCTGTACCTTGTGCTTCCTGTCCCCCCAGCTGATAGGCCTAGAAGATACACGAGAAAATACGGACCATGTCAAATCTCTTTTTCCTGCTGCTCTGTGATGTGCAAAGGCTTCAACCACATCCCAAAGGCTAAACAAATATTCCTTCCAAAGCCATCTTGATATTAGCTGTTAGGTTTCCCACCAAGGTGGCTCGATGGTGCCCAGGGAGATCTTGGGGGAGACAGACCTGACCCTCCCATGGCAGAGGACTTGGTGGCTTTTCCCTGGGGCCACGGCCCCCATGCAGAACTGAGCATCAACACATATGCCTTAGAGAACAGGAGCAAAGACTTTGCCTCCTCCCCTGAGTTCTGTGACTGCTGGCTACCATCGGACTTTGCACCCTCACTCTATCTGTAGGAAGCTACCCCATCTGCCCACTTTCCCTGGCTGGGCCAATAGCTTGAGTTTGACAGGATGCAGCGCATCTATAACACGTCAGTCGAGTGGCTGCAGTGACAAACGATGCTCTCGTTGGGTTGTTCCCAGCCCCAGGCAACCCATTCCTGTGTCAGTACCCAGATGCCTGGAGAGGAGCACTCTTTTCTCCTTGAAGTCCTTTTGGTAGGTGGCTGTCCACGCCACCGGCATTAGTGGTTAGCAAGTAAGTCCTTCCCGTGCTGCTCCAGTTGGGGGGCTGAATGGCCCTCGAGGACCCTGTGTTAAAGCCTGAGTTCTCTGGTGGCCCTTTGGGGACATGCTGTGGACCTTTAGGGGAAGGGGCCTCCTGAGAAGTCCTTAGGTTGTTGTCCTTAAAGGGGAGTCTGGAGCCCTGGCCCCTTCCTTTTCCTGATTTGCTTCCTGGCTATGAGGTGAGCAGTTTGCTTTGCCATGTGCTCCCCGCCCCTGCCCTCCTGCACTCCCACCCAAGGCCCGAAAGCACTGGGTCCCCTCAAAGTATGAGCCAACATAATCCTTTCTTCCTCAGAAGTTAATTAGCTCAGGTGTTGCATTGCAGTGACGGAAAGCTAACGCTCACGCCCACTGGGTTAGAAGGGGCAGAGTGTTTCCTTAGCCATTGATCCAAAGCAGTCCTTGCCTTCAAGGAGCCAAGAAGCGGTGATAATGCAGGATGGTGGGCGCTGTGGTCAGTGCCAGGCCAGGGGGTTGGGGGCAAGAATGGGAAGCTTACGGGCTCTCCTCAGGAGGCAGAACTCATACTTCTGTTGCACAGCAGCAGGGAACCCCCCAGTTCCACCCTGATGGTGATCCAGCACCTGCCCTCACCTCTAGGCACAGGGAATTGTGGGCGGGGCTATCTTTGTACGGAGGATGACATTTGGGCCAAGAAGGGATACGCTATGTTGGGGTCCTTCCGTGCTACCCCAAAGTGCCTCATATCTCACTTGTCCAGCCTCTGGAAACAGGACCGGGGCCTCTTCTCCACAGACCCACACTATCAAGGACCACCAGCAAGAGGCTGCTCCCTCCGTGTCAAGAGCCCATTTCCTGGGAATGGTTTGGTGGTTCTTATTTGGGTCTGATTCAAGGCCAGCCCACTGGACAGACCCGCCTTGGCCTTGGCCGGGGCTTCCAGCAGCCTCTTCTGTACTAAAAGGCTCTAAGACTGAGTCTGAGATGCCGGGTCCTTCAGACACCAGGCCTGTCCTGCTGGGGGTGAGGAGTCCTGGTGGCTTTCTCATGGGAATAAGCTCCCAACAGCTAGAATTTCCCCCGTCCTTGCTCCTCTCCCGAGGAGGCCCTGAGTTCCTCCTGATTAGCAGCATTTCTAAAATCACATTTTGCAATAATCAGCCCCAGGAACATGCAAGTCAAGTGCACCCCATTATCAGTGGCAATTGTCGTGTCAAGATTTTTTTCATTTTCCTCAGTAACAGGATGATCACACATTCTCCTCTTTGATTTTCAATGAGTAAATCACTTTTACATTTTGGCTTTAGAATATGTTAATGTATCTGGGAGCAGACCACAGGCTCAATGGGGGCCAGGGCCAGGTCCTTCTGGCAGCTGCAGATGTGAAACATCTGACTCAGGTCTGTTGAGTGAGGAAGGGCTGTTCCAGTCTCCTTTTATTTTCTTGTGGCTGGAGAACATACATCTGTGGGGTGCAGGTTTGCCCTGCTACCCTCTGTGCTTCTGGCACCATGTTACATCCTTTTGGGGCAACCTAGAGGAGATAGGAAGCTGGGCCCTTGCTAATCCCTGCCCCTCTGCCCTTCTGGATGTAAACAGTGCCAGGAAGCTACGATGGGACTTTACCATCCCATGTACTCATCCCTCCTCCATTAGCCGCCAATCATGACAGCAGTGAGTACATAGCATGACAGCAGGATCACCTGGGAAGGCAGTCCATAGTGCCCTCATCACCCTGCTTGCCCTGATTACTTCCACTCGGTCTGTCTGTCAGGCATCAGGTCCTAGTAGGAGGCTACAAGACACCATGGTCAAGGGCCTGGTTCTAAAGCCCTCAGGTCTCGGTTCAGTTCTGACTCTGCCCATGACCAGTTACATTGCCCTGTACAGGTCGCTTCCCTCGCTCAGCTTCAGTTTCCTACAGGTAGCAGAGGGAATGCTTATCAAGGTGTTAGCACAGAACCTGAAATGCTGCAGTCCTTGTAAGTAGTGGCTGTCATGATGGCACTGTTGTAGATAATTGCACTGACTTTGTGTCCACCCCTCCTTTCTGCCAGAAAGTGGGGACAAGATGCCTGGAAGGTGGACCTTCCCCTATGGGACTTTCCACGTGGCAGCTAAGCATTGAGGACCCGCTGGATGTGAAGCTTTTCTGTAATAAGTAACTCAAGCTGTTTCTTATCCTACATTGGATGGTGCATAGGAGGAGATCAGAGGGTGAGATTCAGTAATCCTCTAAGGAATGGGGGCCATATGTTATGGGAACCCTGGATAGAGAATGCTTACTTCAGGTTAAGGTGCCTTAGAAGTAGTTGACATGAAGGAAGGCTAGAAGGGCAAGGCTCACCTCCTTGGGTAGGAGCCTATGTCTGGAGCTGCATACACCCCTTCCTCAGCTCAGATGTTGCCTACCTGGGGGAAATCCCTGGCTCATATCTGTGCTTCCTCCCTTAGCTGCATGCCCTGGAGCAGGGAGGATGAAGTGCTGTTTGTACAGTTCCAGATTCTAGCACAAGACCTCAAGGTTGGTGTAGTTGGGTTAAATAAATAACAAATAAATAGAAATGTGAGCTGGGGAGCTAGGAAGCAGCACTTTCCTAGTATGTGCAAGGCCTGGGTTTGATCCTCAGAACCACACAACAGCTGAACATAAATATACTCATATTTATGAGTGAATATATATATACTCATATATATATATACTCATATTTATGAGTGAGTGAATGAATTAGTAAATAAGAAGGCAACATGGGAGATTGTGCCATATTGTGCCATGCAGTCTGAGCTTTAATATGGACACTGTGAAGAGTTAACAGAGGGATTTTAAAATGACCAGACTTTGCAACTTACAGAATCAAAAGAAAATACCTACCTGACATCCTAGCTCATTTCACTGAATTGACTTTTCTGAGTTCTAGGACAACTTTACCAATGGATATACATGCATCTTACCTATTGTGGACACCAGTGAGGCAGATTAGGGCATAGCAGGCTGGCTGGAAACAGGATGTAACCTGAGCCAGAACAGAGGCTGATCAGTAGGGTGTATCCTGTCAATCACTACCATGATGTGTGGGCAAAAAGTTTGTGATAGATGGGATCTGGGTGGCGACATAAGATGATGGCCACTGACTTAGCTGCCACTGCTATGATCTTCCTGTCCTGCTGTTCTCCTTTTCCTGCAGTGGCCCATCCTGCATGCAAGATATATCTCTTCTTGCTCTTCTCTTTTCTTCAGTCTCTTTTTCTTTTACTTTAAATAAAAGTTACATTTACCTGTTCACCAATTGTTCCAGCCATTTCTTTGGGGAGGACAAAAATAGTCTGGAATCACTGGACATTGCACCATCTGGCAATAGTAGGGAGCCCACTGCTTGGGAGGGTGGTGGTACCACTACCTGTTCAGAGGGAGAGGGAGGCAAGGTGCCCTGAGGTGGAGATAAAAGGCTGTTTCCACTGTCCAGAGAAGTAGGGGCTGGGATCTGGGTGGGTCTGAGGCAGGAGAGACCATGGGGCTAAAGGGGCAGGCAAAGACCTATTTGCAGGGAAGGGTAGCTCCCACCTATCTGGGACCTGAGCAGATAGATAGCTTGTTCTGCAAACAGGCAATGGGCTATGGCCTATTTGCACATAAGCTTAGTTTACTTTTAAGCAATTCCCACATGACACCTGGAATTCTATGCACTGTCCAGCTTTCTGAGTCCATGACCAGGAGTCATCTCTTGGCTGCCACAAAGTGAGGTACCTATCTTGTCTATCTCTTGTGCTTTTTACGGGTTTTTAGGAAACACCTCAAGGCCAGCCTAGAGTCCTTGGATACCTGAGGAAGCAGTTCACTGTGTGCAGAAAGGAGTTAGCCTGGCAGGCCTGAGACCACTACTCAAGGCTACTTGTGAGGCTGCATGTGGCTGGTGTCTGGGCGTTTGGCTGGTCCCTGAATGTAAGGGTGGCTTGCTGTACCTAGACTGCATAAATGATGGGATTTATGTCAAACACTTGCTTTCTTTCTGGGATCTGGAATTTTGCTACATGAGAGGAAAAGTTTGCCTGGGTGACTAGCGCTAGATAAAACCCTTGGGCCTGATAAACTTGTCTGGGCAGAAACATGCCATGCATATTGCTGGGGGGAAGAGTGAGCTTCCTCTGCGTGGCCCTTTGTGGGAGGGAAAGCATAAGGGAACATGCACAGTATATTCCCACTGTCGTATTATAGTGGATCTTAGCTCTGAGTACAGCCATCTGCTGTGTGCTGTAGTGACCCCCTGAATATGCTAGTGGTCTTGGGGATTGCCAACAGATGTTCTCTCACCGGCATCTCCACCTACAGGCTGCAAATACCTGAGGACAAGAAGCTTGTCCTGCCCTCATCCCTTCTCTTCTTGTACCTGGGCCATGAATATAGTCACTGCTCATGATGTTGGGGCAAGTGTGATCACTGAATACCAATCTGGTGAAGCCGTGAAGTGAGGACAGACAGAATTTTCCTCATAGAAGAAAGAAATAGCCACTACTGTTGGTTGAACACTTCCTCAGTGGAGAGCACTGTGCTAAACTCTTTGCCTCAACTCTAAAAACCAGAGTCAATTCTCCATCATCACCTTACGCAGCCTCTGAGCAGTATTTAATAAAATCGGTCACAGCGTGGTTCTTGACGTACTTTCTGCATGTAGTGATATGCTCAGTATTTCTGGGGTTCAATCAGAAAAAGGGAAAACACGCCTAACAAGATATTTTTGCTGTTGCTGACAGCACCTGAAGAAAGCAGTACTCACCCAAGGCCAGAAAACAAAAGGAAAGAGATATAGGTTATCATGCAGAAGGCTGTGTGTACAGAAGGTGATCCTGGGAGACGGGGCTCAAACATATCAGGAGACAACACCCAACTGGTGTTGGAATTAGCTGGAACCGGGACTCAACTGCCGCTGCTAAAGTGAAGATTATTGCTGGGATGAGGCCAGTGGAAACGAGAGCTTCTCCCCCTACTGCTTGTTTTCCTCCAGGGCATCTGTAGCAGAGTCCAGGTGGCAAAGAAGAAATCTTGAACCTCAGCACCAGCCTCACAGAGAAGAATCTAGAATAGGCAGTTGGGGCTGATGTCAACAGCTGATTTAACAGCCTTGCCACCCCTTGGAAGCTCAGCCTTCATATACATATTTGAACTTTCAAAAGCAAATGCATCCGCCTAGCAAGGTGTAGTCATCCTCTGTCCAAGTGCACCAGTTACTGTCTCCCCTAAAAAGGAAAACAAAATCCCAGTGGTCAGGGGTTTGTCTCTGGTGAAGCTAAATATTTTTCTAATTTAGTTACAGCTCCACATAAACTGATATAACGACTAATAATGAACCTAATACTATTAATAATCCCTCATATAAAATAGTGACAAAGGAGAGCAAGGAAAGGTGAAACTGGTTAAAATATACACATGCAGGAGAGAAAATAGACAGAGCTCTGGGCATTGTTTCTGGTCAGAAGGCCACAACTGTCACTCTCTTGTTGGCCTTTGCATATTCCCTCACCCTTGTCTCATTGGGGTTCTTTACTGGTGGGTTGGCCCAAACCTTCATTTCACAATGGCCCTGCTTTTTATGCTGGTGGTAGTTTTCCATTAACTTGGGAAAGACAAGAAGATACTAAGAGGTACAGAAAATCTGCTGGCTCTCAGACATCTTTCTAGCCCCCATTGTGCAGCTATAGCCTGATTTCTCCTTGGTGAACAGGATCAGCCTTCCTGACACAGCAGTTCCCAGTTTGTTCATTTGCATGAGGAGCCCCTTGGAAATGGAACAACAGTCTCCACATCCAATAGAGTAGCAGCATTTTTGTGTCTCCTAGTAGACATATTCTTCCCTTGAGTCCCAGACCTCTAAACCAGAGAGATAAAGTGGCAAGCATGCACAGAAAAATCCTGCGTAGACTATTAAATGTAATCATGAGAGGAGTCACTCTCTTTCCCATCCCTTGACTACAGGAACATGCATTCTGACAACACATTGATTGCTGATTTGGTGCATCTACTGTACTGTGTAAGTCAGAATCCCAATCTTAGATGCTGTCTCCTAACTGGAGCTCTAACTGAGTCCTGGATATGCCGTAGCACCATTCTTTCAAATCAGCTGATTTGCACCCTTGGATGTGTGGTAAGACCAGTGAATCTCTTGTGTCTGAGCACATTTCTACATTTCTTGTGCTGTGAAATGAGGTTCCTGATCAGAAACAGTGTGCTGTGGAATACCTTGATGATACATGAAGAATTTTCTTGATGTTCCTCCACCTGTCCGCTGCCTCCCACTTCTACCCTGCTAATTCTCTCCTTTGTTGGCTCCTCCACTTTGGACTAGCCTCTGGATACTGCTATAACTGGGCCTTCATCCTTGGTTGTATTTTCTTCCAGCTCTCATCTCATCTCAAGTCTTTCAATACCACGTGGACATTGATGGTTCTCCTTTTTATATTGCTGTCTGACTTTTTACCCTGAAGTCCAAACTCACGTATCTAATTCCTCCTCAACAGTTTTACTTGTGTACCTAATAGGCATTATCAGATAAATGTCTCCAAAACTGAACTCTTGACTAGTTCATCTGGAGAGCCAGACAACCAAAAGGACACTCACACACACACACACACACACACACACACACACACACACACACATTTTTGGTGAATGATTCCAATGCTTATTCAGTTACTTCTTAAACCTAAAACTTTGGGATTTTCCTTGTTTGCTTGCTTTTTCTTAGACTCCATCTTCAAATCCTCAGTAGCTTCTGTCATCTTCACTTTTAAATGCAGACTCTGACTAGTTCTTACCGTTCTATAGCCACCCCTCTCCTTGGATTCTAAGTTACCATTATTTTGTGCTTGAATTATTTATCACCACAGCTCTGATCTCTTTGGTCTCCCTTTTTCTGCCTTTGTAGAGTTTGTTCTCAACAGCACAACAAGGGTGATGCTCTTTAAATGTTTCTTTCTAGTACTTATCACCACCCAACATATTTGTTTGTTATCTGTTTGCTTGAATTAAAATGTGAACTTTGTGCATACAACATGGTAACTGCAGTTAATGACAATGTACTGTATTCTTGAAAATTGCAAAGAATGGACTTAAGTATTGTCACCCCCTAAATGAAAACTATGTGAGTTAATGCATGTCATCCATTAGCTAAATTTAGCCAGTCTATAGGTATTTATGTTTCAAAACATATTGTACATGACAAATATACACAATTTTATTCATCAAAAAATAATACATTAATGTTTTAAAAACAAAACATTAAAAGTATCACTCTCCATGAGGACAGAATCTTTACTGGTTTATTCATTGCTGTCTGCTCGGTATATAGGGTAGTCCTAGGCACATTGTGGATTTTCAGTAGTTATTTCTTAAGTAAGTGATCTAGCCCTTATAGTAACCCTCTGTTTGAGGAAATAACTCAGATCAAATCACTTGAGCAAAGTCCCTGGGCAGTCCCTAAATGGCAGATTCAAGACCAAAGTCCCCAGACTGTCTCTAAGTGGCAGATTTGAATTCTCTACCGAGTCCAGAGTTGTAGATCTTGGTACTCTGCTAGACTTCTGCATTCCTGGATCTACTTGTCAGGCTGCTCAAACCCTGGAGAGAGTATTTTCATAGGATCTGAAAGTAAGAATGTAAATCCCTATTTATGAAGCTCTGTTCACTTGTAAGATGCATTTTACAACCCTTCAGCCAGTTGGTCTCTTCAGTGAATGGAATCAACTTGGCTCCTTAACTTAATAGCCTGTCTGCATGCGGCATAGTTGGCCTTTGGTTCTGAAGGCAGAGATCAGTGGAGACATGCGATGTCATTAATGTGCTAACCCGTGCCCACTGAGGCTAAAAGGAATCCCTGACTCTGTGTCCACATCCACACAGGGGCCGAGTCATGGATGACGCTGTCCAGCTCCCAGAATCAAGCTGGATGACCTCCAGGGCTCAGGACGTGTGCCTCTAGATTTGTCTCTCTGGGAAAGAGGCTTAGCCGGAGAATTTTTATTCCAGGGGAAAGTAAATGTTTTATGGATTCAGGCTGACATGTGTGAGAATGATTCTCTATTTGAGGATTTCAGCTTTTAAAACAGAGACACAATTTGTCAATTTTGGTTTCAGTTTTACAAGCACTATCTTTTCTGAAGACTAAATTTGTGTGAGCGCGAACGTACTAATGAAACATGACATTTTCGTCTATTAAATGCACCTTCTCTGGGGAAGGGCTCTAAAAGAGTTCATAAAACTTCTCATGGCATCTGGGGAAGCAGATCATTATATGTATAGATGTTGGGTAGAAGAACTGAAACCCTCATGGTGGAAAAGTACTCAGAGTAATTTAAACTATTAACATCAAAAGACTAAACAGAATACAGAATTAAGCAAGAGAAGGAAAGGGCTACATATTTTCCCCCATTTTCAGTTTCTGATGAAAAGACCAGCTTACATTGTAAGAAATGTCCATTATGATAATATTCACAATTTAATTTTCATGCTAACACAAACTTGACTCAATTTTATCCTAAGAAGCCCAAAAGAACAATCTATCTTTTCAGCATCTGAGCCTGTGGATTTAGTCAAAGCCAAAATCTCATGGTGTGCTTGCATTTTCATGTAATAGAAAATTGGCAGTATTAATACTAATGTTTTTTGCTGTTAAGCTCCAAATTGGTTATTATCATACTCTTTCTAAGGCTGAGAAGAAGGCTATTCTAAGAAAAAGAGTATTGCAAGCAAAAGTTACATTTCAAAGTGTCTTTGGAGGACTGGAACCTTAAAGAAGAAAACTAATTAATAATAATAAGTCTTGTTAAAAGCAGAATTACTTTCAGAGAGCTAAGAATACATAGAATTTAAAGTGTTATTAACAAAAGGTATTGTTACAGGATTTCCAGCTATCTGAAGCAGGTTGAAAAGTAACCAGAGGAATCCCAGGAGTAATGTTAGTCCCTGGAGTTGCAAGGTAGAAGAGAAATGAAAGCCGTTTTCATGTACTAATTTAAATGTTGAATATTTTTAAAAAATCCTTAGGATAGGATATTTCTTGGAAAACAAATATGATGAACAGAAGTTAATACCTCTTATCAATGACTGTATTTTATTGTGGTCTCTACAATGACTTTTATATCCCCTAATCCAGGAGAGGAAAACATTCATTTTAATCCGTTCATATAGATGTGGGTCTTCCCTCTGCTATTGGTTACAGTGTCTGGATGACAGTGTCACGAGGTTGGGGCTCTGGAGCATCCCAGCTGGTCTCGCGGCTGTCAGTCCCGCCTCCAATACTCCTTTCTCTCCCAGGCCAGGAGCCGTGACTCCAGCACTTCTCATTCTAAGTACCAGAAGAGAGGCATGACTCCTTCCCGCCCCACTGTAGTGCTTGCGTGTTCATTAAGGCCCACCAGACTGAGGTGAGGAAGCTTGTCTCACTTACTCCTCAATTTTCGCGTATTCCTCATTTTTTATACTCCAAGTCTCAGCCAATTTAGGGTGGTCCTTATGGACTGATTTTGCAAGCCAGCCTCGTTTTGCAGTTCAATCTCAGGTCATGAGGCCAGACTTGGCAAAGGGCCCATGCACACACTTCTTGCCACAGGTCCTAAATCCTGCCTGGCGTTGACAACTATCAGCACTGACAAATCATTTCACTTGCCCCTGTAGGCCCTCCTGGGGGAAGTGGTGCAGGGCAGAGAGGGAAGGGGCTTCCCTGGGGCCACAGCTGTCTGACCCACAGCCCCCTTCTCTCCTCCACGCCTGCCACTGCCACCTGGGTGTGATGAAGGTGTGGTCTTAGAATCTTTGAATTGAGGAATCTTCGAATCCTTCAGATTGAGATATGCAGACATTGGCAACAAATCTCCGTCTGTTAAATGTCGGTTTATGTGCATACTTCTCAACTTTCAGGTTACTTCGTGTTCCCATTCCCACTCCAGCACTTTTCACATGAGAGTCTTTGTGCTAGCTCTACCATCCGTCCCAACCCTTTCCCTTTACAACAGTGGAAGAAGCTGCTTACCTGTCATCGCTCAGAGAAGCCTGCACCGACACCCGAATCGCTCCCATCCAGCACTGTACCATCACTGCTGCAGGTGCTTTACGGAACAAACCAGGACCTGATTTTAGGTTTGTTTGCCTCTTCATTGTGTGTGTCACCACCGAATGGAGTCTGCACAAGGCCTTGTCCGCCAGGTAAGCTCAGTACCTAAAACAGAGTCTGAAACAGGGTGAACTCAATAAATGTGTGTTGAATAGATTCCCTGGCTTAGTGAACGAATATGTGGTTATACCGAGCAATCTGCCAGCTTATGTCAAGGACGTTCAGTTTTCTACCCTAATGTCTATGAGTAGGTTCCCTTTTTTTCACACGCATGGCCCATGCGGTTACTCTGCTTCAGTTTGCATTTACAGAGCACCCCTGTGTGCCAGGCACAGCATCCCAGCATATACTCTGTGATCTCCACGCAGCAGAACAAGGGTCGTGTCTTCCCAAGCCGCACAGTTTTATTCACTCACATACACATGCAGATATACGACAGGCTCCTTGGTCTGCTGGCTTCATTCTTGGTGTGATTCATCTTAATGGAATCTGAATTAATGAAGTTTTCTTTTCTTATTTATTATAGTGTATGAAAATTCCTCTCCCCTTCTAGTTACTTGATATGAAGGGTAGATCTCAGGGTTAACAGTAATTTTAGGAAAGATAATACTGCAGTCGTCATTTATCTGAAGGTGGAATTGCAATGACCCCTACCATTAAGCCCAAAGCTTTGAAGTAGTTGGAGAGAGGAAAAAAAAATCCCGTGGAGGGGAAAATTATTGTCACACAGGGGATACATTTCACTTAGCAGAAAGGCAGAGCAGCCCCCAGTGCCCAGACAGTTGTGTATGATATGTTAGGAGGACAAAAGCAGAGATCCACAGAGAACAGCTCAAGGAGCCCTCCGCCTGCAGAGACTGGGACGCAAGTCCTTGGCGACAGAATGGCACCCTGGGGTCTCACGGAGGCCACCACCCTTCCTACCTACAGTGGGGGCCCCACTGGCATTGTATCACAGCCGTGTGCTGTGCTTCCTGTTACAGTGACTGTCAAAGTCACCACAGAAACGGTAAGGATTGCACTGTAGGAGAAAAACACACTGAGAAACAGACAAGTAAGTTCTGTGGCACCGACAGGAAATTAGAATTTGGATCTCTCCCCCTCCCCTTGTTTTTCCATCGCTTCCGTCCCTTAATTATAGCCTTTATCAGACTCTGCCTGGAATTATGGTCCCTGTTACTTACATCTTTCTCCCTCCCTGGATCGTAAGTCCCTAGAGGCAGAGAAGATGTTTTATTTATTTCCTGGCCTTGGAATTGTGCACATTATGGACCCTAGATAAGCATTTGTTGATTTGCATAGAATTAAAGTTTGATATCTGAAAAAGTCACTTAAATTGGAGAACTCAAAGTGAGGCAGATGAATTGAATTGGATTCCACATTGCTGGTGGGCACCGCAAGATGTCAAATTAAGCATCAGTGTTAGTTAACCAGGCAATCTTGGTTGCTTCTCAGTTGAAGAGGGCTGCGTGCTGAGAAGCTATCCTTTCCCATCTTATTTTAGGGGAAGAGCAGTGAGTAGAAGGCAGGATGGCAGAGTGGGAGGACAGCCCCTCCTTGCTGCGGGAAGGACTTTGAATAGCCCAGTCTGAGACTGCTTCTCTGCCCTGTGACTGGTCAGGCTCTCAAAGCGCAGAGAGGGACTGGTGCTGCCACACTATGCCCATTGCCCCCCTTGACCTGCTTGAGTCAATGTTCTGGTACCTGCAATGGGAGGTGCAAGCTGGGTGTCTCCTCTGTTCTACCGCATAGCTCTGGAGGGCTGGGACAGTGAGAGCCCCATTCCTCTACTTCTCCCTGAATATTTTCAATCCTGGCTGCAGAATGCTATTCCTTTGACCTCTGCTGTCTCAAGTGCATCAGTTAGTGGTCTGTAGTCTTTTTATTTTCCTCTCTCTTTTATTTCAGTTAGTACTGTTGAACCTGTCCTTCAGACAAAAATCATTTATTCACCCATTCATTTGTGAATAAGAACATCGGCTTTGGAGTCCAGGACCTCTGCGGCGCTAACCTGGCTCAGCCGCCACAGCAGTTGGGCTGGTCTGAGCTACATGATAGTGACCACCGCAAGTCTCAGGAACTTAGACCCACACCTGTTTACCTCACCATCATGTGTTTCACATCCTTTGTGCTGGCCTGGGGCTGCGCTGCAGATCACAGCCAGGGACCTGAGCTGAGGAGCCGACACAAGACCATCGCTGGGTACTGCGGCCAGGGACAGCCAGTGGGCAGAGCCTGCATTTCTTCTATACGCTTGCTGCTGGAAGTGATGGACATTGCTTCCATTCAAGGTTTTTTGCTTGTTTTGTTCTTGCAGCTCTGGGGATTGAATCTAGGCCCTTCACACTGAGCTAGATTCCCAGCTCTCTTTCTTTCCTTTCTTCCTTCTTTGCTTTGATTTTTAAATTTTATTAGTTGATGTTTGCAGTTTGGACAATTTGCAGTTATCATGAGGACTGGGTACTTGTACTTACTTCATTTTTTTTCTAATCTCCTTCACCTTTCCTCTCCCTCCCTCCTCCTCCAATCCCCCTGTCCCTTTTTTCATTCCTGTTGATATTATTAATCTTAGCTCATGTTATGGCATCTAGTGTTTACATTAATTGAAGTCATTAGGTTCCTGTAAATGGCAGATCTTTGTTCTATTTTTTTCCCATTCCCCCTCCCCTTCCTCTCCTCACTCTGCACTTTTCCCCTTAAGACCACTTTCCTATTGTAAGAGATCCATCTCCTTTCCCCTTCCATCTATCCTTATTCTTTTTGTTTGTACTCTACCTTACTCAGATGAGAAATACCATACAGTATTTAAGCTTGTGTGTCTGGTTTATTTTATTCAACATGTTATTTTCCAAGTGCATCCATTTTCCTACAAATGTCTCATATCTGTCATTCTTTATAGCACAGTAGTATTTCGTTTTATATAGATACCACATTTTCTTTATCTGATCATCTGTTGATGTTATATAGGCTGTTTCCAGGATATAGCTACTACAAGTTGTGCTTCTGTAAACATTGATGTGCATGTATTGTTATACTACGATGTCTTAAGCTCTTTGGGGAAGACTCCTAGCAGAGGAATCACTGGGTCATATGGAATTTCTAATTTCAGTTGCTTGGGAGTTTTCTGCATGCTGAATCCATAATGGTTGTACTGGTTCACATTTCCACCAACAATGAAGGAGGTTTCCTTTCTTACCATAGCCTCACCAGCATGTTATTGCTTGCATTCTTAATGATTGCCACTCTTTCTGGAGTAATAAGATGGAATCTTAACGTTGTTTTAATTTGCATTTCTCTAATGGCCAGAGATGTTGGGCATGTTTTTTATATATTTGTCGGTCATTTGTATTTCTTACTCTGTGAAGTGTCTGTTCATTTCTCTTGCCCATTTCTTGACTGGAGCTTTACTTTTAGGTGGTTTACTTTTTTTTGTTTTAATTCTTTGTATATTCTGGATATTAGTCCTCTACCTGAGGAGTAGCTGGCAAAAATTTTTCCCCATTCTGTAGGCTGTCTCTTCACTCTGCTAATTGATTCTTTGCTGTACAGAAACTTTTTGGTTTGATATAATCCCATTTATTGATTCTTGCTGTTACTTCTTGTGCAATTGAAGTTCTGCTTAGAAAAACCTTTCCTGCACCTATGTCTTTAAGTAGTTTTATTTTCCAGTAGGTTTAATGCTTCTGTTTCTCTCTCTTTTTTTTTTTTTGGTACCAGAAATTGAACTCATGACCTTGTGCTTGCCAGGCAGGCACTTATGCCACTGAGCTATATCCCTGGCCCCTAATGTTTCTGTTTTAATGTTTGATCTTTGATCTATTTTGATTTTAATTTAGTATATGGTGAGAGGTAAGGGTCCAGTTTTAATCTTCTGTGCACAGGTAACCAGTTTTCCCATACCACTTGTTGAATATGCTGTCTTTCCTCCAACATAGGCTTTTGGCCCCTTTGTCAAAGATCAAAGAGCTGAATGTATCTGGGAGGTTTCTGTATCCTTAGTTCTGTTCCACTCACCCTTGTATCTGTTTTTGTCCCAGTACCATGCTGTTTTTATGGCCATAACTTTGTAGGATAGCTTGAAGTCAGGTACTGCTAGGCCTCCTGCTTTCCTCTTGTTGCCCAGAATTGCTTTTGCCACTTGGGATCTCTTCTGATTCCACATGATTATTTTCTCTAGATCTGTAAAGTATGCTTTTGGTGTTTTAATTGGAACTGTATTGAATCTGTATAGTACTTTTGGGAGTATGGCCATTTTCATAATATTGATTCTGCCTCTCCAGGAGCAAAGGGCATCTTTTCATTTTTTTTTTTTTTTTTTTTTGGTTCTTCTCCAGTACCAGGAACCGAACTCACAACCTTGCGCTTGCCAGGCAGGCGCTTTGCCGCTGAGCTAAATCCCCAGCCCCCATCTTTCCATTTTCTGATGTTCTCTTCAATTCCCTTTTTCAGAGTATTGTAGTTTTCTCTATAGAGGTCTTTTACTTCCTTAGGTTAATTCTTAAGTACTTCATTTTTTCTTGAAGCTACTATAAATGATATTATTTTTATAATTTCCATATCCCATTAATTGTTCATATACATCATTACTAATGACTTTTTTGTGTTGGTCTTGTAGTCTTGTATCCTGCTATTTTGCTGAAGTTGGTTGTTAGTTCTAAGAGTTTTTGGTGGTATTCTTTAGGTCTTCTATGTAAAATATCATGTCATCTGCAAATAATGATAATTTGAGTTCTTCTTTTCTGTATGTATCCCTTTTATTTCTTTCTCTTGCCTAATTACTCTGGCTAATGTTTCAAGTATTTTGTTGAATAGAAGAGGTGATAGGGGACACCCTTGTCTTGTTTCTTTTTTTTTTTTGGTACAAGGGCTTGAACTCAGGACTTTATGCTTGCCAGGCAGGCACCTGTGCCACTGAGCTATATCTGTGGCCCTCCTTGTCTTATTCTCAATTTTAAGGAGAATATTTTTAGATTTCCCCATTTAGCATGATGCTGGTTATTGGTTTGTCATATGTAGCTTCAATCACATTTGGGTCTGGTTTCTTCTATATCTGTTTTCTTCAGGGTTTATATCATCAAGTGATGTTGGATTTTATCAAAACCCTTTTTGGCATCTGCTGATATGATCATATGGTTTTTGACCTTGCTTCTGTTTTATGTGATGCATTACATTTATGGACTTATGTATGTTGAACCATCCTTGCATCTTTGGGATGAAACCTACTTGATCAGGGTGTATGATCTTTTTGATAAAGTGCTGCAGTATATTTGCTATTAAGGAGATTGGCCTATAGTTTTCTTTTTCAGTTGGGTCTTTATCTAGCTTTGGGGTCAAAGTGTTAGTCACTTCCATAATGGTCTTCCTGTTGTCATCTAGTAGCTACTGTATAGTCTTCTCTTGTTCTCTTATTTTCTTTCTGGCTTCTTTGAGTTCTTTATCATAACTCACTATTTTGTCTTCAATATCAGACAATCTGCTTTTACAGTGGTCATTTTTGCAGTATATGAATAGTATATGAATAGTATACTATTCATATATACTGTATACTGCAAAAGTATACAGTTTTTTATTTCAAGTATTTCTGTCTGACATATTTTGAGGATTCCATATCTTTGTTAAATTTGTCATTCAAATTTTGAACTGATTTGGTTAGCTCATCCAGTTTTTAACCTATGTCCCCCCCGCTCCAATTTTTTTTTTCCAGTACCGGGAATCAAACTCATGACCTTGTGCTTGCCAGACAGACGCTGTGCCACTGAGCCAAATCCTCAGCCCCTATTTCCCCCAAATTAATCATAGGCATATCGATTAAAATTACTGTGTACATTTGGTTCATTTCTTCTCTGAACTCATCTCTTTCTTATCCCTTCCATGAACTTTTTATAGCATTCTGCTGCCTGGTATTTGTTTTCTTCTTACTTTGTGGTCAGTTGCTCTGCCTTGGGAGAGTTAGGGAGGGGCGGTTCAGAGATCTCACCCTCTACAGACCATATTGGGAGGAAAAAGGAAGAGAAAGAGAAGTACACATACAGAGACACACTCATAAAAGAAAAAAAACCAAAAAATAATAGAATAAAAGCGTGGGTGGAAATGTACAGGAGAAAAACAGCAAAAAATAAAAAAAATAGAAAAGTAAAATAAAAACAAGAAAAATGATACAATCAAGTAAAGAATAATAAAAGAAAGTATTCTATTGTTTTGATCTCATGGCTCATGGCTCTTTTCCACACTATAAAGTTAAGGAGCAGATCTCAAACCAGGACATGTCCCTGTTCGCAGTGGAAGGCTAAGGTGGCAGTCCACCCCCAGAACAGTGCTGGCTGTACAGATCTGCTTACAGAGACAGCACAGTGCCAGTGTGAGCCTCCAGTCTTGTGTAACTCAGGCTAAACTTGGCCTCTGATCACAGGACCCTGTCTCTCAGCAGAACTCCATTCAGTCTGCTCTCTACCTGCCTTGGTCTTCCATGGTGCCTTTGAGAAGTGATCAGATTACAAGGGCTCTGAACTCATCAATAGGTTAATCCATTGATGCATATACAGCTTTCCTGAGCATTGGGAGGTGGTGGAAACTTCAGAAGGTGGGACCTAACTGTAGGAAGTCAGTCACAGGGAGTGTGCTTTGGAGGATATATTTTGTTCCCAGCTCCTTCCTCTATCTCACTGCTTTCTAACAGCTTTGCTCCACCACACACTCTCCATCTTGATGTTCTGCCTTGCCACAGACCTGGAAACAATGGTGCCAAGTGACCATGGGCTGAAACTTGTAAAATTGTAAGGCAAAATAAGTCATTCATTCAAGTTGATACACTCAAGTCTTTTGTCACAGCAGTAGAAAGCTGACTAATATAGCAATCCAAACTTTAGTGGCTTAAATGACAAGCATTTATGTAGCTCACAGTGTTCAGCTTGACAATTTAGGCAAGGTTCCTCTAGATAGTTTTTCTGGTCCTCCCTGGGCTCTTTCATTCACACATGATTAGCTCCAGGTCAGCCAGATGATTTTGTTTTTGTAGATTGTCTGGCCGTCAGCTGAGGCACATCAGCTCTCTTTTACACTATCTATCATGTTTAGCAGGCTAGCCCAACCTTTTGTCATGCTACAAGCATTTTCCAAGGGAGAAATCAAAAGCACAGAAGGGATCTTAAAGCTTAAGGTTGAAAGTGTAACACCACCCTTCTTGTGTATCCTGTCTGTCTAAGAAAGTTAACAAGGCACAGATTCAACAGGTCTGGAGATATGTTCTGTATTTTGCTGGACAGAGATGCATTCTGTATAGATAAAGAATCAAGACCAGTGTACCAGTTTTGTGCAACCAGTGTACCACAGTCTATCCTCTGGTCAAAATTATTCGTATCTTCTTTACATATAAAATACACTCACCCTCTCTGAAGTTCCTCAAAGTTCTCATCTCCCATATGGCATAATGTTCAAAATCCAGGATCTTGTAAACTATATAAAATCCCATGTAGCACTTTCTAATCTGGAGACTAAGGAACCCAGAGGTTGAGTATTTTTCACATGTTTATATACTGTCTTCCATCATGAAATATCTAGTCATTTTGGGGCCATTTTTAAATTGCATTGTTTTGGGATTTGTATTGAGACTTTTTAATGCATTGTGGGTATGTCATTTATTAGATCTCTGATTTCCTAATATTTTCTCCCAACCTGTAGTGCATTTTTAAACTCATTTAACACTGATTTAGAATAGCAGAAGATCTTAATTTTTATAAAGTTCAATTTAACAATTTTTAAGGATCATGTATTTAGCTTTGTACCTAAGAATCTTTTGCATTACCAAGGTCATAGAGATTTTTTTGTGTGTACTTTTCTTCCAGTAGTTTTAAAACTTTACATTTAGATCTCTGATTAATTTGTCTTAAAAATATTTTTGTATGGTCTAAGATATAGATCAAAATTATTTTTATTGGTTGACTATAGATATCTAACTATTGCAGTCTACTTTTCAAAAGACTGGTCTTTACTCACTGAATTAGCTTTTTATTTCATCAAATTGAAGTCACTGGCAAGAGTACATCTGGACTGGTGAGTAAGGACCTCTGAAAATCTGCTGCAGCATAAAAGCAATAAGAATGCTGGAAAAACTTGTTCCTATTAGCTTTTTCAGAACTGTGGAGAACCTAAAACTTCTAATAATGTGAAGAATGCTCATTAAGGAAAAACAGTTGAATCTTGGCAAAAATCAAGCTTGGTTGCAATTTAGCGTGCTCTAATCCTATCCCATCCTTCTGCACTGAAACTTAAGCTACAGTTCAACCACCTGAGAACCAAGAGAGAAAAATGTTTTGGTGGAGGAGAGGACATGGTGTCCTACAGTAGTGTGGGCATATCAGGAGCTGAATGTGCAGTGAACACGGGGGGCTTGTGGGAACGTGGCAGCAGGGAATATGGACAGGATTCGGAGCATGGGCAGGATTCAGATCTTGTGCAGCTACTTGTACCAGGCCATTTGGAGCTTTATCTTGAGGCTCATAGGAAACTAATAAAGACTTTTATTCTGCGAGAACAGAGAAGTTCAGCCTCGTACTTCAGAAGTCCCTCTGGTTACCATGGGGAGACTGGCATGGGGCATGGACAGGGTATGATGGTGAGCATGCAATAAACTCACTTTCCCTGAGATAGGGTGTTGCAAGCAGAGGCCAGGGGACTCTCAGAATAATGGCTTGAAGTGGGGCTTCAGTGCTCTTGATTTACTTGGTTCCCAGTAAAAGTATGAAAGAGGGTATTTGAGATAACACAGTCAGAGTATCCTTTACTTGTTCCAGAAGCTCTGTAGGAAGCTGGCTGGAGGCAGTCAGGTAGGTCCTCAGCCAGGCAGGTCCCCAGCTAGCATTTTCTGGCTGAGTTGGTGGAGGACAGGGCACGCTCATGCCCTTCCTGATGCTCTACCATGGTGGGACAGCTCCCTGGCTAAAGGGTGTTTGTGCACAGCTCCTGCCATCTCTCCTACGAATCTGCTCTGTTTTGAATAATTTATTCAGAAACACAGCACCTGCTTTCCTCCTCAGTACTGTAGGTTGGCCTGTGAGGATATACTCTGGGAGCACAAGCCTCCTGGGGTGCAGAGTGCCCACCTGGAAGCCTTACTTCTTTTCCCGTGCTCACCCCAGTCTCAGGATTCAGAACCCCACGTGCCCCCACCACTCACCAGGAAGGGTTGGGCCATGGCTGCTGAATGCCCTGGGAATGTGTGTTGTAGAAGAGGAGGCCGGGAAGCACTGGGCAGGTCCAGCTCCAGCGGGTGAGCTCAGGCGTTAGGGACGCAGTTCTGATGAAGGGATTTTTTTTCGATGCTATCCTATCAGCGAGGCATCCAATTATGCCACTTATCTGAGGCTATAATTATTAAAATATCCTGAATTGTGATGCTAATAGCAAATTTGCTAAATGGAAATGAATTTTTAATATCATAATTTGCCTTTCCTTTTTATCTGATTCATTTTCTTTCTAGATGTCACTTTCTAAGAGTGAACAAAACGTGGAAGCATTTCTTACCCTTTCTGCTTAGGACATATTTAGTTAAGTTTCAGCACATCCTCTAGGTTTTTCAGGACCTGCCTAAGGCACCATGCTTCCTGGGCCTGGGTTCACTTGTTTTGGTGACCTTTGGCCTCAAGTATATGCCTCCTTTGGGCACCATTTCTGTAGGTTGGTGATGCCACAGAGTATCCGGGGCACCACTGGGGATAAAGATGTCGTCCAAAAGGGGTTCAAGTGTCCTCAGATCCGGCCACTCTGCAGCTATTAGCAAGATCACATTAGTAGCACAACCTAGATGTCTTGTACAACCCTGACAAGGTGATCCCTCAGCCCTTTTCTTTTGGAACACAACTCATGTGTATCTCTTAGGTTCATAACCTAGTTTACTCCTATAACTTGCTGAGCTTGGAAGAGACAGAAACTCTGATCCCCAGAACTCTGTCTTCTCCAAAGGATGGGTGATCTCCCTGGGGTGTCCCAGTTCCTGACATGACACAATTATGCTGGCTCTCACCCCTCGTCCTTAAATGTGCCTGCTATGACTGACTGGGCAGCAAGCCCAGCTCAGAAATCTCTTTCAGGGTGTGGTGAACTGTGCACCAGTACACTGAATGCTGAAATCACCTCCGAAGCTTGGTCACAGGTCTAGCACCTGCTAGTTCTCACTAGGAGTCCCTTGGCCAGTCACTGGTTATCTAGCACAAATATATGAATAAGAAGTGTGATCGAGCATGGAAGATGAGCACTAGTTCCTAACTTAACCAAATGTGTTGTTTTATCATAGTATGCAACATTGCTCATTTATTCAACATTTATTAAACATCTATTATGTGTCAGGTGCTATTCTAAGTGTTTGGACACAGCAGTGAACAAAACAGATTTTTAAAAACTCTACCCTTGTGCACTTTGTGCAATTCTAGTCTGGGAAAGAACAGATAATATACAATTACAATATGAAGTATGTGAGAGGAAGGCAATGTGAGATATCAATAAGCAGTGTCAAGAAATATGTAGCACAGATGGGAGAGCGCTAGGAGTGAGACTGTTGAAATTAAAAGCAGGTAGGGTGGTGTTCGAGCAGAAACTGGAAGCAAGAGTGCTTTGCAGATATCTGGAAAAGAACATTCCAGGTAGAGGAGCTGCTAGTCCAAAAGCAGGCTGATGTGCTTGCGGACCAAGCTAACTCAAGCAGGAACTGAGTAAGTAAGGGAGAGTTGTAAGAGATGGAAGAGGTGAGGTAGGGATGGTGGTGGTCCTAGAGGGCATGCTGAGTGAGATGAGAGACCCTGGAGAAGTTAGAGCATCAAAGTGACATTATCCTCTTTATGTTTTGAAAGGATCTCTCTGGCTGTGATGTTAGAATTAGAATGTAGATGGGCAGAATCAGGGAGAAGACCACTGCAAAAATCTAGGAAGGTAATGGTGGTACCTTGGACCAGGGTAATACTGGTAGAGGTAGTAACAACTAATCACATTCTAGACATACTTTAAAATAGAACTCAGCCTATGAGTTTAAATAGGATATAGAGGAAGAACAGAATTAAGGACAATCATAAGGTTTTTTACACTCGAGAAACTAGAAGCAAGGTGCTGCTCTTTGTGAAGATGGAAAATGTCAGGGAGCAGCAGCTTTGTAGAAGATGAGGAATTAGGTTTTAAATGTGCTCAGTTTGAAAGACCTATTGGACAACCAATTTGTTCTGTAAATGAGCAGTTGGTTATGTAAGCCTGGACCTCAGGGGTGGGTATAGAAACTTGGGAGCCATCAGCATTTTGATGGTGTTTATAGCCAGGAGACTAGAATAGATCTCAGATATCAGAGAAATAATGATCTTTTGAAAATGCATCCATAGCAACATTTTCAACAAGTCAAGGACAATATTAAGAAATCTTTTTCAATGTGGGAACAACTTGATTTCTTCAGGTGTGTATTTTGATGCTGAATAAAGTGAGGAAAGTTTTCACTGTTCAGAAAGAAAGATTAGTATAGAATTGCTTCAAAACCAGATTCAAACTGTGGTCCCCACTTGAGCTGTTTTCAGAAAGTGCAGCCCAGGAGACATCATTGCAGGGGATGCTTCTTGCATGCACTTCAGAGGGGAACATGGTATCAGCGCTTTCAGGTTCTTGAAATAGCCGTTTTTTAGAAACAGTGAACGGCTGAAAAAAAGCTTTTAACATTTTAAATATCCTTTAACCACGGATATGTATTTCTGTGAACTTATTTGCATATAATTAGAATACCTACAGGTTCTAAAGGGGAAAATACATCCTTTTTCCAAGATACAGAAATACAATGTTGGAGGGTTTTCAGGGAATAGGGAATAATACAATGGGAGAAAATATCCAAGTTCGATTTCTTTTTTAATTCCCCAATATTTTCAAGGCTTCCAAATAGATTTTTTAAAAGTAGCTATGGGGCAGTCATTCTATATTTTCCATCAATTTTCTAATTAAAACAGGATTTGGAAAAGAAAAAAGTGCTTTGCTCACTGAGATGATTCTTTACATTGAAGATACTATAGGATGAATTCCATAATAGTGTAGTATAATATCTGACCAGCTTGGCAGGTTCACAAGCAAATGAGATTCTGCTGAGTCTTAGAAGCTATTCCTTTGCAGATTTTCTCTCTCTTTTTTTTAATTGTTGAGTGATAAGATATGGGGGATAGTCCCGTGCCTGACTTTTGTAGGAGATTTTAGCCAGTATGAAGCCATGAGGCCAGGATCAAGAGATAATGCCCTACCTGGGCTGCACAGGTGAGTGATGCTCCTGTGGCTACAGCACCTCAGCCTGCTGGCTTCAGACAGGCTGCCGAGCAAACTGGTAGGTGCAGGCACGGCTGCACTCGCTCACTCTGCAGCTCCCTGAGGGATGGGTGTTTTCACGTCTGGAATGCAGAAGAGGCGGAGGAGACAGACCCTGAAGACCTTTCGTTCAACCATATGTTCCCAGGCCCAGCACACCTAAACCCTGGCTTTGCTTTCTGAAGAGGGTCTCTGGGCTGGGGAGCCAAGATGTTCCTCAGCCACAGAAGTGAAGGCTACTTCTACACTGGAACAAACCTGGAGCCCTGTGGTTATCAGCTTAGCAGAACGACAGCTCAGGGTGGAAGGTAGGTATAAGGTTTTTCTTTGCGCAAATATGGAAAGAGAAATAAAAAGTAAAAAGAGCCTTTATTGTGGGCACTGGAAGGCTGCCTGGAGAACACAAAGGACCCTCTAAAGAAGGAGGCTGGGAGACAAAGAATTTACTGGGCTGAGTTGGGGGTGGAGTTTACATGGGTGGTCAGAGTGACGCAACAAACGCTGATTGGAGGAGTGCCCCGCGTGCGAACAAAAAGGAAACAGGAAGTTGGGGGAAAGAGGGAGGCGGGAGTTAGTTTTTGAATGAGGTACTGTGGTTTTAAGCCCCGCGCCATGTTGGATCGCCACTGTGATGACTTAGCAGAATTTTATTCCGGGGCCAAAACCCGTTACTAGGTGCTGAGAAAGCCATTTTCAGAGAAGAGCCCTGTGGCAGAGATTTCTTATGCCTGTGTTTCTCTGACCTTTTTATATTCAGGCTCTGGCCAGAGAACTGTGAGTAAAGGCAGTGGGGTTACTTTTAGATCCTGGCATTTACAAGTAGGTGAGGGTCTTTATTTTTTTCCCCTCACTCTTCTACTGTAATAGGATAGAAGGATTGATTCCTGAGATTATGGAATGTGACCAGAACTCATTGAAACCTGAAGCTTTTGATGCGCTAAGCCACTGAGAATTAAGGATTTAGTTGCTATTGCAACATTGTAGAACCTGTCCTTACTGGTATAATTCCTTTTTCAAAGCCACTTGCAGCTTCTTAGTCATTGGCGTTGCTCGCGTCCAAGAAGACATAAGCAGAAGAGGGGGAGGAGGCTCAGGCTGCTTTGTTTGGGGCTATTACAACCCCATGAGTTGATGGTGATTTCCCAATGGTGGAAACCAGATGGGAGCTGGAGTGACCTCCTCCACGGTGTCCTGGGTAGGTGTATGGATATACTGATATGATTCCATCTTCTGTAATTTGTATGAAATCAAATTGATCTCATGTCCTAATCCAAGAGTCATGATCTTCAATGGAAAAAGCAACATCCCATATAAAATGGTGTGTACTGGGTCATCTTTCATCTACCTTTGGAGTGATTCATGCCTCTAAGCTAATAAAACACCTTGCTGAAATAAAACGATCCATCCACACAAATAAAAACCCTGACAGAGTTACTGTATGGCACTTTCTAGGGAGCTATAACTATGATAGCTAATTCATTGAGAACTAAGTGGAAAACCCAAACACTGGCAAAGCTTCAGAAGAGAAATGAATCGCCACTGGGGGAAGGCTGTGCCAGGAAGCACTCTGGGGTCATAAAATATATGGACTCTCAGTGTGAGGGGACTTTGAACAGGCAGCCAGGCTGGCTTCATGCTGGGCACAGCAGAGCTGCCATCTACCTGGCTTCAGATGTTGCAGAGAACTCTTTCTGACCCACCTTGTGCTGGGCTCCATGGAGGAAGAAAGAGCAGCAGAGCCCACATCTTTTATAGGGTGGCCTGCAGGTCTGCTGGGAAGGTGAGGTTTCTTTTGGAACAACATAAGCTTGGGAAATACTAAGGGAGTCAAAAATGGGGTGATAAGTCAGGACTGTAGGTTCAGTTCAGAGCAACCTACTTCTAATGTCCTTGTCACCTTCTTGGAGTGTGATGGGGACCCTTGATGAGGGTCCTTACAGTGTCCCTAACAGGTGGTCATTAGATCTATGTTGGTATTTCCAGCATCTAGGAACTTATTACTTGTCCAAGAAGGCCTGGACAGTTTCTTGTGTTGAGTTGAAATCTGCTGTCATGCACAGCTATGACACCTGCCCTTAGGTCTGGCACCGTGGAAGTCTATATTGCCTCTTATTCGCCAGCTCTGGGGTATTTGTTCACATCACTCGGGCCACATCCCCTACGCATATACAAACTTTCTCTCCTGGCTTAGCACCTTAGCTCTGCTCTCTCCAGCAGGACATGGCTACCAGACCTCTCACTTCCTGTTGGTCCCTCTGCCTTGTTGCAGTTGTCAAAGGCGCAGGTGTGAGGTCTCTGCTGGTTATGTTTACCCTGGCTGCCACACCGCCAGGTGTAATACTAACTCAGAGCCTGTGTCAGGGCTTCTGAGTTTAAAAACCTGCTTCCTCAAACTTCTCTACACTACAATGAAGACACTGGTATAAAGTCCCGTTTCAGACCTCACTACTACATCATTCAACTATGGTGGAAATGTGGGCCATGAGGGCCTCAGTTAAAGTGTAGTCAGTAGCAGAGATAAGGCATGTGTCTACACCTCTGTTCTCCAGTGAAACACTGGTTAGGAAGCTGATGGCTATCCTTTTGGTCCTTGAAAAATTAATGGTGAACAATGGTTCATTGATATCTTCTTATAAAATTCATTTTAAAATAGTTTTGGGGTTACAAAAAGTTATAAATATAGTAGTACACAAAATTAGTTTATTTCATGATATTTTTCCCAACCAGAGTACATTGTCAAAACCAGGAAGTTAATTGTACAACAAGGGTTTTGACTCAATTACAGAACTGGTATGGATTCCCCTAGTTTTTATATGCGTACTTGTACAGGCATATATTTGTATTTCTATAAAAAAAATCTTTTTGTGGGTGCTGAGGATAGAACCTAGGGCCTCACAAATGCTAGACAAGTATTCTGCCACTGACCCATGTCTCCCACACATTCTGTGAAATTTTGTCATCTGTGCAGACTCAACCATCACCACTATCAAAACACAAGACTGTTTGTGTATTCTCATAGGACACCCTGATAGTCACATTTTTCTCAAGCTCTAACCCTAGGCAACCACTGACCTGTTCTGTATCACTATAATTTTATTACTTTAAGAATACTTGAAATTGGTTTAGTTCAACTCAGCATAATGCCCATGGATATTTTCTACTTCTGTGTACTCATGATCCTAAATTATAAGACGGATTATATTTTAAACCTGGACAGTACATCAAGACCTCTCCCATAGGTACAGTTAAATAAGCCATTGGCTTCCAAGTCAAAGGGTGACTTGTGCCTGCATCTCCCGCACACGGAGTGATCCCAAGGCTGTTCTCCCCACAGCTCAGCCCATGTAGTTCCCCTGGGCTCTGGCGCTGTGAATAGGCACTGCCGAGATGCTGATTTCTTCTTCTAACTACCTCTGGGACTTCAAACACCAGCATTCTTCATACCTTGGAGATTTTAGCATTGTCAAAAGACAGGAATGAAAATCAAGAGTAATTAAATTCATCAACCTATAAGATTTTTTCAGGGAGACATTTTAGTGAGGGCAACACGTATCATCTTCCCAACTTCCTCCATGGCACATACCTTCAAAAGTGTCTCTTCTGTGGCTGTTTGCTTCAGAAAAACATTACATAAATCAGAGTTCATTCCACCTTTAGTAAGCTCAGAAATGATTAGTCAGAGAGGGAGAATGTTCATTGTAGTTTGGAAAATATTAATATTGTTGAGCATTTCAGCTGTAGGTGGGAAAGTAAAATATGTAAAGATTAAGGATTAGCTAGAAAAAAGAGAGTTGCTTGTGTCTTAGAAATGTAAATGATTATTTACTGAGCTTATCTACTTATGGAACTATCACTACAAGAAATTTCGACTTTTAAAAACCCATTTTAGAAATCTAGACAGTTTAATGGAATGAAAATTTTCTAAAACCACCTAAAGAGGTAAAACTCTATTGGTTATAGATTAGCAAATTTGTTGCAGAGTTTAAGTAAAACAGTGTTGATTGTATTTACAAATATAACCAGACATATGTATGATTGGATTCTGATAATATAATTTTTAAAAAATTCAACAAACATTTGTCACATGCCTATTTTGTACTGATGTCTTTCTGATAGGCATCTAGGAACTATTTATTGAATAAATGAGTGAATAAATGGATGAACAAATGAACAAGAACAATTTAATAAAAATAGGACTAGATGTTTTGTATTGTTAAATGAAACAAACCTTAGGATAACACAGATGTCCATAAAGAATATATTATAACCTTATTAATTACAGTTATCTTTATGAATGAGAACACATGTTGTTCAAATCAGTTCTATAAATGATTATTAAATACTCTAGGCTGAGTGTCATAAATACATTGAAAACCACTTTCCTTTTTTTTTTAACCATATTTTGGTGGACTATAGACAGCATCCACCCAAAATACACTTCTAACCTGAGAAAACAGTGACATTTTCTCTTTCATTAGTACCACCGGGGCAGCCTGTAATATAGTAATACAAAGCTAATCCAAAAATGAATGCTAACTCTAGCTTGAATATTCTGCAGCTACTTTTTAAAGCCTTGATTAAGTACCAAGCTCTGCACTTAGCATGGACCATTTCATCTTTGCCACGAACCTACGAAGCTATTACAGTGTCTTTACAAAGGAGGAAACCAAGACCCACAGAACTTCAGTGGTTTTCCCAAAGTCACAGTGAGTGGTAAAGTCAGAGTCTGAACATAGGCGACTGTCTCCAAAGCCAGAGCTCATAATGCCTCCCACTCCCAGTGTCCATTCTGTTGTGTTCATTAGAGTCAGTGTGGGTGGGGTTTGGGCGTGCCTCGCTGGAATTACCATAGCTTCTTAGAAAGAGTAGTAACTGTTTTAATTCCTTCAAAGACATCCTTCCTTAATCTATCTCAATTAGTACAATTCTGCAGAAAATAAAACTAAACCATTGGCCCGATGAGCAGAGAAGGGGTAGGCCTGTGGAACCAAGTGGTCACAGCCATCAACATTGGTCAGCAGTGACTCAGTGACCTGAGCTGGGGAGATGGAAAGGGTAGGGACCTTGTGAGTCCTGGACATGTTCCCTGAGAGAACCTGGCTGGTTCTATGCTTCCTGCAGGCACCATGGCCTTGGCCACATCTGCAATATTTTACCCATAGCCCGCTGGATGCAGAGGACCAGTGGCCCACAGAGTGATAGCGGTGAGGACCAGCCTCTGTTGGGGGAAGGAGTCATATCCTTCAAATCTCAGCACTTTGTGCAGGAAGGTTTGTCTTCCTGAATCCTCATGAGGAGGTTGAGTCTTCCATTTTTAAATTTTAAACAGAAAAGAAAACAAAATAACAACCAAGACAAAAACAAAACAACACAAAAACAAAACAAATGATACAGAATTTCAAAACAAGGTGATATGAAGTTAACAATGGTTGTTATATTACATATTGTTACCTTTGACGAAGTTGCTCAGACTGCCAGATGTAAGAATGCAAGATTGATCAAACAGTGAAAGACAATAAAAATAAAAATAAAATAAAAAACCACTAGAGATGATACAGAGTTTCACTAATCAAGATAGTAGGGATTCAGCAATGGTTGTTATATTGCATAATGTTGTCTTCAAATTAGTTGTTCAGATTTCCAGATGTAAGCTGCAAAATTGGTCAAAAAAGAAAAATTTTAAGCATTAACTGTTCCCTTTCAATAAACCAATAGACATCAGCAGTACAATGATCCTTGTATATCCATATATATTTTTCCCTTCCTTCTTTATTTCTTTTCTCCTTTCCCTCATCTCAGTTGTTCCTTCCCTTTGAGCAACTTCTTTCCCTTTCAGAATATCTATTGTACCTTTCTGATTTTATTTACTTTTTCAGGTTCTTACACTAGGGAAACAATACGGTGTTTACACATATGGGTCCCATTTGTTTCACTTATGAATATGGTCTCTAGTTGCATCCATTTTCCTATAAAAGTGGCTGGGGATATAGCTCAGCAGCATAAGTGCTTGCCTGGCAAGCCTGAGATCATGAGTTCGATTCCTGGTACCAAAAAAAAAATAGAGTCATTTTCCTATAAAAACCTCAAGTTTATCTATTTTTACAGCTGAGTAATACTCCATTGTATAAAAATACCACATCTTTTTTATCCATTCCTCAGTTGATGGGCATTTATGTTGTTTCCAAGATTTAGCTATGACAAATTGCACT
>NW_004955408.1:4906329-4945284 GCF_000276665.1 Chinchilla lanigera | reverse complement strand
TGGTGATTTCTTTTGATGTGCAAAAACTTTTCAATAAGAGGGGATCCCAGTTGTTGCTCTTTGAAGTATTTCTCATGCAATTTGGTTTTTGTTCAAGAACTCTCTGCCTACCCTTATGTCTTCAAGATTTCTACCTACTTTCTCTTCCAGTAGATTTAGTATTGCTGCTTTAATATGTAGATCTTTGATCCATTTTGACTTTAGTTTAGTGCATGGTGATAGACGTGGGTCTAGTTTTAGTCTTTGGTGTGTGGAGAACCAGTTTTTCAGCACCATTTATTAAAGAGGCTATCTTTCTTCCAGTGAACATGTTTGGCCCCTTTGTCAAAGATAAGGTGGCTGAGTGTGCTTGTCATTGTGTCTGTATCTTCTAGTCTGTTCCATTAAACCTCAGATACGTTTTTTTCCCCAGTACCCTACTGATTTTGTCACAGTAGCTTTGTAGTATAATTTTAAGTCAGGGATTGTGCTGCCTCCTGCCTTGCCTTTGTTGCTCAGGATTGCTTTTGCTATTCTAGGTCTCTTCTGGTTCCAAGTGAATTTTAAGAATGTCTTCTCTAGGTCTGTGAGGTATACTAATGGTATTTTAATTGGGATTGCATTGAATCTATATAACAGTTTTGGGAGTACAGCCATTTTCACAATATTGGTTCTTCCTATCCATGAGGAAGGAATACTTTCTGTTTTCTGAAATCCTCTTTGGTCTCTTTTTTCAGAGTACTGTAATTTTCACTGTATAGATCTTTTATTTCCTTTATTAGATTGATTCCTAAATATTTCACTTTTTTGATGCTATTGTGAAAGGTATAGTTTCCATAATTTCTCTCTCAGTGTGTTTGTTGTTTATGTATAGGACTGCTATTGATTTCTGAGTGTTGACATTGTATCCAGCTATGCTACTGAATTTGGTTATTAAATCTACAAGTCTTTTATGGAGTTTTGGGGTTTTCTATGTAGAGTACCATGTTATCTGCGAATAATGATAATTTCACTTCTTCCTTTCCAATCTTTATTCATTTTATTTCTCTCCCTTGTCTAATTGCTCTGGCTAATGTTTCCAGAACTATATTGAATAGGAGTGGTGAGAGTGCATATTCTTGTCTGGTTCCTGATTTTAAAGTGAAAGCTTTCAGTTTTTGTCCATTTAGTATGATGTTAGCTGTTGGTTTGTCATAGATAGCTTTGATTAGATTGAGGTAAAGACCATCTATTCCAATTTTCTTTAGGGTTTTTTTTATCATGAGTGTTGGACTTTGTCAAAAGCTTTTTCTGCATCTATTGAGATAATCATGTGATTTTTGTCTTTGAGTCTGTTGATATGGTGTATTATATTAATTGATTTACATATATTGAACCATCCTTGCCTGCTTAGGATGAATCCCACTTGGTCATAGTGTATAATCTTCTTGATGATTTGCTGTATTCTGTTTGCTAGCATTTTATTGAGAATTTTTGCATCTATATTCATTAGGGAAATTGGGCTGTAGTTCTCTTTTTTGTTGGGTCTTTCTCTGGTTTTGGTATCAGAGTAATACTTCCTCCAGGAATGAGTTAGGGAGAATTGCTTCCCTTTCAATCTCATGAAAGAGTTTGAGAAGAATTAGGGTTAAATCTTCTCTAAGTTTCTTGTAGAATTCAGCTGTGAATCCATAAGAACCTGGGCTTTTCTTTGTTGGTTAGTTTTTAATTACATTTTCAATTTCACTGACTGATACTGGGTTATTCAGAATTTTTATATCTTTTTGATTCAGCTTTGGTAAATATGTAGCTAGGAATCTGTCCATTTCCTCTGTGTTTTCCATCCTGTGAGAGTAAAGATTTTTGAAACAGGTATTGATGATCTTCTAAATTTCTATAGGATCTGTAGTGATTTCACCCTTTTCATTCCTTACTGTATGAATTTGAGTTTTTTCTTTCCCTCTTTTGGATAAGATTGGCTAGGGTTTTATCAATTTTGTTATTCTTTCAAAGAACCAACTCTTTGATTCATTAATTCTTTGTATTGTTTTCTTAGCCTCATTTGCATGAATTTCTGCTCTGATCTTTATAATTTCCCACCTTCTTTGGGCTCTGGGTTTGACTTGCCTTTCTTTTTCTAGAACCTTAAGATGCAGCGTAAAGTTCTTTACTTGAACCTGTTCTGTTTCCCTGATATGAGAATTCATCACTATAAATTTCCCTTAGGACTGCTTTCATTGCATCCCACAGGTTTTAGTAAGTTGTATCTGCATTTTCATTTGATTGCAAATATTGTTTAATTTCTTCTTTAATTTCATCTGTGACCTATTGGTTGTTCAGAAAGGTGCTATTTAATTTCCATGTGTTGATGGAGTTTTTGTGATTTCTTTTGTCAATAATTTCCAGTTTAATTGCCTTATGGTAAGATAATATGCATGGGATAATTTCAATTCTTTTGCATTTACTTAAGCATGTTCTGTGTGCTAGTATATCATCTATTTTGGAGAATGACCCATATGCAGCTGAGAAGAATGTATATTCTGCTGTCATTGAATGGAACACTGTGTAAAGGTCTATTAAGTCCATTTGCTCACAAGTTTGGTTTAGTTCTGTTATTTCTTTGCTGATTTTTGGCCTAATTGATCTATCTCTCTGTGATAATGGGGTGTGAGAGTCCCCCATTACAGTTCTCCTATGCTTGGGAAATTTTATGCCACTACTTCTACAAATAGTCTTTTTATGTCATCCATGTTTACTCTTGCTGTTTCGTTGTGTTATTGCTTACTTGATTTTTCATGTCTGTTAATCTTTGTCTTATACAGCTCAGTGATCCCATATTTGCTGCTTATATATTTATGATTGCTATTTCTTCCTCTTGCAGTTTTCCCCTAACAAGCATGTAGTGACCTTCTTTATCTCTTTTGATCATTCTTGGTTTGAAGTTTACATTGTCTGCAAACAAAATAGCTACCCCTGCTTTTTTCTGGGTTCCTGTTGCATGGAGTATTGTTTTCCATCCTTCACCTTTCAGTCTATGAATTTCTTGTATACGGCCTCTTGTTGGATTTTGTTTCTTGATCCATTCTGCCAAGTCTGTTCTTTTTGATTGGAAGAGTGCAAAATTGAGGCCATTTACATTGATGGTTATAATTGATATGTATTGGTTTATCTTTATCATGTTATTTTCCTGCTGTTGGTTCCCGGTTTTTCCCCTCTGTTTAATTGCTTCCTCGGCTTGGTGATTCCTATTGTTGTTCTTGAAATTGTGGTCATTTTTATCTCTTTCTAGAATATGTTGCAGTACTCTTTGTAAGGTTGGTTTGGTGGTCATGAATTTCTTCAGTTCTTTTTCATGAAAGTATCTTATTTCTCCATTAATTTTGAAAGATAGTTTTGCAGGGTCCATCAGTCTGGGTTGGAAGTTGTTTTCTTTCAGGACCTGAAATACTTCACTCCAAGCACTTCTTGACTTGTATTGTGTTGAGAAATCTGCCGTGATTCTGACGGGCTTTCCTGTATAGGTGATCTGTTTCTTTTCTCTAACAGCTTTTAATATTCTGTTCTTTTGCTGAATTTCTGGGATCTTAATTATTATGTGTCTGGTGTAGATTTATTTTAGTTATGGCTAATTGGGCTTCTATATTCCTCACTTATTGTATGTCAGATTCTTCTCCTATGCTTGGGAAATTTTATGCTACTACTTCTACAAATAGTCTTTTTATGTCATCCATGTTTACTCTTGCTGTTTCATTGACACCTATCAGTCTTATATTTTTTCTTTGCCTCACGTTGCAGCTGTTGAGCTGTTATTTTCTGATTTCTTGTTATTTTTAAGAAATCTTTCTTTTCATCATCCCTAGCTGCAGTGCTGTCTTCAAGGACTGAAAGTCTATCTTCAGTTTTATTCAAGCAGTTTTGCTTGAATAAAAGCAAAACTTTCAGTGGAATTTTTAATTTCCTAGATATCTGCTTGAAGCTGTTTCATCCATTCTAATTCTTTCCTATATTGTTCATTCAATATTGCCATCATTTTTCTATGCTCCTCTATCTTTTTATATGTCTTTTTTAGATGTACTGAACAATTCTTTCATTATTCTTGCCATTTTTTTTTTTTTACCTGAGAGATTATTTCTGATCTGAGGTCTTCTATGGCCTGTTGGAGTTGTTTCTTTACTTCAGTTCCTATCATTTCAGAAATTTCAGGTGTGTGAGTTTCAAGTTCTTCCATGTCAGTGTCTCCTGGACTTGTTCTGGGTGGGCTGGAAGTCTGAGATTGCATTTTGCTGCTTCATTTTGACATTTTTGAAGCTCCCAGAGTTCACCAGGGCTCAGTGTTGCTCTTGCTATAGTGGTTGGGGGTGGAGTGCAGCTCACCAAGTCCCCATAGTGTCCCTGGGCTCAGCGTCACTTCTGCAGTGGTGGAGTAGGGGTGGCTCACAGAGGCTCCTGGAGTTCAGTGGGGCCCAGCGTTGCTCCTGTGACACTGAGGGCATGGCTCACAGAGGACCTCAAAGCTGTCTGGGGCTCAGTGTTGCACCCATGATGGTAGGAGGGTGGGGGGGTGTGACTCACTAAGGCTCCTGAAGGTGTCCAGGGCTAAGCTTCCTTCCCTAGATGGGAGGTGCAGGGCATGGCTCACAGAGTTTCCTGAAGCTGTCTGGGGCTCAGCATCGCTTCTGCAATGGTGGGGTTGTGGGGTGCGGCTCACAGAGGTTCCTGAAGCTATCCAGGGCTTAACACTACTCCTATGCCAGTCAGGTTGAGTCTTCCTTGCTGGCTGTTCCCAGGATGTCCTGCCTTTCCCCCACCTGTGAAGATTGCTCTTTAAACTCCTTGAGCTCTCTGTGGGCTCTAGGAAGGCAAAGAGAGAGGCTACATGTTCATTACTTTGTCTCCAGGCCTTCAAAAGAGGGCCTAGAACAGTGACTCCTCAGTCAAGGACAATCATTAAATAGTTTGGAGTGTTTTCACAATCAGAAGCCAAAAACTAAATGTCTTGGGGACATTATATAAAAAGAATTAATGAGGCCTGGAATTTTCTCAGTCTCTGAATTTGGGGTGTTGTGTATGCAGACCTCCTTGGCTTTGTTATCTTAGACCTAACTCCTTTTGTCAACTTCTTAGTCTTTCTCTGTCATTTGTCTGTTCTTTGTTGACCTCTTGCTTTCTACTTTATTTTCTTCCTTTTACCTTCCTTCCCTCTGTCCCCTTGGTTTGGTTTTGTATATTTCTGTGAGATTATTTCTATGAAGCAAAATATATCTATTGATAGGTTGAGAAATTGGTAAGGGGAAAGGTATCATTCTTAACAGCTTGGGACCAACTCTAGAAGACAAATAGAATGTTTTACTTGCAAACTAGTGGAGAAAATTCTGCCTAGCCAGCTAAATAAAAGAAGGAAGGGGTATGAAGAAGGCATGACAAGTAGAAAACATAAAAATGCAAAATTAAATTTACAACAACTATAAATTGAAATGACAACAATTATAAATTGTAAATGATGTAAATTATAAATGACTAATTATAGTGTAAACTCATTAGTAAAGCAATAGTGAATTTCTAATTCAATTGAAAAGATAAAAATCAAGCAATGTATTGTTTATAAGATATATATTAGAAAAAAGACTCCAGAAAGAACAGGCAAAGATTTACCAATAGTAAGATAGAATAGGAATTTTAATATCATATAGTAATTTAAGGCATAAAATATTAGAAGAAAACGAGGGTTTTTTATATTAGCAAATTAAATAATATATTAAGAAGCATAAAAATCATGAACATGTAGGCCCCTGATAATGTAACATTAAAAACATAAAGCAATGAAAGAGGTAGGGTGAGAAATAATTTTTTCAAATCACATTTGGAGATTTTAATGTACCTTCTTAAAAACTAGTATCTGAGGATACAAAAATAAGTAGTGAAGAGACAGAAGATAATACTAATGTAATGTATCCATCCCTATCTACCCCAAGCAACAAAATACTTTCTTTCTATATATACATTGGAAAAACAAAAACAAATGTGCTAGACACACTAATTTTAATCTGTTTTCTCTTGTTATACTAGGATGCTACAGGATAATTCATAACAAAGAGAAATTTACTTGGTTCATGATTGTGGAGGTTTGGAAGCCTGAGAACATGGTGCTAGCATTTGGCAAAGGCCTTCTTGTTGCATCAGAGCGTGGAAGAGTGCAAAATCATGGTGCAGAAGCAGAGAGAATAATCAGTACTTATCTGTTATGGTTTATGTCTGCATGTTCTCCCAAATCCTCATGCAGTCATGGGGCAGGTTTCTAGATTTATGATTGGTCCACAATGCAATAGTGGGATTTTGGGTGTGAGTGCTACACCCACCCTGGGGTGGGTAGTTTGTGTTCTGGACTCACAACCAGAAACAAACCAAATGGTACCGACCAACAAACACCAAGACTCACTGACCTCCAGTTCGAATTTAGGATGAGCCTTTATTCCTGGCCAGGGACTGACTGAGAGCCTCCATGCAGGGAAGGATCAGACCAGTCCCGATCCAGGGATGAGAGTGGTTTTTAAACCCTAAAACCACATCCTGTTTGGCAAACACATGTCACATCTGTAACAATGAGGGGATTTTTTATTGCAGGAACAGTACATTCTAAGAATCCGGGAGGGGTAGAGCATTTAGGGGAAGAACAGTACATTTTGGGAGTCCAGGAAAGGCAGGGTGTTTACAACCATACATTCCAGAAATGGTAAACCTGAAGATCTAACCCCACGGCAGGGTTGGGAACTGAGAATTAAACTAGAACCTTTGATGGTGGTGGTGGGGCTTTTACAGTGTGCATACAATGTAAGGGAGAGAAAGAGGCTGCTTGCCACCACTGCTCCTCCCTTTTGCTCTTGTTGCTTTGGCTATCTTCTGCCACCATGAACAGTTGCCCTCTGCCATGTGCCACTCTGCCTTGGAGCCAGCCAAGTATGGACTGAAACCTCCACAGACCATGAGCTAAATAAACCTTTCCTTCTTTCCTTAATTTTGGGGGTTGGGTATTTTGTCTCAGCAAGAGAGAAAAGTAACCAAGACGTTATCCTTTTATGAGCTCACTCCTTTGATAACTAACCCACTCCCAAGGTGACACTCTTTTTTTTTATTTTAAAAATTAGAAAACTGACAAAACAACAATGAAGACAAAATCAAAACAACACAAAAGCAACAAAAATGATACATGACCTCAAAACAAAATGATAGGAATTTACAATGGTTGCTATATTACATACTGTTATCTTCAACGAAGTTGCTCAGTCCACTAGACATAAGAATGTAAGACTGATCAAACAATCAAAGACAGTAGCAAGTAAAAATAAAAAAATAAAACATTGGAAATGATGCAGAGTTTCACCATACAAGATGGTAGGAGTTCAACAATGGTTCTTATACTGCATATTGTTTTCAGACCAGTCATTCTGATTACCAAATTCAAGCATGCAAAATTGGTCAAGGTAACACTCTTAATCCATTCTTGATAACCAAGTCACCTCCTGGAGGGCTACCTGTTAAATTGTTACAATGGGTGTTACATTTCAATGTGAGTTTTACAGGGGATGTTGAAATTGTAGTGACCTTAAAAGAAGCCTTGTATAAATTTAAAAGCTTTGTAAATTTAAGGGTCAACATCATACACACAATACTTCTGGCCATGAGGGAATTAAATTAAATTAAAAATTCTGTGTCTCTAGAAAAATTTTAGATATACAAAATAGCATAGAACTATAAAAAGGAAGAAAAGAAACTATTGAATAGACATAGATGGCCCTGAAATAAGCACATTAAATTTTATCGATCATGTTCAAAGCAGTACTCAGAGGTAAATTTATAGCTTAAATTAAATAAATTTTCTAGAAATTAAGAGTGCAAATAAGACAGTGAAACATGAAACAAAAGATGAACTAGATAAAGGTCTGGAAAAATATAAAATAGCCAAAAGTGACCCAAGTGACATTAGCAGAGCTGTAATTGACATTATAAAGGTGACATTAGCAGAGTTATAATTCTTAACAAATGTGAAGTAGAATCACTGTCACCCTTTCCAAGAAAGTTCTAGCTCCAGATAGTTTTACAGCTATGTTCAACAGTACAGGATTGTCACGGAATAAATAATCCCAACCATAAAACAATGCTAGATAAAAACAGAAATCAAGGAAAAACTTTGCGTAACTGTATCTGGCTAGTTTCCTGTACTTGTTTCCTTTTCTTTCAAGAAATGAAAAATTTAGGTCCATTTCATTATGCACATAGATGTGAAAAGTCCCAAATATGAAGTTAGCAAGTCAAATCCAAAGTTTGTCCTTTGAAATACATACAACCAAATTGAGTTCATCCAAGAAATTCAAGACAGTTTAACTGTTAGAAAAATCTATCAGTGTGACTCAGTTTACTAATGGAATAAAGGAGAAAAATGTGACCATTTTAGGAGATGGAAATGCAACATTCTGTTAAAGTTTAGTGCCCACTCATTATTTTAAAAATACTCTAAGAAAACCAGAGTGGAAGGGAAATTTGCACTCTTGACAAAGGCTATCTACTAAAAAAAAATTTTAGAGATGCTATTTCTTATAGCAATATTTATGAAGGAGGAGTTTGAAGCAGCCCAAGGTACTTCTTTAAGAGAATGGGCAAGAAAATGCTGTCTACGTATCTGTTTATTTTTAAAAAAGTACTCAGCCAGTTGGTTAAAATAAAGTAGATATGCAGATAGTAGTGTAAATAGAATCTTGACACAGTGTTGAGTGGGGAATGGAATTTATAACATTTCAGATTACAGTGATAAACAAGATAATGCTACCTATTTTTTCAAGGATATACAGATATGTAGTGACATTAAGTAATACATTAGAGATGGTGCCTTATGGGTAAAGTGGAATAGATGTGGAAACACAGTGCCAGGAGAAATAATAACAAAACTAGTGAAGACCTCTGCATGGTCTGATGAAGACTGTGTGTGTTGAATTGAGGAATATGATTCACTCCATTCTGTGCATCTGAGGACCAAAATAAAACACAAAGCCCATGTCCATCTCATATAATGTGTTATCTGGGCAGTAACTATGGTAACCAGTATCTCATGGGGCTAATTTTTCTCCTGGTCATCTCAGCTCAGAGTTACTGATCTGCTACACTCCAGGTCTCCTCTGTGTTTCTGAGTCTACCACCTCTTTTCAAACTGTGCAAGGCCTCCACACCACATTCCACACTGCTCTGTGAATCTAGGGGATTTCACAAAGGAAAATAGGTGGAGGTGGTTACAGCATAGCATAGCTAATATACCCAAACTCTCCTTTGACGTCTAGATTTGACCTCTCCTTTGATCTCTAGACCTCTAGATCCCTGCACTCAAGAATACACTTACTGATAGGTACCTCAAACTTATTAAATGTCCAAAACAAATTTCTGGATTTCTCACCATACTGTTCTGAACTTGCATTTCTTCTAATCTCCTCCAGCTGAATAAATGACGCTCCTGTTTCACTATACTCCACAACCATTCCATTATTAGCTATTGTCTAGTGTAAGTTTAAGCTATAGCCTATATTTAACAACAGCTAAAATGCTACTATAGTAAAAACCAACAACTCTGTCACTTGGACTAATGTTGCAGTCTTCTAACTGCCTTTACTTCTTGTACCCTGTGGTCTATTCTCCATCCAGCAACCGGAGTGATCATTTGAAGATACACATCAAAGTCACTTTCCTGATGCAAAACTCCCCATGGCATTCCTATCACACTTGGAATAAAATGCCGGTTCTCTAACCAGATCCACATGTCCCTACATAACCTGGCCTCTAGCATCCTGTCTGGCAGATCCCACCACACTACACTGATCATTCCACTAGCCAGACCCTTGTCTTTGCTCAAACCTAGTTTCTCTCTGCCTGTGGACTTTACCTGTGCCTTCAGCTTGGGATACTCTAGCATTTGCTGTTGGTCCCTTTACTATATCATATGACCTTGACTCTGTGTCAGAGAATGAGTGCTCCCTGACTGCGGCCATCCACCCATGAGAGAAGGGATTGGAGTGAAAATGCCCCAACTCCTTCACCCCTTTGGGTCAGAAGGAGATTTACAGGTGGGTCTTTGCAGGGCATCCATTTGTTCACAGTAGTAACTTGCATGATAATAAAACCTTTGTTGGCTTCCTCCCGTTCCCGTCTCACCTTCCTAGTTTCCTACAAAGGCTTTCTGAGACCTACTCCTAAGTAATGTATTTGTTCATGATTCTTTGTCTCAGACCTGCTTCTGGGAGAATGTAGTCTGAGATAACCCTTATGAGTTTTAGGCTTTGACTTTGGACAGTTTGTGCGACTTGTCTGAGCAGATTTATAGGATGTAAAAAGAGCAAAACTATACTTCCTTTATGTTATGACTTGTATCTAGATGTCCCCCTAAAGCCTCATGCGGTTGGTCATAGGTGGGAAGTTTCGAAGGTGGCTGGATTACAGTGTGTGAATGTGGATTAAGAGTGTGATACTGGGACTAAGGGTGTGGATAATGGAAGCCTTGGCCTGGGTATGGGTGACACCAATCAATAGCCTGGATGGAATAGAAGGGGAAAAGAAGGAAAGCAGCCCTGCTGCTAATGCTTGCTGCTTCACTGTCTCCTGCTTACTTGCCATAGACTATTTCTTCTCTGCAGCGCCCCTCCGCCACGCCACCCTACCTTGGAGCCAGCCAACTATGGACTCAAACCCCTACAAACTATGAGCTGAAATAAATCTTTCCTCCTTTAACTTTGGGTATCTGGTATTTTGTCTCAGCAACAAGAGAAGTAGCTAAGACACTTCAGAAAGTCTGATGGATGCTAGCTAATATAATTCATGCGAAGGACCCTGTGTCATGCCCCGTACATAGGGAGTGTCACTGGATAGTTGCTGATATTAAGCATCACCGTTTAACCTTTTGCTCTTGGGAAAAGAATTTGGAAAAGGAAACTGGTTTGCATAAGGCTGCTTTGCCCATGAGTGATAAAGCTGAAGCAGTTAGAAATTGCTTCAAAAACACATTTGGATTAATTATTGTCAGACTGGTGAAAATTAGCAAACTTTAGGACTCTGAGAATCTTCTTCCTGTTTAGCATAAGGACAGAAGCTGATGAAGAAAAGTTGAATGAACAAATGAATGAAGGAATAAAGAAAGGAATAATGCACCTCTAGCTACGGCCTGTCAGCGCTGGCCTTTCTCTGATTCCATGCTGAAAATGTTAGAATTCCATTTTCAATGCAGTCTGCTGCAGTTTCTTATTAGCTGATGCACACTTGCATATGTGTGTGTGTGTGTGTGTGTGTGTGAGTGTGTGAGTGTGTGAGTGTGTGAGTGTGTGAGTGTGTGAGCGTATGCGTGCCTCTGTGTGTGTTTATTGAGATTAACATGGGAATAAATCACAGATGTTTAATCTTCTCAGTCCCTGACAGGCCAGCTAAGCAAGAGTTATCAAAGACATAATTTAACTTGCATTTCTTTTTCAGCTTCCATCAATCTAGGCATGGACAGTGGTGGACTGCAAAGTGCCTCATGAATTAATAAAGAGCCATCAGCTTATCCGGCCTTTACTGCTGCATTGACTTCTTTTTAGGATTTGCCCACAATAAACAGTAAGGAACTCATTTCCTGCCCAAGATGCGGAACAGTTAATCCTCGGCAGGGGAGAGCAGATTCTAAACAGGGGTCTGAGTTGGAGCAGGGAGGGGCACATTCGTGTGGTAGAGATCTCAGAGCCAGTGTTCAAATGGAGTGCCTCCCCGTGGCTCAGAGTCTTTGGGATTCTGTTGAGGCCTCCAGCTTTCCTGGGTGTCACTTCAGAAAGCTCGTCTCTAAGGAGATGAGGCCTTGGGGACAAAATCTGCGAACTACACAGGTCTTTGAGTCAGGATGATAGTGTGCTTGAACTGGGAGTGGAGAGAGGCTTGGAATTCCTTCCCCTGCTTCTATCTGAGTTTCCCCTTTACAAGGAGCCTGATCGGTGTCACCACTAAAGGGCCTCATAGCATCAATAGCTATAACCCAACTCAACATATGTGAGCTCTGTGGTATGAGTGTATGTGCGTGGGGGTGGCCAGGTATGTGTTTTATTCTTTCTAAAGCCTAAGACAGCATTTGGCTGAGACTTACAGGGAATGAACACTTCTATACAGAATATTTTCTGGGTATAGAAATCTATTCTTGGCATGAGTGTAGGACCTCAGAGTATAGATAATTTTATAATAAAAATGAAACCCCTAAAAAAAATGTAGGCAAAATACCCATTGTCACCATAAGTATAGGTATTTCTCCTAATTGATTATATCTTTGTCACACGGTTTATTTACTACATGTATAGCTTGATTAAAATACTGTCTGGTAGCAGTATTCATCAGAATAATTATGGCTCTTGTTTCTAATTATAGAATGTCAGCACTAAAGAATATACATTCTTCTCAAACTCACCCTGATCATTCACCAAGGTGATTCTGGGTCATAAAACACACCTTAACAAATTTAAAATATAAATGATACTGTGTCTGCTGTCTGACCAAAATAGATTTAAACTAGAATTTTTTTTAGAAGATAGCTAGAAAAATCCATCAATACTTGAAGATTGAACAATATACTTCTAAGTGACCCATGGATTAAATAAGAAGACTCAAGAAAATTTTTAAAATATTTGGAACTAAATAAAAATTAAAACACATCACTGAAAGTGGGGCTTAGAGGAAAATTTACACACTGAATTCATATAACTAGCAGGAAAAAAGACTTAAAATCAATGATCTAAGCTTCTACCTTAGGAAACTACAAAGATAAGAGCATTAAATCCAAAGTATAGAGAAAAAATAAACAATAAAAAATTATAGCAGAAATTGAAAATGGGAAATCAATAGAGAAAATCAACAAAATGAAAAGTTGACTCTTTCAAAAGATCATTGAAATCAGTAAGCCTCTAGCCAGACTAAAAAAGAAAGACAGATTCTTAATATCATAAATGAAAGTGGTGACATCACTACAGATCCTGTGACAGTAAAAGGATAATCAAGGAATGTTATGAACAACTCTGTGCCCATGAATTTGATAGCCTAGATGAAGTGGTCTAATTTCTTGAAAATTAGACTACCAAAACTCTCAGAAGATGTAAATGATCTAGATAGACTTATATTTATGAAAGAAATTGAATCAGTAACTAAGAACTTTCCAAAATAGAAAGCACTAGGCCCAGATGGGTCCACTGGTGAATTTTACAAAACATTTAAGGAATAAATTATACTAATTCTCTAAAATCTCTTTCCAAAGATAGAGAGGAAATACTAACTCATTCTATGAGGCCAGCACTACCCTAATACCAAAACCAGGCAAAGATATTACAAAAAAAAAAGAAACTACAAACCAATATCTCTCATAAATGTAGATGCAAAAACCCCCAACAAAATATTTGCAAATTAAGTCCAACAATGTATAAAAAGAATTGTATACCACAATCAAGTGGGATTTGTCCCAGGTATGGAAGACTGGTTCAGCATTTAAAAATCAAGTAATGAAATTCATCCCATCAACAGGCTAAACAAGAAAAATCACAAGATCATATCAATAGATGCAGAAAAGTATTTGATAAAAAATCCAACACTCATGAATGATAAAAAACTATCAGTAAATGAGGACCAGAGGCAGATTTCCTCAACAAAGTCAAGACTATAAGAAACATACAGCTAACATCATACTTAGTGTTGAGAAACTTGAAGCTTTGCCACTAAGATGATAAACAAGGCAAGGATGTCTCCTCTCATTATGCTTTTTGGCATTGTACTGGGAGTTCTGGGTAATATGATAAGACAACAAAATGAAATAAAAGGTCTGCAGATTTGGGAAGAAGAAATGAAAATGTCTGTGTTCTCAGATGGCATAATTTTCTACGGAGGCAACCCTAAAGAACTGACAAAAATTTCTTGGAGCTAATGAATGACCATAGCAAGTTGGCAAATATGAGGTTAAGGTACAAATGTCAATTGCTTTTCTGCATTTTAGCCATAGACATGTGGAATTTAAAATGAAGAGCAAAATAGCATTTACAGCAAAGCCTTCAGAAATGACCTGCTTTTGATAAGGTATATATGCAATCTGTGTGAGAAGAACCACAAGACTGACGGAAGAAATCAAAATAGAACTAAATGAAGGGATAGTCCATGTTCATGGATAAAAAGGCTCAGTACTGTCAAGATGTTAGTTCCTCCCAATTTGATATATAGAAGTTATTTTGTGGATATCAATGAGGTAAGTCTAAAATTTTTATGAAGAGACAAAAGACTCAGAATATCCAACATACTGCTGCTGATGAGAACAAAGAATGGATACTGCCTGACTTTAAAACTGTGTAAAGATACTGCAATCAGGCAAACTAATAGAGCAAAATAATCTTTATATTGAGTGGTGCTAAAATTGTATATCCACATACTAAAATATCGACACAGACTTTATATCCTTCATAAAAATTAACTTAAAATTAATCACAGACCTAAATGTAAAATGCAAAATTATAAAATTCCAAAGAGAGAGGGGAAAATCTAGATGAACTTGGGTTAGATGATGAGTTTTTAGGTAAAGCACCAAAGACATAACCCATGAAAGAAATACTTGATAGACTAGATTTCATTAAAATGAACATTTCTTGTTCTGTAACCAGTGCTGCCTAGAGAATGAAAAGACAAGTCACAGACTGAGAGATATTATTTACAAAAGACCCATCTTACAATAAGCTGTTATTAAAAATATACAAAAACTGTTAAAACTCAATAACAAAAACAAACACCTTAATTTTAAAAAGGCCAAGACATTCACAGGCATCTTACCAAAGAAGATATACATATAACAAATAAGGCAAAGAAAAGATGATTCACATCGTATGTCTTTAGGGAAATACAAATGAAACCAATGACATACTACTGCTGTCTTATTAAAATGGTCCAAACCAGTTCACTGACAATACAAAACCCTGGTGAGGAAGTGAAATAACAGGAATTCTCACTCATTGCTTGGTGTGAACAAAAAATGATGGAACCACTTTGGAAAACTACTTGGCACCTTATTACAAAATTAAAAATTCTTTTTACCCTCAGATTGAACATACTCTTAACTATATGATCCAGCCATCTACTCCTAGGTATTTTCTCAAAGGAATTAAAAACATGTTCATCTAAAAACCAGCACATGTATATTTACAGCAGCTTTCTTCATAGTTGACAAGACTTGGAAGCAACCAAGATATCTGTCATTTAGTAGGTGATAGATAAACTGTGGTACATCTAGACAAGGGAATATTATTCAGTGCAAAAAATAAATGCACTGTGAAGCCTTGAAAAGACATGGAAGAAATTTAAATGCATAAAAAAAGTCAATTTGAAAAGACTACATGCTGTGTAATTCCAACTATATGACAAAATAGAATATGGAGACAGTAAAAAAGATCAGTGGCTGTTAGGGATTGAGGGCAAAGGAGGGATGAAGAGGCGCCATAGAGCATTTTGAGGGCAATGCAGCAGCTAAGCTGTATGGTGCTGTAATTGTGGATGTATGTTTTGTTCAGTTCTACAGGATGGGCATCAGCAAGAGTGAACCCTAATATAAAGTATGGACTTGAGGGTGATGATAGGGTGTCACTGAAAGCCACTAGAGCGGATGATTAAGTAGGCATCCACTAAGGAACCGCTAGGCTAAAGCCAGCCCAGATGGGGTGGCTGAATGTTCACAAGTTGTATCAAACCCTTTGGTCTGGTGGGAGATGTTGATAATAGGGCGGTCACTCGCGTGTGGCGGCAGGAGGTCTATTGCAAGTCTGTATGTGTGTTCAGTTTTGCTGTGAAACTCAAACTGCGCTAAAAAGTGCCTTTTTCCAAAAAGTCAGCACTGAATCGCTTACTCTGACTCGCAGAGTGTTTGTATCCAGCAGACTGTTTGAGGCCAGGAAAAGTGTGGCTAATGAGCGTCCCATGACTCAGGAAGCAGCTGTGTTAACCTTCTCGGGCTTAGAAGTGTGTGAACGGCACCGTGGGTGGTTGATAAATGCCTACTTTATTGAGCTGATATTGTGACCCCTCCTGCTGAGGGCCAGGTGTGGGGGGCAGGACCCAGAGAGACAGTTTACTCCGGAAGAGGCTAGACCTGACGGCTGAGTCAGAGCTCCTTGTCCGGTTGCTGTGTTTGGGACTGACACTTAATAAACCATACAGCTCTTCCACGCCACACCCTTGGGCCGTGGAACTGAATAAGGATGTTCGCTCTGGCACTGTTTGGCCCCACACATTTCCATTTCTTATTCCTGCTTTTTAGTTTCTATTTATCACCTCCTTTGTTCTCATGCTTTTAATGGCATGTGTGGTTCTAGAATTATTTCTCTTCCTTTCATAGTTGCTGCTGCTAATTTCTTATGAGTTGAAAAGTCAGATCATCAAGAATGCTAGGATAGGCATCACCTTAAATTTAGAGATGAAGTAACCCCTGGGGAGGACAGAGAGAGACTAGAGTGAGTGGCTTCCTGGATTTCTGATGAGAAATGTGCAAGCCCTGAGCTGTGGTTGGAGACCGTGTGTGCCTTTTCGCTTTCTTCTCAGTTCCTCACTGTGTTTTGTGTTAGTGTGCTGTAGCCTAGAGGAATGCAGAAATAACCTGTGGATTTGAGAGGTGATTCTTCATACATTTTATCCAGAAATGTTATGGTTAGGATTTTCAGTACAGCACTTCAGGGCTGTCTGGCAGGTTGTATGGGCTCCATTGTTACAGGCTTCCCGATGTTTTTGCTCCCAGGAAGGCAGCTGAGTAATTGAAGTTCCAGCTTTGTCCAACTTGTGACCCACCTTCCCTCCTCTTTTAAAAATTGTTCCAATAAAAATATTTAAAGAAAGTTAACTATATTATATATTTTATATGTATCCCCAAGACAATTCCTCTTCACTAAAAAAAAAAAGACCACTTTCTCATATTTCTTTTTTGTGAGGAGAGCAGCCAATTTATGAAGCTGATTTCACTGAGATGATATTGAAGTAAAACATAAGTCATTTTAGTAGAGTATTTGGGGTGTGATCAAATATATGGAGAATATTTAAATTTTTAAAATTATTACAGTATAAGATACATTGCCATTATAACCCCCTCAAAATACTCCTCCTTCCTCTAAACACATACGTCTTAGTTACTTCTCTCTCATTGCTGGGACAGAATACCTGATGCCCAAAATTAAAGGAGGAAAGGTTTATTTAGCTCACAGTTTGTGGAAGTTTCAGTCTATAATCAGCTGGCTCCAAGGCAGGGTGGCACATGGCACAGGGGCAACAGTTCATGGTGGCAGAAGACAGCCAAAGCAACAAGAACAAAAAGCAGGGGATGGCGAGCCTCTTTTCCTCCCTTATATTGTATGCAGGCTATCCACCCTAGGTCAAGTGTAGCATGTCTATGTCCTCCTCTTGCACAGGCTCAGGATGTTTACAAAGTGAGGACCCTACCCCCTGCTGAGTCACTTAAACTTCTAAACTTCCGAGGTTGACATAATGAATCAACCATTATGACATCCTGGAGCAAGTGGTTTGCCCCAGGACATGTCTTCCATACTCGAAGATATAGAACTGCTTAATTGCTTAGTTAAGCTCTAGACTTCTCAAGTTGACACAATGCAGCAACCATTACAACATGTATTCTATTGTTGCCACTTTCTGGAGCAGTTCTGCCCTTGCTCTTAGCAAGAGGACTCTGACTGGATTCTGAAACTGTTGTGGAAGTGCTCTTTTGTGAGTGTCTTTAGGAAGTATGATAAAAAATGTAAAAAATATGATGAATACTGCTGCCATGGCCATCCACTGCAAAGAAAGGCTTATAAAAACATTATGGCTCTTCCCTAAAGTTAAAGTGAATGCAACAGGTAAAGGTTTTGAATCTTTTCAGGCCATTGAGGCAGCCACAAAAATATAACCAAAGACAGGTAAGAGAGCTTGCTTAGAAAGCAAGAATGGTCTTCAGAAAGTAGCAAGAACAATGTGATAACTGTGTTCAAAGCAGGAGGGGTGAGTATTTTGAGGGAGATTAATGGTAATGTGTCTTTTACTGTAATAAATTTTTAAAAATCCACATTCACCATACATTTCGATCACAAGTGGTGGCTTATTCAGGCATTCAGAAAGAAACCATTGCTTTTCTCATCTCTTCTAGTCCCGCCAGTAGGATCCAGACCATGGTAAGTGGACGACAGAGCCAACAGGGAGGGGCGCAGACATTAAGTTAGATAACAGTCAGCAGGACCCCCAAAGCACAGTGAGCCCCTCTTTGTGAAGCATGGGAGATGGGACCAATATCTCCCACAGAAGACCTTGCTTTTCTGTGTGGGTTTGTTTATTTGTTTGTTTGTTTTTTGCTTTGTTGCACTATGTGTGGCACCAGATGAATTAAATCCAGGTGACCAAGGGTCCTGGGATGCTCTCCTTTCAGGAGCTGCGATGCTTTCCTCCAGACCCCTAAAACAATACCAATGGCAGAGCTTCCTTTGTCTCTGAAGACTTTGACGTTGTAAAATGAGTGAGAGGACTCTTTCCAGATATGCCCCCTGGTGTTTCTCACCCCTCCTCATCTCACTCACTCAGCCTCTCTTTCCTAACATCCTGGTGTCACCCTTGACTCATATCTTTCGTGCTTTATGTCCATCAGCTCTTGACAGTTCTATGTCCAAACTGTGCAGTTCACCCCTCTCCTCTCCTCTCCCTCTCCAAGGGATCACCTTAACCCACCTTCCTTGCTTATCTGGAGGAGTGTGACAGTCTGATAAATGGTTCCCCGTTCTCTCTAGGCCCCTCCCCAAGCCTCAAGTTGTCTCCCACAGCTAGCAGAAGGATTGATACAGAACCTTAAATTGGCCCAGAGCCAGGAAGAAGACAGAAGATGGGCGTAGGGTGGAGCAAATCCCCAGCAAAGCAGGTTCCCAGCAGCGCCTCTGGGCAAGGAATCAGAGAGGCAGAAGGGGCTGTCCCTTGGTCTCATGTAAGTGTACAGTAAGCAACAAATTCAGTCCAATCTTCCGTTCTCCATTGCTTCCATTGCCACCCCTCCCCGGAAGAGAGGGGAGATGGCCGAGCTTTCCCTGCAGCTTCATCCTAGACCTTGCAAAGCTCTTGCACTCGGGGAGCCCAGCCACGGAGCCTCATTTGCCGAGTTTCTGGAGACCGACATGGAACCAAAAGCCTTGTAGAGAGCAGGGGCTAAAGGCCACCGAGACATGAACCCACCAGGGAGAGGGATCTCAGCAAGGACTTTATTTCCATGGCGAGTTTCATGATTCAGCCTCTGCCCTTGCCACAGGGTTAAAAACAAACTGAAAACAAACTTTTACTTACAAGCTGGAACAAAGAGAAGGATGAGTAGCAGAATGGTCTTTCTTAGCACAGCTGCAAGTTTGAACTCCAGCAACCAGGAGGGCTCCTCTGGCTGAAAGCACAGATTACATGTCTCTGCTGGACACCCAGGCATCCAGCTCAGTGAACCTCCTTTTGTCCTAGCAAAGCACATCCCTGTGCCCCAGGAAGTATACATTTTACAAAGCCAAATGCCTTTAACCCTTTTCCTGCTGTCATTTTATCTGGATAACCGCTTGAATTCAGGAGACTTTCTTTCCTATTTACTAGGAGAATAAAGAGATGCTAGAAAGTGCAAGTTGCCTTACTGCAAAGCATTAAAAATACAGTTTCATTTTGTCTCAAGTATTCACTGCATGAAGTCGCATCCCTTCCTGGGTTGCCACAAGCTTTTCTTCTGCCCCCTTGTGAGCACAGGAGTAAGGCTAGTTTCACCTTTCTCTCTTTCTCTCTCTCTCTCTCTCTGATTTGGGTGAGCTCCGTGGCCCTTTGGGGTAAGATTTCCCCCAATGCAGCAGGACAACCCATTGGACTTGCGAGCAACACACTGTACAGCCAGGCAGTGTCTGCTAAGCCAGGATACAGTTCCTGTGTCCATTGGCAGCTCCGTGGGAGGAGGGTCTCCTCCTGGGGGTGGATCGCCTGCTTTGCTCTGGCTTAGGGTTGAGCTCTGTGTTCACTGTGAAGGGCTGCAGAGGACCACCATGATAGAGTGTGTCACCCCGGAATATTAGGGATCAAGACCTACGTCCCAGAGGGAGGCATAACAGGCACCAGACCACGTATCAGCCTAAAGGAAGGTCAGGCCACATGTATTTTGTTATTTGTGTCTCCTGTCACCTGGGCCTGGAGCTAATTACTACCCAATGGCCCCAGCTCTTGAAAAGTTCTGAAAAGCCATTGTACCTTTTCTTCATAATGTCCATTTATCCCTACGGTTTCTGGTGATTACTCCAGTATGCTATACTTGCTCATTACAAAATTTCAAGCAACTCGCAAGGCTGCGTGAAATAACAAGGGGAATTCCTTTACCATCTCTATCCATAGAGTTAACACATTTTTAGAGTTTTCAGCGTATACATCCAGACTTTCAGTGCCTACCTAAACTACAACAGACATATATATTAGGAAGCTGTGTTCAAACCTATACACAATTTCTTAAGTCCTTATTTTACTGTAGGATATATGGGCAATCTTCTACTTTCAGACACAATGTATTTCTGAAAATCTGTTCAAGAGTTAAATATGCAAAAGTGAATAATAGACATAAATTTTCTAGGGTGATTACAATCTCAGAGAGCTAAATTATTCTGGTGTCTTCTTAATATTCTCACAATTTCTTCTTATATTTTTCAGCCAAACACGAAGTCCACCAGCTTAGGTCCCATGAGCAGCAATTCAAGGCTGAAAAGGCTTTCCCTATGGGGTGCTCCAGTGATTTCTTCATTTCAGTTTTATTAAGCATACGAGACTTGTCCTTTTGTTGTATATATCAACATTTTCTTTTCTTATTGCCCATTTTTAGAGTACAAGGGCACGATGCAATGAGATGTTTGTGCATAATTGTCCAAACTTGTGCAGACAGAAACCGCCATGGTCCTTAAGCTGGGTTGGGGACTGGCATGCAGTGACACAAAACCTGAGCATACATTCTTTCATTCAGCTCTGAACATCTCAGTGTGGCATTTGAATCACGGCTTAGAGGGTCTCCATGTGCAGAAGTGCGAATTATTCAAAAGTCAAAATGATGAAATTAACAATTACAGCTCATGGATCTAGCAGGCAGTGGAGGCTGATTCAGCTCATGAGGAAGGAAAGGAAAGGAGCTCACTAAAAGGAGACCAAGCAGCTCGCACAAGTGTCGGAGGCCAGATAACAAGGTTCAGAGCGTGGCTTGAGGCAAGCTGACCTGATGAGAAAATGCCACTGTAGGAGCCACTGCTGCCACCCGTGAGTCCTACACGTCGCTTGTGGCCCTTAACATTAAGCCTTGTTTCTCCTCCAGAGCAGTGAGGAACTACAGCGACAGGTCCTAAGTACGTAAGAAATGCGTCTTGAATTCTGTGACATTTTACATCCCCAGCTTTGCCCAGCAGCCAGTGGTTCCTCCTCGCAAGTGACATATTGATTGTACCTACGTGCAGGGCGGCTATGATTGTGCTCAGCTGTGTGAACAGAATAACTTTGCTGAAATCCTACCCCTGGTGGGAGCTCATCTGTGCTGAAAACACTGATGCCACGTCTGTGTCAGGAGCTCAGCCTTGAAGCGGTGGAAGAGGCTGTCCTGACCACTGTCCTCACCAGAAGAATGTCCCTCCGAGCTTGTTTCACTTCCTCTTGGAAGTCTCGTGCAGCGTGTCTCATTGCAAAGGAATCTGGGAAATGGGATTTTCTCTGACCTTGTGAGGAGGGTGACTATGACAGTTAATTCCTCAAACAATACACGGGTGTTCTGGGGCTTCTGAGAGTCCAGAAAAAAAAGATGGAAAATAGTAGCTTTCTACAAATAGGAATGGTAGAATCTTTAAATCTGCTATAGTGGATTCTTTAAAGGCCACATGTATTTTGTTATTTGTGTGTACATATGCACGTACTATAATTTACTTAGCAAATCCCAAATACACTCCAACAATTTACTTTATTTTCTGCTTTAGAATCATACTACAAAGAACATATTTATGTATATATGCAAATGTACATACATATATACAAACATGCAAATATATTTATGTGCATTATTTTTATAGTGTTCTTGGAAGTAGAAGTGCTGTTCACAGGGTATTAAAATCTTACATTTTAATAAATATTATAATGTTGTCTTCTTAAAAGCTTGCCAAAGTGCCTCTCAGCCAAGGAAGATCATGTTTAAAGGAACTGTTAAGTTTAGGGAATTTTAATGATATTCAAATACATATAAAAATGGGGAATATGTGCATATTTCTATGTGATAGCCTTATTGACTACAATGTCTATTGAGCTCAGTGACAGAAAGTTAACTTTATTAGTAATTCATGGATCTATACATGGATTTTGGAGGCCGTCAATGTGGGCACTATGGTGGTTGGGTCTTTGTGATACATTTTTGTGACATTCCATGAGCCCTTAGAAATACTAACTCCAAATTACCCAGCAGCTGGGTTGCTACATATGGTTGTAGGGTAATGATTTCAGCACCCTTGGAGGTGTTATATCACAATGTAGTCTATGGGAATTGTCTCCCTGGAGTTATGCAGAATATTACCTGCAAACAGTATCTAGCACCCCTGTCAAGCAAAGAAAGAGGGATCATGTGGAAATTCTTCCAATAGTCTTTTTGGATTTTTAATTCACTTGTCTAAAGCAACTGATTATGAACATTAAGACTTGTTTCTCCTCCAGAGCAGTGAGGCAGCTACGGTGTCAGGTCCTAAGTACATAAGAAATGCGTCTTGAATTCTGTGACATTTTACATCTGCAGCTTTGCCCAGCGGCCAATGGTTCCTCTTCCAAGTGACATATTGATTGTACCTACATGCAGGGTGGCTATGATTGTGTTCTGTATTTTGAGTTTATAATCCGTTATCCCATTCTTATTGTCATCCCAGGCCCAGACAATATCAAATTGGAAGCAGTAGTATAGAAAATTACGAGCAAATCAAAAAAGGCTACAGCTCTGAAATGAATCAGGCCGGCTTTCCATGTTTAGTGTTTCTCCTGATGTATACATCCCCGTCCCTTTCTCACCTTCCTGGCAGGTCTCAGAAGCAGGTGCATACTGGGATAATGAGAGATCCACTCTGACCTTGCTTTGGAGTTAGGCACAAGATGTCCCTGAGAGCAGCTGATTCTGCTGTTCTGCTGTCCTAGAAACCTTGTCACATCTCAGAGGCCATGGGGTGGCTCACCAAGGTGTGACAGTGAGGAAACAGGGATTGACATGCAGTGATTAATGTGACTGTGAGTGGCAATTTCACTCTTCCAGGGCCCTAGCAATGGTCCATTCCCCCATGTTTTATGAGTGTCTCATTAATCACACCCCTCCAGGTAGATTTGTGACCAAAGGGGTAATGAGAGGATGCCACATTGGTAGCTGGCATGAATGTAGGCACAGCTCCATCTGAGTGGATAATTTCATGCATCATCAGCGTGAAAAGCCTTAGCAAATGGCATGTGGGCAGCCTGTGCCTTGTCACCAATGACTATATGCCCCTCTGTCATTGCACTAGGCCTATTGTCACTTTCGTGTTTGTGTAGCACACCTATGCTGGATGTGAGTAGGGCCTGCATTTTAATGTTAATCGGAACCAATGTGGTCTTTCTTCTTGTTCTAAAAACTCAACCTGATTTTTTTCCCTGATATGCAGAGATCCTGATGGCCTGGGGAAGGTTCCTGTCTCAGGTGCTATGTTAGTCAGCTTTCTGTCACTGTGATAAAACACCTGAGATAAATCAACCTAATGGAGGAAAGGTTTATTTTGGCTTCTAATTTTGGAGGTTTCTGTCCATGACTTTCTGGCTCATTGCTTTGGTGTGAGGTAAGACTAAGTGAATATGGTGAAGGGCATGTGATGAAGCAAAGCTGCTCACCTCGTGGTGGCCAAGAAGTAAGAAGAGCTTACCTTTCTATCAAAGCTCCCACCCCAAACCAGTAAGGTAGGGTTCCATCTTGGGTAAATCTTTCAGGCTCTAATTGCCTCCCAGTCACCCACTGTGTGGGGGACCAAGACTTACATAAACTTTTGGGGGACATCTAAGATCCAAGCTCTAACAGGTGCTAACCCCTCAGGATCTGTGAAGTAGATAAATCTGAAGGGGTGATCACATTTGTCTCCCACCCAGGCTCAGCCCAGACTGGCAGTACAGGAGATGGTAGATGAAAACTGTTGCTTTCACTTGTTGTAGGACTTCCTAACCTTGTGCCATCAGGGAAAACATGGGAGAGAGAAGTCAGCCCCCAGAGAAAGGCTTGGTAAGAGGTTTCTCCCTACCCATTGCTCTTCCCCACCCGCAGCAGGGCTTCCACAGATAATGAAGGTAAGGGATCATCCCCTTCCTCCTGCAAGGATTCTGCCCTGCCTGGAGCCTCCTGACCTGACTTAGAGCACTGGGTTTGCATAGGAAGCAAGGCAAACTCTAAGGATAGGGCAAGAGCCTCCTCAGGGAAGGCAAAGAATCTTTTATGTGCTGGAGAAGTTGTGCCACTCTCTCTGCTCACCCTATGACCTTCACGAATCTCACTGTTCACTTGGGGGTGTGGGAAACCTGTTGGGTTGGCCCCAGACCCTATCCTACACATACCAACAAAGACAAAATGGCATGCCTAGACTTCTCATTCACTAGACTGTAACAAGGAGCCCCAGGCTAGTGTTGGAGAAGGCCAGTGTGTTAGTCAGCTCTCTACCACTGTGACACAATATCAGAGAAAAATCAACTTCTAAGGAAGAAAGGTTTATTTTGGCTTAGTTTTCAGAGGTTTCAGTCCATGATCTTTTGGGGACTAAGGTCCCAATAGCCCCTTCAAGGGCCTATCCCCAGTGACCTAATGTCCTCCAACTGTGCCCATCTCTTAAAGATTCTGCCACCTTCCAGTAGCATCACGGGTTGGCAGTCAAGCCTCCACCACATGGGTTCTTAGGAGGCATTTCCAAAATATAATAGCCAAATGGGGAGCTCAGATTTCTATTTACCCATCAGGAATAACTGAGGTGGTGTCAGAGGAAGCCTAGCAGAAAATCTGCCACTGTCTCTCCCTCAGTAACATGGCCACACCCTCTGCCTTCCATACCCTGTGATCAGTGCAGGCCATGTGGTGAGCTGTAATGTGACACTCCTACCCTTCCCTGGAAAAGCAGCTTCAGCACAGGTGTAATGAGGATACGGGACTCCCATCCTGGTCAGTAGGAACAAGCACCCACCCCTCAGGTCTCAATGGAAGCTGAGTATTGAACCTGGACTTTTCTCTCTTGGCAGTAACAGATGACACCCCCTTCTCCTGCTACAGCAATGTCAGAGGAAGCCTGATAAGACAGAAAGCTCAAAGAGGACCCATGGTCTCAGAACTGTGGTCCAAGTCTCAGTAAGAAAATCATTCCTCATACAAACAACCAGGAAGATCTGAAATAATGAGAGGTACAATCAATAGATGCCAACACAGATGACAGAGGGAATAGAATTGCCTGGCAAGATTCTAAAGTAGCTTTCATAAAAATGCTTCAGCAAACAATTTCAATTGCTTGAAACAAATGCAAAAAATAGCTTCAGCAAAAAAATAAAAGGTAAAAAGTAGAACCAAATAAATACTTTAAAGTTGAAAATTACAAAGACTGAAATAAAAGAATTAACGGATGCATTCAGTAACAGATTGGAGGCGACAGAGTTTGAAGACAGAACAGTAGCTTAGTGACTGAGCATAAAGGACAAAGACTCAGCCTGTGGGACTGTGTGGTCAGGGTACTGGAGGGAGAGGAGAGACAGGGCAGGGCTCAAAAGAGACTAAAACAAATAGAGGCTGAAAACTTCCCAAATATGCAAAAGTGTCAACATATAGGTTTAAGAAAATTAGCAAATTCTAAACAGGATAAATCCAAATGGATCCAGAGAAAATATCCCTCAGGAATGAAAGGATAATCATGAAAGAATGGCTGACATTAAGAAATCAACCAATAACAAATGCTAGTGAAGCACCTCTTTCATTGTTGGTGGGTGTGTAAACCGATACAACCACTTTGCAGATCAGTATGGAGGTTCCTCAAAAAATTAAAAATAGAGGGGCTGGGGATTTAGCTCAGTGGCACGGCGCCTGCCTGGCAAGTGCAACTTCGTGAGTTTGATTCCTGGTACCAGAAAAAAAAAATTAAAAATAGAAATTGTACTTGACTGAGCCATTTGCTTCTTGGTATCTTCTCAAAAGAATTAAAAATGTCATGCCACAGTGATATATATATACCCTCATTTATAGCAGCACAATTCATAATTGTGAAATATTGGACATAACCCATCAACAGATGAATGGATTAAGAAACTGTGGTATTTATACATAATAGAGTACTAGTCTGCCATTAAGAAAGATGAACTTGAAGCATTTGTAGAAAAATGGATGCACCATGAGACCATAATGTTAGTGCAATAACTCAGACACACTAGTATGACAAAAGTTTGACAATTGTATGATTTCCCTTATATGAAAAACTTAATAGGCAGAGACAGAGAGAGACAGAGAGACAGAGAGAGAGAGAGAGTTATTTTATTCTAAATATGTTTCTGCTATTGGTTTGCTATTGACTTCACTCCAATATGGTATGAGAACTCACTTCCCAGGATTTCCATTTCTTTGGATATGTCAAGGTCCTTATTGTTGCTATGAGTGTGGTCTACTTTGAATAAAAAAATATAAATCCCCAGGAAAAAAGGAGGTTGAAGAAAGTTGTTTTTTATATATAGACTTTATGTCCATATATCTTGGTGAAGGCTGTTATTACTTATCATTTATTAATTCACTTGGTTTTATTATATCAGCATTCATAATATCTACTACTAATTGTTTTTTTCCTTTCTTTTCAGTGTTTTAACTGATTGTTTTTTTTTCTTATTTTGTTCATCAGAACTTCCAGAAAACTGTTGAGTAGTACTTATAGTACTATGAATCTGCATCTTAGTTATGAATTTTTGATGTAACATCTTTCAGTATCTTTCTTGCTGAAAATTTGTTAAAGGTGGTATCTATAGCTTATAAAGCTCTGTATTTTAAAAATTACCAATAAATATTGAATTTTAAAATTACCAATAAATATTGAATATATATACGTATATACATATATCTGTGTGTTGAATGTAAAAGTATAAAATGATATTCAAAAGAATCCAAAGTAGTTATCTTAACAGCAGAAAATGTTGTTTTAGAGTTAAGGAAATGCCAAGATAGAGAAGAACATTGTATAATGATAAGAGAAGCAGGCTCCAAGAAGAAATAGCATTCTCAATATGCATGCACCAAACAATAGAGCTGCAAAATAGGTGAAACAGAAACTGAGAACTGCAAAGATAGACAGACAATCACTTTTGGAGATTTCAATAACCCTCTTAAAAATCAGCAAGAGCACAGAAGAATTCAATAACATCATCAACCAATAGGATATAATAAACAATTATGGAGCACCCTTCCCAATAACAGGAGAATACAAACTATTATAAATAGTGTACATACCAAAATAGAACAAAGCCCTGGACCATAACACAAACCTCAACAAATCTGAAAGAATTTAAATCATCACAGAGGATGCTTTCCAATCATGATAGTATTAAAGTAGAAATCCATAACAAAGGATAACATAACAAAAGGATAGGAAAATTTCCAAATGCTTGGAAACAAGATAACACATTAGTAAATAAATAATAGGGCAAACAGGAAATCTCAAGAAAAGTTTAAAAGCAATCCATTAAACTATATGCAAATGATAACATAGCATGTCAAAATCTGTAGGACACAAAGTAGTGCCGAGGGAAATGTATATGCATACATTAGAAAAGAAGAAAAGACTCAAAGAATCTAAGCTCACAACTTATGAACCTAAAAAGAGAAGATTCAAATAAACCCAGAACAAACAGAAATATGGAAATAAAGATAAAGCCAGAAATTGATGACATTAGAAATGAAAAACCAATGCAGAAAATCAATGAAACAAAGAGATGGTTCTTGGAAAAGATCAATAAGATTGACAAATTTCTAACAAAGCTGACAAAGAAAGAAAAGGAGAAGGCACAAATTACTGATACTAGGGATAAAGTAAAGGTTATCTCTACAGACCATGCAGACACCAGATGGAGAATAAAGTAGTCCTATAAGCAATTGTACACATACAATTGTACACATACAATCTGACAATTTTTTTGAAATAGACCAATTCTTTCAAAAAGACTTCTACAACTCATCCAATATTAAATAGATAATTTGAACAATCCTATATCTATTAAAGAAATTGAATTAAAAATTTAAAACCCTCCTATAAAAGAAAGCTCCAGCTTAATGATTTCACTAGTGAAGTTTACCAACTATTTAAAGATGTAATAGCAAAGTTAAACAACCTTTTCCAGATGATGGAAAAGAAAGAAACATGTCCTAATTAATCCTATGACATTAGGGTTACCCTGATATCAAAGCCAGACAACACTACAAAAAGAAAACAAAAGAATCATATCCTTCATGAATATAGGCACAAAAATTCTTAATAAAATATTAACAGAGAATTCAACAAAGTATAAAAAGAATTATATGGTGTATATCATGAGAAAAGTACAAAATACTGATGACTGAATCACAGAACTAAATAAGTGGAGGCATATACTCAACATAGTAAAATGTCAATTCTCCCCAAATTGCTGGGTATGGTGGCATATGTCTGTAATCTCAGCACTCAAGAGGCTGAGGCAGGAGGATTGCTGTGAGTTTGAGGCCAGCCTGGGCTACAAAATGAGTTCAAGGCCAACCTGAACTGCATAGGGAAACCCTGTCTCAAAAAGACAAACAAACAGACAAACTCCCGAAATTGATATACAGGTTTAACACAATGCCTACCAGAATCCAAATAAGATTTTTTGTATATCTAGACAATGTCTATAAAATTTTAATGGAAAGATAAAGGACCAAAAACAGCTAAAACAATTGGGAGTATCAAGTAGGAAGACATAGTCTAACTTATTTCAAGGTTGATCTAGCTATAGTCATCAAGATTATGTGATAGAAGAATGAACTAAATACATAAACCAATGGAACATATTAGAGAACCCAAAAATAAATCCATAAAAGATGTCTAACTGGTCATTTTTATTGAGATGGAAATCATATAAAATTAACCATTTAAAAATGAACAAACCAGTGGCAATCAATACAGTCACAGTGCTGTAGAAGTACTATTCTTTGGTCCCCAAATATTTTCATCACCCCAAAATAAAATGCCATACCCTTTAAATAACTGCTTCTCTCTCCAATCACTAATCTGCATTCCGTTGCTGTGAATTTACCAAGTCTAGATGTTTATGGTAATGGAATCATACAACATGTGACTTTTCATGTCTGCCTTCTTTCAATTAACATGTGTCTGAGGTCCATCCACATTGTGGGAAGTGTAAGTACTTAAGAATTAAATACACATATGCCATAACATTTTTTATGGCTAAATGATATTCCACTGTATGGATGCCCTACAATTTGTTTATCCATTCAGCCACTAGTGAGTATTTGTGTTGTTTCTACCTTTTGACTATTGTAAATAGTCCTGCTGTAACCACTCATGTGCAAGTATTTTGTGAGTTTCTGTTTTCTTTCAGGCATTTACCTAGGAGTGCATTGCTGGGTCCTATTATCATTTGATGTTTAACTGTTTTTCATGGTAACTGAATCTTCCTATCAACAGCATAGGAGTTTTCCATTTCTTCACCAATACTTTTTTTGGGGGGTACTGGAAATCGAACTCATGACCTTGTGCTCGCCAGGCAGGCACTGTGCCACTGATCTATATCCCCGGCCCTTTTGTTTTCTTAAAATAATCATTATACCCATCCTGGTTGATGTGAAGTGTTATTTTGTTGTGGTTTTGATTTGCATTTCTATAAGGCATATATTTGGGCATCTGTATATATTCTGTGGAAAAATGTCTATTTATATCTTTTGGCCAGGTTTTAATTGAATTGTTTACCATATTTGTTGTGGAATTCTAATTGTTCTTTATTCTTCCTTGATATAAATATGTTTTTCTTATTCTGCAGTTTGTTTTTTTATTTTCTTAATAATAGCTTTTGATGCACCAAAAGTTTTTAATTTTGATAAAATCACACATTTTTTATTTTGTCAGTCATGCTTTTGGTATTACATGTGAGGATCCATTGCCAAATCCAAGGTCACAAAGATTTCCTCCTATGTATTCTCCTAAGAGTTAATGATTTTAGTTCTTATATTTGTCACTGATCCATTTTAACAGAAGTTTTGTATTTTATGTGAGGTAAAGAGCCAAGGTCATGCATTTATATGTTGATACTGTCACAGTTTGGAGAGATTGTTCTTTCTCCCATTGAATAATCTTGGCACCACTGTCAAAAATAAATTGACCACAAATATATAATTCCGGATTTTAATTCTATTCCATTGGTCTATATGTCTGTCCTTAGGCCAGCCCCACATTGATTTTATTTTCATAGCTTTGTAGTAAGTTTGAAGTGTAAACTCTCTTTACTATTCTTTTTCAAGGTTGTTTGGGCTATGTGGGGACCCTTGCCTTTCAGATGTTTTTTTCTTTTCTTTTCTTTTCTTTTTTTTTTTTTTTTCCGGTACCAGGAATTGAACTCACAACCTCATGCTTGCCAGGCAAGCACTGTGCCGCTGAGCTAAACCCCCTGCCCCTTCAAATGGTTTTTGATAAAGATAGGAAGCAAGTCATTAAATGAAAGATAGTGTTTTCAAAAAAAGGTGCCGTGGCAATTGGACAGTTGTAGGAAAAATATGAATCTTGACCTGAGTCCTGAAATTTAGATCTTGTACCAAAATTCACTCAGAATGAATGACTGATTTAAACTACTAAGCTTATTAAAAAATAGGACAGAATATTTGGGATCATGGATTTAGACTTGACACCCAGAGTGAGATCCAAAATTGATAAATTTGATTGCCTCAAAATTTAAAAGTTTTGCTCTGCAAAAGAATTGTTAAGGGGATTTTAAAAAACAAACTAATTATTGACTGGAAGAAAACATTTGTAAACCCGTATCCACTAAGAACTGGCATCTAGAACGTATAGGGAACTCTCACAACTCAATAGTACAACAGTAAAGAATCCAATTAGAAAATGGTCAAAGACATGAAGAAATGCTTCACCAATGAAGATATACAGGGGCTGGGGGTTTAGCTCAGTGGCAAAACGCCTGCCTGGCAAGCGCAAGGTCGTGAGTTTGATTCCTGGTACCGGAAGAAGATATACAGATGACAGACTAGCACCTGACAAGATGTTCATCATCACTGGCCATCAGGGAAATGCAAATTAAAGCTACAATGAGCTCTCACTACATACCTATCAAACCTGAACTATAAATTAGTAACAATACAAAATACAAGCAGGGCTGCAGAGAAATGGAACCACTTATACATCTACTGGTGGGATTGTTAAATGGAGCAGCCATTCTGGGAAATAATTTGGCCAATTCTTCTTTTCTTACTCTTTTTTATGGAACACTTTTATGAAAAATTGGCTATTTCTTTAAAAAAATGAAGCATGCAATTATTGTGCAAACCAGCAATTGCACTTGTGGGCCTTTATCCTAGAAAAATGAAAATTTACATTTATATAAAAAACTTGTACACCAATGTTTATAGCAACTTTATTTGCAATAGTCAAAAAGGAAAAAACAACAAAAAAAGGAACAACCCAGATGGTTGAACAAATGTGGTACTTCCATACCATGGAAAATTACTCAGTAACACAAAGGGACAAATGACTGATACATGAAACAACTCAGATGAGTCTTGGGGTGACAATGCGGAGTGAAGAAAAGCCAATTTCAAAGGTTCACATTGTGTAATTCCTTATATAACATTCTTGAAAGGACAAAGTTATACAAATGAGAAGATTAGTGTTTTCCAGGGGCTAGAGATGGGGAAGGAAAGGAGGCAGGTGTTGCTATAAAACGGCCTCAAGAGAAATTCTTGTGATGGAAAGGTCCTTGACTGCATCAAGGTCAGTATCCTGGCTGGGCTGTTGTGTAGTTTTGCCAAGATGTCAGCACTGGAGGAAAGTGTGTAACGCAGATGCAAGATCTCTTGGTATTATTTCTTACAACTGTATGGGAATCTATAATTATGTCAAAATAAAAAAGTTAATTAAAAGAATTGATACCTAGCTAGGCATGGTAGTGAGCACCTGTAATCCCAGCTACACAGGAGTCTGAAGCAGGAGGATCACAAGTTCAAAGATAGCCTGGGTAACTTAGCAAGTTCCTGTCTCAAAATAAAATAAAAAGGGTGGGGGATGTAGCTCAGTGGTGGAGTTCTTGCTTAGCATGTGTGAGGCCCTGAGTTCAAACCACAGTATTGCAAAAGCAGAAATCAATCCGTGACATATTATTTAACTCTTTTCATCTGTGTTAAGAGCCCAAGGCCTGTCGGTGTGTCACAAGTGCGCATACGTGGTAGGCTAGTGGGGGTCAGATGAGGATACCCATGGTTTCTTTACTCAATTTTTCTTTTGGCTGAAAAGCACTGACTTTTGGGAAGCTCGCAACTGTCACAATTTTAAATTGTTTTTCTTCTAAGTCATATATGTTTGACTTGTGCCCATAATAGACTGTGTTTAAAGACTAGAAACATAAGGAACCTGATGATGACATACAAGATAATTAAGAGCGAAAAATGGCAAGTCTACAATTCTGCTTCAAAATTACCTTCACCAATCTGTACATTGCATTCATCTGACAAAAATCCTTATATAGAATATCAAGATGTCTTTGGTACTTCAAAAACAGTGTTAAAAAAAGAAAATAGGGTGACAATTATATCCAATTTGGCTTTTCACTGTTGAGAATAAAGACTCTATCTGCACCTACAACGTGTTATTTGTGGAGTGCTTGCAAATAGTGGCCTGAAATTTTTCCCCTCCTGTCACTTATAAATAAAACATAGAAATTATAAAAATAAATCAGTAGTGTTTTTAAGCATAAAATTTCAGAATTTTAGAGATCAATTCTCAGAAGACAGTTTTAACTTATAACTACTAATGCTGTCTCAATTCTTTATGGTATACATTCAATGCCTAAACTACATATGACATAAATTTTGGTGTATTGGTTAAAAAATTAATGCTTTTTTCATAGAATTTAATGGAAATCAAAGTCTGTGTGTTCATTGTTAAATGATAAAGAGTAAACTTTGTGGGTCTGGGGATTTAGCTCAGCGGCAAAAGCGCCTGCCTGGCAAGTGCAAGGTCGTGAGTTCGGTTCCTGGTACCGGAGAAAAGACAAAAAAACAAACAAACAAAAAAAAGTAAACTTTGTAATGACTGTATAATAAATATTACTGATTGCATCAATGCAAACTTTAGACAACAGCATTGAATGTTACTCTGATATAATTTGCTTAAAGCTGAAAAGCACTCCTTTGTCATATACTGCACCAAAATGGCAAAACTATTTTAGAATTTTTCTGAGCAGGGTTGCAGTGAAAGGCGTCTGCAAGTCACATATGGCTAGGCAATGCTGATGTGCGTGCATGAATTTGTCAGCTTTAAACCAGCCTGTTCATGTCAGTTGTCATGTGCCTGCTGTCTTTGTCTAGTGCAATTAGGAAATAAGAGGGTCCAGGTTGATTACATAGTCTTCCTAATTGAAAGTTAGCATCATCTCAGCATTGGGTTGAAGTTTAGACTTCAACCTTTGGTATGAAGTTCTCGGTCCAATAAGGTACCTAGTGCATCTGGACATGCAAAGCACGGGATGATGTCAGGAAGGTAATACTTTCCGTACTGTGTTTCTAAAGGCAACCAAATAATGCATCCGATTTTTAAAAATTTTTGGCTTCTTTCTAATCTGGTATATTTTTTAATGCAGGTTAAAAACTAAATGATGTAAAACAAATAAGGAAAAAGAAAGTTTCAAATTGAACCAGCTTCAGAGTTGATTATTTCACTGGCTCATTAAGGACCTACGTTCTTTTTCTTTCCTTGTTCTTCTATCTTCCATGGGTCAACTTGGCTGTTTCCAAGGTCACCCGCTGGTGAGGTTTTTTGTAGCTTATGACAGTATCAAGAGGAAAACTCAGCTCCATTTCCTGCTGTGCATCTTTTTAATTTCCCAGTGGACTTGCCCCTCTCCTTGGCTAGAACCAAGGCTCCTCCTTGCCATTTAGCAAGTTGTTGGCAAAAGTTCCGTGATGGGCTCAGACCATATTGAAAGTGAGGCACCTGCATAGAATTGATCTCTAGGCACCAAAAAAGAGAGACGTGCATTTTGAGTAGGCAACCTTCAGGGTGTACTATAGCTTCCAAGATGACAAGCCTCATTTTCATTTTATATGACAAGGACAAGCAAGGGCAATTAAGTAAATACACCCATAGGTTCAGAACAGAAGCTTCTCTCAGTACCTGTTTGCGGGATTTGAACCTTGAGGTACGTGTTAGCTGCCAACACACACCTGCAATGGGTAACAGGTACAGAATTACCGTAGTGATTATGAGGACAGGCTCTATGCTGAATACTAGCTCTGCCATTTGCTGGCCAAATTGCCTGAGATGCGCTATGTGACTTTTTTCAGCTTAATTTATAAAGATGAGGACTTTACAGAATTACCGGAATAGGTGAAACAATACATGTAAAGACTGACCCCGGTGTCCAGTGCATAGCTAGCAATCAGAGAGCATGAGGCGCAGGTTTGGTGGCACTGATGACAACAATGGGCTAGACGTGGCTTTGCGCCTCTCAACAGCTGCTGGTCCCTGCTTCTGCTCTTGCCATTGGCCACGGTTCCCTCCCCTGAGTCTGTTTTTGTACATCAGCCAGCGTGGTATGTTAAAAATATATCACGATAATGCCATTCTCTTGCTGAAAACCCTCCAGTGGTACCCATGACACCTAAAATCAGATCTCCAGTTCCATTTATATATTTTTAATTTTGAGGCAGGGCCTCGTGAAGTCACGATTCCCAGGCTGAGTTTGTGATCTCTCCCTGCCTCAGTCTCCCAGCGTGCTGGGACTCTATGCGTGTGCCACCATGCTTGCCCTATAGAGCGAACGAAGCCGGCTCCTCCCCCTCCCGTAGGTGCCTGTCATCTTTCCTGTCCACAACAGGATGTGATACTCTGCGGCTGGGAGGCATGAGCTGCTCATCCGAGATCCTGCCTCGTGCACACTGACTTCTTGGAGTCGTAGAGCTTTATTTCCTCCCAGCTCACTACCTTTCCTAGGTCCCTTGTACATCACGCCTGCCCTTGGAAATCTAATGGAAACTTTGTCTCTGAAATAATACCACAGAGAACGGTTTCCCCGCTCACCTCTCTCCACAACTCCCTTTCCATCGTCTTGTCTTCTCATTCATCCCAATTCTTAACAAAAATGCCTACTTTGCACCACTTCTTCATTCCTTTGAAAAAGTTATCTCTTAAACACGAACCTTACTTGTCTCTCTGCTGACTACTGTTCTCCCTAAATCAAAGTTCAAAACAGTTATTTCTGAGTATGATTTTAGATCTAGGTTTTTTAATTTATTGCCTGCACTCCCTGAATTTCTGCATGAATCATCATTTAAGAAATCAGCATTAATATTAGACTTAGGGGAAACATTTACCATCATGGCTTTTTAAAAATTAGAGTGGCCCTGTAGAAATGCGAGCATAATAAAGGCGTGGACTTTTAGAAAAGAAAATGGTCTTAGAAGTTCATTTAGTATATCTGCCCCCCACTCCCCCCATACCCAATTTGCACATAGAAGCGGAAGAGACAAAATCCTGAAGGGGTGTGACTCATCCATGCTCACAGAGCCCGAGAGGGACATGGGCAGGTCAGGGATCCCATTCTGGGGCCCGCTCGCTAGGGAGCTCCCAAGCAAGAGGCTACTTCTGCAATAAATGGTATGGCTTGGGTGGAAGATCAATAAAGTCATTTTTTGTGCAGGCTGAAGAAAGTTAATTTATGCCAGATGAGCAAGACTGCTTCCTATCTTTCCCCACCTGCTCATGTGACTTCCCAGCCTGGCTTCCAATCAGTATTTCTGAGAACCGTCTGACCAGCCTATGGTGGCTGCCCCAGTGTAACCGGATCCACAGCTTGTGTTTGGGATGCTTTTGGTTGAATCTGGAGGAAGTGCCTTGTTTCTGCTTGATCCCCATGGCAATATGACATTTTTGGTTATGCTGATATGTAACTGTTACCTTAAATGACCTATAAGAGACACACATTTTTTTGTAGCTGTTTTTGTCATAGCTGTGGTTTTGATAAGAACAAATACAAAAAAGTAGTTAAGGGGCTGGGGATTTAGCTCAGCGGCACAGTGCCTGCCTGGCAAGCGCAAGGTCGTGAGTTCGTTTCCTGGTACCGGAGAAAAACAAAAAAATAAAAAAATAAAAAAAAGTAGTTAAAACTTTAGGTAAAAATATTTGGGATTTTTAAGGTCCCACTTCTTGGTCTCATAGAAGTGGATTAATAATAACTTCCCTTTGTGTGTCTCTCAATCTGTATGGCTGAACCACGCACTGGTAGCTTAGGTTGAGGCGGAGGACAGTAATCTTTACTTTGTTCATAGCTCCTTCATTGTGGACTTACTGAACTATGTGAGATTCACAATGTATTTATTTATTTATTTTGCCCAGAAACTTAGCTGCCTACTGAGAAGCAGTGTGCCTGCAAGTTCTGAAACACAGTTTCAGGCAAATTCTGAATGTTTCTGTGTGAAATCTACCCTGTTTTCCAATGTGGGTGTATTATTACATCAAGAATTGCCCTGGGAGGTGAAAAACCAGAGCAATTCAAAGAGGTGTCAAAGTCTACTGAGGCTGCTCCCCCGGAGGCTGGTTTCAGTTCGTCACTCACACTTCACCTTTTTTATTCCAAGGTGACTTTTAATTCCACCCTTATTTTATGCACAGTGGTTGCAGCAGTTCACTTCCGATGTTGCTGTTATCTCCAAGGGATCGTCCGTACATCTGGTCTGCAGCGTACGTTCTCCCGCTTCATTGCAAAGCTTGAAGAAGCCCGGTACAGTTGCTGCATTAAACATAGCGATGTCTGATCTTGGTCATTCTATATAGAACCTGACTTACACATGACCTTGAGTTATTAAAAAACAAAACAAAACAAAAAACACCCAACCTCCTGCCTTGATTACGTCATACGGCCCCAGGCTGACTCAGGAACTTTGCGCTCAGAGCCGAGGGCGGACATCTGCTTTCCATGCCCCTCCTTGTCTGAGAGCACGCTGCCCCAGCTTCTGAGCGGAGGGCTCTGTCTCCTAGACCTGGAGTTCAGTTTCACGGGGAGGCACCGTGCCTTTGCAAACTGCTCTGCTTCCTCTTTCCAGGCTCTTCTCTTTTCCCAGTGAGGAGAGTGCCACCCCTCCCCAAATCCAGCTGCGGAGAATCTGGCCCCCTGCCAGCCTCAGAGATTCAGTCATGGGCAGCCTTGGCGATGATTCGCGATCTCACTCAGGCCAAGGCCCGTGGTACCAAGACTGGAGCAGTCTGAGTGCAAGTCATGGTTTCCGCACAGGAAGTCACAACAGATCAGGGCCTGGAAGTCAACCAGGTCTTGTGCAGCCCCTCACTTTACCAATGGGGGAACGCAACAGAGGTGTGACTGGCTCAGGGTCACACGGCTGGAGGGAGGTGCAGGGAGGCCTGGATCCCAGGTGGAAAATCGGTATGAGGTCAGGGCTGTGCCGGCCCATTCACTGCTCAGTGGCGAGCACAGCGGCTGGCTCACAGGTGGGGCCCAGTTGAAGGAAAGAACAAGCCTCTTCGTTCATGTCAGCCCTCTATTATTCTTCCTTTTCTCTTTGTATTTAACCTGATCCTCAGAAAACCCTCTTTCCCTCCTGCAGGTCAGGAGGGTTACCAGACACATGGCCAACACACTGTTCCCTGCAGCCATGAACTCACCAAGCACCTACACACTCAGGGCAGGAGGCAGACCCTCAGAAGGGCTCCTGGCCATCCCGCCCTGGCCTGGCAGGCCGGTCCTCCCAAGTGTGATGCCAGGTTGGGGCTGCAGGGTGCTCATGGGCGTGGTGGGGGCTAGTTGGTACAAAGATGTTTCCAATTTCTTTGGGCACCAGCACTGCTCTTAAAAGCTATGAATTTTGAAAAGAGATCCAGCGTTGGGGATGGTGTCAGGACAGGGAAAATGTCTTGTTTTAGGGATGAAAACCTCTCTTGTCAGCTTAGCGGGGCTAGGCAAACGTCTCCTAGGATTACTCCCTTATGCCCAGAATCTTGTAAGCTGTTGCAGTTAAGAGAGGACAAATTCAGAAGAGAGAAATAAAAACTTTGCTCTTTCACACGTTGTTAGCTCTCCACAGAGCGGGAGTGTCACCACACTATAAACCCAGGGACAGCTCCTTCGGTTTGGGGCACGGACCAGTCTGGGCTCCACAGGAAATGGCCGCTGGTTGAGACCACTGGTGTATCTTGCAAGCACAACCTTGGGAAACCTTCCCGGGAAGGAACTGGACGGAGAGGAGCGGGGTGTGGGAGGAGGGCCCTAGGGAGTTGCTACCAGCCCGGCCGTCTGCGCGCCGAGGCGGGAGGGCTCCTCCCGCCCCCGCCCCCTGCAGGGCCGAGGCTGCCCCAGCGTGCCCGGAGTCCTGCCCCGCGTGCGCGCCGGCTGCTCCGCGCACCTGCCGCGGACGCCCGTGGGTCTGACCCGCAGGCGGGCGGGCGGCGCGCACAGGTGGCGGCGATTGGGCAGGCGGGGCCCGGAGGGTGACGTCACGGGCTCCGGTCCCGGCGGCAGAAATAGGGCAGCCGCGGCGACGGTGGCACAGCAGCGGCCAGCGGCGGCTCCGAGAGCTGGAGCCTCCCCAGCCTCCAGCGCGCCCGAGACCCGCCAACAGCCGGAGAGACCGATCCGAAGCCGCGGGGCCGTCGCCGCCGCCGCCACCACGGGGCGCCC